>NC_090816.1:79572053-79888520 GCF_000390325.3 Nicotiana tomentosiformis | reverse complement strand
ATCATCTCCTGCTACCCGATTACTATGTTAAAGTTGTTTACCTAAAAGTGCTCTAATTCAATTATAAGTCGTGCCCTATGCGTGCATTATCCGTTGGTCCAGGAGGTTTTGGACCTCTATTTAGGTAGTTCTAGGCTTTAACTAGGCTGCTCAAAATATTAAAACTAGGTGACATACAAAACACATTGGACTTCAAATATGGGCCGTTAAGGGCTCAAGTTAGCCTCCACACTTAAGCAACAAATGCACGCAAAACAAATGTTCAGTTTAGGAAGTTCAGAATTAAGAACCTCACAGGCAGATATGATTTCTAGGTGACTTTGAATCAAAACATACAGGCAGTTTCAGATGCAAGGTGCTGCTCATAGACAGGATTATACAGTTGTTACAAGCTGATTATTGAGATCGCAGGTTTCAAGTTATTAAACCTATAGGGGCTATGCCAAGGTGATTTACGTAGTAAAGGACAGTAAAATCTATTAGAGAAAAAGCCCCAGAATTAATTATGCTTTCTAACAATAGCATGAATAAGCAATAAACAATGTTTGAGTAGTTCAATATTAACAAATTAGGGCGAGTAATTATACCATATAGGCAGGATCTCTAACGATTAGCACTTAGAGCCGATTTTATTGCCATAACTTAACCCTATAGGCATATTTTCAAGTTGAACAGTGGCAAACAGGATAATCAAAATCCTATATGCATGATTTCTAGTGAATGTGCTGATGCGAATTGAAATCAGTGACATTTATTCCTATAGGCAGATTTTCTAATAGCACGTAGCAGTGAGCATAATTGCAGCATTTTGAATTCACGTTTGCTAGCAGACAGTAGGTGTGTGTGTGCTTCCCCTAATGGCATGATTTTTATAGTGCACATAGTGATTGAATAGCATATATAGCAAGTAAATCACTGAGTCCTATAGGTATATCGTCTACCCTTTTGTACGCAAATATTAAGAATCTACCCATTCCCCATTTTTACTAACACCACAACTGTTTATACAAAGTTATTATAGGCCCAATAATGAATATAATTACAAATATATACAAATAATGACAGTAGGCCCATATCAGGCCCAAAAGGAATACCCAGCACTGTTTGGGCCTTCAGCAATTTTCATGCAGCATACTCAGTCTTCCAACAAGGAGCCCTATTCATCAACACAACCCAGAATCCATAGAAGAGCCCAAAGCCAAATCATATAACCATATTGCCAAGCATGGAATCACTTAAACCAACCAACTTAGATATTCAGCAGATAATAAGGAGAAAGGGTTGAGCGGGGTAGTTCAAGTTTCAGAGAGTGACTAAAGACCTAAATCCTCGTGTGTCAGAGTTTACAAGGGTCTCAAATGGTCCACGAGCAGTGCTCACACTAGGGAGGTAAGTAGTAAGAGCCTTGGTAGCCTTGGCTTTCAGCCGGCTAAGAATGAGAAGTTCAAGATAGCATAGGTAACAAGTGAGGGAGAGTGGACAATGGTTAAGGGACAAAATTGTACTAGTTTTAGGAAGCAGACATAACAAATTTTAAAACACAGAACAGTTAATCCAAAGGCCAACAAGGCTTAGAAACAGGTTCATCACTTAGCAAAACAACACATAGGCAGAATCATATTGAAAGAGTTAAGGGAGAAACAAGTTTGCTGGATTACAAAAAATTATCATACGCATGTGCATGATACCAAACAAGTTGAAACATGGTTGGAAAGTATGCTAAGCATACATCCTAATGTTACAAGATGAACATGTTAACTCATATTAAGAAACAGCATCAGACAAGGCAGGGAAGCACGGATTAGGGCAATTACTGCTGAAGGGATAATGAATCAAATGAGCCAAAAACATGTTGATGGACATATTAACAAGGGAGCCAATCATGGTTGATAGAAAAGGGTCTTAACACAGATTAGAACACACTACATATGCAAGATTACCATTACAGAGATTCATGTCAGATAGTAAATGTAGGCATTCAGGTGTTGACACAATAGACTAATTAACTAAAGAAAGTCCAAATTATTCTGATGAAGCACATTCAAATAATAGAATTGACAGTTTTAGGTAAACTTAAATATTAAAGAGGTTCAAACAAGCGTAAAGGTCACACACAAAAATAGCTCAGAACACATTGGCTAAAAGGACTTAAGAGAATCTAAATTACTCAAATTAGGCATAAGCATGTTTCAGAGCTAGTAGCATTATGTGAAATTGAATGCTAAAGAGACTTAAAACTACTGTAAAGCTAGCAGAGTTGCACACAAGAGTAGCCCAGAAACACATTAAGCTATGAATTTCAGAAGTGAGAACATATACAAATCATAGACACATAAAAATGAAATTGCGAAAGGTCAAGTGACTTACCAGTTAAACGGATAATAATAAAGAACAAAATTCCACAAGAACCCAGAATCTTAATGCGTCAAAGTTCCCAAGAGCTTCAAAGGAACCCCGGGCAATGCTCGCACCAAGAGAAGGTTGAATAACAAAATCTTAGTGGCTTTGGCTTTCAGCCGGCCAAAAACAGAATACAAAACAAGAGAATGAGGGAATAGCAGAACAAAGCTCTAATTTTTAGTGAAAAAATAACGATTCCAGTCTAAATCAAAGGGGAATGAGGATGGGTTTAAATAGTGACAAAAATTGAACAAGTAAACAAGGAAAACTGTAAAATCAAACACAAATAAGGAAGTAATAACATACAGAATCAATAAAAAATCGGATTGGGGAAACAAATAGGTAAACCCTAGTTGATAGAAATCGAAGATTGGTCGGAAATCTTGGCTAATCGGACCCATATAGCCATGGTCGTGATGTATATGGACTAAATACTGTCCAGATTCAAGCGATTGAAGTTGAATGGCCGAATTATGAGAGAGAGTACTTGCCACGTTTAGGCAAGTACTAAGTGATATCATAGCTTTGCAAGTAGTACCGAGATAACATATAAAAGGTGAGGAAATCATGGAAAACATCCATGATTGAGACAGATTTGGAGAAAATTGAGAGGTCGGCTAGGGTTTCTGAGGAGAGGAGAAGAGAGGATTCAAAGGCGGCGTCTCAGGGATAATGGGGTTAGGGTTTCAGGTCTAGGGTAATTAAAAGGAAGGGTTGATTGTGGGCGGCCAAGATAAAAAAAAAGGCTTGGGCGGGTTGTTGGACTCAGTCAGGGATAAAGGGTCGTTTGGATTGGGCTTAGGGGGGTCGGGCTAGAGATTTGGGTGTTTGGGCCATTGAATTGGTCCGGAATTGGCCTTACACCACTCGGCTATAAATTAAATACACAAAAACATTATTTTAAAAAGTAATTTATAAAAATAATTAATAGATAATAAAATACTACTTGTGTAATAAAATGATTAAAAAAATAATAACCTAACATTATGAAAATATAAAAATGTGATTTTAGCCAAAATAATGTAAAAAATGTAATTACGCATAGCGCATTGGCTATTATTGTAAATAGCCTAAAAATACAAAAATATAATTATGTAAAACAAAGTAAAATATCATGAAGCATATATATGGGTGAAAAATAATAAATTAGATGATTCAGTCATCACAAAATAATTTAAAGGGTAATTAATAAATATTCGTACAATTTAAATGCAAGAAAATTAATTTTAAAACTTTAAAATAATGAAAATTTATAGAAAATGCTTGCATAAATCTTGTACATTAAATAATGATGCAAAATATTATTTTTGAAAGTATATACACTTATTTGAACAATATGAGGGCAAAATTGGGTATCAACAATGCATATCATGGCCCTCAGTGGAACTTTAGCGGTTCAGGTTGATTCTTATATCTCTCTCATTGATGTTGACATATTGTTATATTTCAGTTCTGCCTTACATACTCGTTACATTATTCCTACTAACGTCCTTTTTGGTATGGATGCTGCATTCATGCCTGCAGGTGTAGATAATCAGTTTGACGACCCTCATAGTAGACGAGAGGTCTAGTTACGAGAGAAATGAAGAATTAGAGGCAATATGATGTCTCTCTTGAGGTTCCAGAATAACATAAGGAAATATATGGTGCTAGCAAGTTAAAGGAAGGTTGCGAGTAGTATAATTTGATATGTGTAAGTCGCAAGCTAAAGTTTGGTAGAGCGACAAGGTTTTAGGTAGATAGGAGTAAGGATAAGAAAATGTGAGTGAGAAGGTGACGAGAATAGGTAAGGCCTCGGGATTAAGCCCATCAAAACAAGAGTGCTTTTGGTTTCCGTAAGTTATAGAAAGCTCAGTATAGCTTGAATAAACTCGGAAGAGTTTAAGACTAGGAGAATTTAGAAGAGTTGGAACACTTCCCTTGTAGTAGAATATGAGTGTGAGTGTGATAAATGATAAGAGGATGATGTTTAGGAATATAGACTTCGATTGAAGTAATGATTCAACAAGAAGGGATTTCATGAATTGCACGGGACTTAGAATACCTCCCACAAGATGAATCACATTAACATGCTATGAAATATAATTATTGAAGTATAGTATCGTCCCTAAGGTAGATCAGGCAAATAACTTTAGATGTTCACCCGAAGCTGATCAAATAATTCATGAATCTGGTCTCATATTGGGTAACGATCATGCTACCCTACTGAAGGCGCTGAAACTGCCCACGGTACTCCTCTCTCATAGTGAAAGGAATGAACTTCTCCAAAAATAGCTGTGAAACCTAATCCCAAGTGAATGGCAGTGAACCTGTTGGTCTTCCTCGCTCATAATCCTACCACCACCTCTTGGCAGAACCGGTCATCTGAAATATTTCAAAGTCAACTCCATTGGAGTCCACAATACCCATGTTGCGCAACACATCGTGGCAACGGTCCAAATAATCATGTGGGTCCTCAGAAGGTGTACCACAAAATGAATAGGAAAGAGCTTGGTGAAATTATCCAACATTATCAATCCCTCAGAAGACATCATAGGCCTCTCCCCGGTCTGCATAGCAATAATGGGCTAAACTACTCCAAAAGCTGGGACCGCCGGAGTATGGTACAAGGGAGCCATCTACTCCGGAGTGTGAGTGATGGGAGTCTGGGCTCCTCCCCCATCCTGAGAGACAGTTGGTGCCATAGGAAATACTCTGGTCTGGGCAACACTCTCCATAAGGCCCACTAAGAGGACTATGGCATCTGAAAGTACGAGAGTAGCAATAAAACCCTCTGGGACCTGAGCGGGTCCGACTGGTGCTGTTTGAAAAAGGATCTCCTCCTCATGCTCCATATGAGGCTCTATAATTGGTGCTGATGCACGTGCTCTAGGCTGAGCTATGCCTCTGCCTCTACCCCTACCTCGGCCTGGCCCCTACACCTGGTAGTGGCTGCAATAGGGGGCTCTAGCTCCTGCTCGGCTGTAAATATTGTGCGTGTTCTCACCATCTATGAGAGAACAAGAATAGAATGAAATCCAACGCTATTAAATTAATTAACATATTTTAACAATTATTATAGGGTGATAATAATTAACAATAAATAAACTCAGAAATGAACAGTTACACCCCATGTTTTCGTACGTAAAGTACGTCGTAAGTCAATTGATGTATGCTCAGAAATGACATCCTCTTTGAGAGTATATAGACTAAGTTAATCATGTTAACTTGGAGGTTACAAATATTTAAGATCATTAATAACAAGTACCAAGAGGGTTGGAAGGCTTAGAATCTAAATGAAGAAGAAAATAAGTTTCGCCGAAAGTCGACAAGTTGGCAATGTTATAATATGTACTTTTGGGGTGAGACTATGGTACTTAACATAATAAGGAAGTTATATTCTGATTTATTTTATTCATATGATATTCGTGTATTATGTTTTGAAGTCAAGCGAGTTGTGGAACAAAAGTTGGCAAAGGTCATCACAAGTTACATTCATAAACGTGCTGAAACTTATGTCAAATGTAGCAGAGCTTTTCTCTAAATATGATGAAAATTATTGGGTGATCCATCTATAAAATTGAAGGTCTATGAGTCTAGTTTCCAACTCATTAAACTATTTGTCGATATGATATTGGAGTAGAGAGATATTTGCATTTTTGTGAGACTGCGCAAGAAGCTCCCTTGGGACCCACAAAGTCGGTGGAAAAGTCCATCTCCTATTTAAGTCAATTTTAACTCGTTTAAACTCATTTTTCTCGACAAAAACAGTTCCTAAACCCTCATAGGTTCACTCCAATAGTTCCTCCATGATTCTAGAGTGAAAACCAAAGATAAAAACATGTATCCTACGCTAGAAATCCCGTGGTGCTTGATAGATCATAGTTCTTCATCTTGTAGTTGTTTTGGAGGATTCTTCCAAGTGAAGTGACTTCAAACTTGGACGGATTCTTGTTTTTTAAGGTAATATTATAGCTCTCACATGGTTCTAGAGCAAAACAAAAGGAAAACAACACAAAACAAGTGTCGGAAATCTTGCGGAACTAGTGCAACCAAGTCCTTCCTAGCTATTGATGGTTTGAGGGTTTCTTCAACGTGAGGTAAGTTAAAGAACGGAAGGTTCTTGGTATATTTGAGGTAAGTTTAATCTTTCCTAACCTAATATTAAGTTTGTACAAATGTTGGGTTGAATATTGTTAGAGGATTCTTGAAGAAACTTGTAACTATGAAACTTGAAGTTGAGCTAAGTTGTGTGGGCTGTTTTTACATGAATTAAGATACAAAAGGGAATTGTAAGGGTACGGATAGCATGGTGGGGATGAGGAGGAGTGAAGATGATGATTATTGTGCTAAAACATATTGAATTCGAACTAGAAACAATCCTATGAAGTTATGCACATAAGTTATTTGATAAAATGACAAAATGAACTTCCCTATAGAATGTGAGTCGATGTTGATACCAATCCTTTGTACGATATCAATTACCATATGTAAGAGGTGCGAGGACCTGTGCAACAGTTGTAGCTATGTCTACGTTATTCATTCCTATGAAATGTATTCAAAGCATGTGTAAGTATGTTCCTAAGTCACTATTGAGGCATACAATAAAGATGTTAATGTTTATAATGTAATGTTATATGCATCGTCATTTACCATCGAGCTATAGTCGATTGGGCAGTTATGCATCTTCACTTACCACCGAGCTGTGGTCGGTCGGGCAGTCATGCATTTACCACCGAGCTACGGCCAGTTGGACAGTTACATATTTACCACCGAGCTATGGCCGGTAGAGTAGTTTCCTACGGTTGGGCAGTTATATATCGTTATTTAACACCGGTCGAGAAGACATGTATTTACCACAGAGCTACGACCGGTCAGGCAGTTACCACTGATCAGTTGGGTAGTCATGTTACGATATGGATAATAGTCCCAAAGAGAGGCATTAAATATATAAGTATAACTAGTATGCATATCATGGCCCTCAATGGCACTTTAGCGGTTCAGGTTGATTCTTATATCTCTCTCATTGATGTTGACATATTGTTATGTTTAAGTTCTACCTTACATACTTGTTACATTATTCATGCTAACGTCCTTTTTGGTGTGGACGCTGCATTCATGCATGCGGGTGTAGATAATCAGTTTGATGACCCTCATTGTAGACGAGGTTAGCAATCAGCGAAGAATCGGTAATACTCCACTTCATTCAGAGTGTAGTAGAGTCTATAAGCTATCGTGTCAGAGTACTGCTATAGACTTATGGGTAGGCTGGGGCTATGTCCCGACTATGTTTTGATTTTAGATACACTTAGAGGCTTTGTAGACATAGGTTCATTATGTACAATATATCGAAGGCCTTGACGGCCTATGTGTATTCATGTTTTGATTATGATGGTCCGCTAATACAACATTTGCCACATACAGTTATACATTGCGAGTTGTGGCTATGTTGGCCCATGATAGATACATAAATAATGAGTTCATCCAAGTCAGCCTGTGTACGTTCTACTTATCGTCAGACAATCATGAATTAAAGAGTGGTTCGCTCGGGCCAGTAGGGCACTAGGTGCCAGCCATGCCTCCCCAGGTTGGGGCGTGACAAATTGGATTCAGAGCAGGTCATGTCCTAGGGAGTTTACAAAGTCGTGTCTAGTAGAGTCTCACTTATGGGTGTGTTGAGCGCGACACTTATAATTGAAAGGCTACATGGCATTTAGGAAATGTTACCCTTCTTTCATTTCCAGATTGTGCCATAGCGCTGCGTCATAAGAAGTCAGTATGAAGCTTCCGCCAGATTGTGTATGCACCAGAGGTGCAAGTATTATAGTGGAGATTTAAGGTGTGGATGTAAATTCCACCTTTGTGGAAAGGCGATTATGAAAGAGATAGAAGATACAATGCGAGAGTTACAGGTAAGTAAGGTAAAGGTGAAGAAGGTACAAGATATTCATGTACAGAAGATTATGAATAGTCCAGACTTCAGATAGAGGGCTAGAAGTGCCGCGATTCAGTATCCAGAAAATATAGTGGTGTCATCAGTAGCACATCTTCTAGCCTATGATTTTCAGGTACCGAGAGGCCTAGTTATGAGAGAAAAGAAGAATTAGAGGCAACATGATGTCTCGCTTGAGGTTCCAGAATAACATAAGGAAATCTATGGTGCTAGCAAGTTAAAGGAAGGTTGCGAGTAGTGAAAATAGATATGTGAAGGTTGCAAGCTAAAGTATGGTAGAGCGACAAGGTTTTAGGTAGATAGGAGTAAGGATAAGAAAATGTGAGTGAGAAGATGACGAGAATATGTAAGGCCTCGGGATTAAGCCCATCAAAACAAGAGAGCTTTTGGTTTCCGTAAGTTATAGAAAGCTCAGTATAGCCTGAATGAACTCGGAAGAGTTTAAGACTAGGAGTATTTAGAAGAGTTGGAATACTGCCCTTGTAGTAGAATAGGAGTGTGAGTGTGATAAACGATAAGAGGATGATGTTTAGGAATATAGACTTCGATTGAAGTAATGATTCAACAAGAAGGGATTTCATGAATTGCACGGGACTAGAATACCTCCCACAAGATGAATCACATTAACATGCTATGAAATACAATTATTGAAGTATAGTATCGTCCCTAAGGTAGATCAGGCAAATAACTTTAGATGTTCACCCGAAGCTGATCAAATAATTCATCAATCCTCGGTAAAGGATACTTGTTCTTAATAGTGACTTTGTTCAAATGCCGATAGTCTATGTACATCCTCATTGTTCAATCCTTCTTCTTCTTCTTCACAAACAACCCCAATGGGAAACACTAGGTCTAATGAATTCCTTATCAAGGAAATCCTGCAACTGCTCCTTCAATTCCTTCAACTCAACTGGGTCCATACGATATGGTGGAATGAAAATGGGCTGAGTGCCTGGAGCCAAGTCAAAACCAAAGTTGATATCTCTATCGGGTGGCATCCCCGGCAAATCCGTAGGTAACATCTCTAGAAACTCGTGTACAACTGGTACTGAATCCATGGATGGAACCTTTGTACTATGATCACAGATATAGGCGAAATATGCTAGACATCCCTTCTCAACCATACGTCGAGCCTTCACATAAGAAATAACCCTACTAGTAGAATGTCCACGAGTCCCTCTCCACTCTATTTGAGGAAACCCCGGGATAGTTAATGTCACAGTCTTGGCGTGATAATCCAAAATAGCGTGATAAGGTGATAGTTAATCCATGCCCAAGATAACATTGAAGTCCACCATATCATGAAGTAGGAGGTCTACCATAGTCTCATAGCTCCCGATAAAAACCACACACGAGCGATAAACACGATATACCACAATAGAATCTCCTATAGGCATGGACACATAAACAAGGGCACTCAAGGAATCACGAGGCATAACCAGATATGAAGAAAAATAGGATGACACATATGAATATGTAGAGTCCGTATCAAATAAAACCGAGGCTTCTCTTTGACAAACCGAAACACCACCTATTTTGACGGCATCATATGACTCTACCTCAGGTCAAGCAAGAAATGCATAGAAACGGGGTTAGGCACCACCACTCTAACCTTCGCCTTTTGGACAGCTTCTCTCTAGTTGGTCTCCACCTCTAACGGCCTGACCACTACCTCTAGCTGCCTGACCCCCGACTCTTGCTGGCTGAGCAGGCGATGGAGCAACTGCCTGAATTACGGCACTAGAACCCTACCGAGGCATACTACTCTAATGTTTGGGACAATACTTCTTGATATGACCCGTACCTCCACACTCAAAGCACGCTCTTGATTGTTGAGGCTACTGAAGCTGAGACTGACCCTGACAGCCCAGATAACTACTGTGATAGCTCTAAATCGGTGGGGCACTGATAGGAGCTGAAGGTATACTGAGTGCTGGTTGCTCAGGATGATACCCAATTAACCATGACTACCCGCGACACCGTGTGCTACCAAAAGTACTGACTGAATCAGCCTGTGATGATGGCCTCTACCCAATGAACCTCTGCCTCCGGATGAGGCACCGCTGAAGCCACCAAAATGACGAAGCCTCTTCTCAGATACCGCCTCTCTACTCTGACCATGAATAATCTCGATCCATCTAGAAATATCTACTGCCCGCTGGAATGAAATATCATCCCCAGTTTCCTTGGCCATCTGTAGCATTGTACTGAAAGTAAGACCATCAACGAATCTCCTCACTCTCTCCCTCTAAGTAAGAAGTAAGACAACTGCATGGTGAGCTAAATCCATGAATCTGGTCTCATATTGGGTAACAATCATGCTACCCTATTGAAGGCGCTCAAACTGCCTGCCGTACGCCTCTCTCAGAGTGAAAGGAATGAACTTCTCCAAAAATAGATGCGAAACCTAATCCCAAGTGAATGGCGGTGAACCTACTGGTCTGCCTCGCTCATAATCCTGCCACCACCTCTTGGCAGAACCGGTCATCTGAAATATTGCAAAGTCGACAATACCCATGTTGCACAACAACTCCTGGCAACGGTTCAAATAATCTTGTGGGTCCTCAGAAGGTGTACCACAAAAATAAATAGGAAAGAGCTTGGTGAACTTAGCCAACCTTATCAATCCCTCAGAAGACATCGCGGGCCTCTCCCCAGTCTGCGTAGCAACAATGGGCTAAACTACTCCAAAAGCTGGTACCGTCGGAGTATGGTACAAGGGATCCATCTACTCCGGAGTGTGAGTGATGGGAGTCTAAGCTCATCCCCATCCTGAGAGATAGTTGGTGCCATAGGAAATACTCCGGCCTGGGCAACACTCTCCATAAAGTCTAATAAGAGGACTATGGTACACTGAAGTACGAGAGTAGCAATAAATCCCTCCAGGATCTGAGCGGGTCCGACTGGTGCAGTCTGAACAAGGATCTCCTCCTCATGCTCGATCTGAGGCTCTACAACTTGTGTTGCTGCACGTGCTCTAGGTTGAGCTCTACCTCGACCCCTACCTCGGCCCGGCCCCTACCCCTGGTAGTGGCTGCAATAGGGGGCTCTGGCTCCTACTCAGCTGTTGATGCTATGCGTGTCCCCAGCATCTGCGGGATAACAAGAATAGAATCGTTCAAACTTCAGTAATAGATTAAAGTTACATGACAGAGAGAGAAAGAAGTGAAATTTTTCTAAAGCTTTATATCTCTAGAAGATAAGTACATATGTCTCCGTACCAATCCTATAGACTCTACTAAGCTTGCTCATGACTCGTGACACCTAGGCAATCTGGCTCTGATACCAACTTGTCACGACCCGAAACTCCCAACCTTGGGACACTAATGGCGTCAAATCTCTTCTTACTAAGAAAGTCGACGTTATTAAATTAATTAACCTATTTTAACAATTATTATAGGGTGATGATAATTAACAATAAATAAACTCAGAAATGAACAGTTACACAGCATATTTGCATACGTAAAGTATGCCGTAAGTCAATTGATGTATGCTCGGAAATGACATCCTCTTTGAAAGTATACAGATTAAGTTAATCATGTTACATTGGAGGTTACAAATATTTGATATCATGAATAACAAGTACCAAGAGGGTTGGAAGGCTTAGAAGCAAAACTAATTGAAGAAAATAAGTTTCGCCGAAAATCGACAAGTTGGGAATGTTATAACATGTACTTTTGGGGTGAGACTAGGGCAATTAACATAATAAGGAGGTTATGTTATGATTTTTATTTGTATGATAGTCGTGTATTATGTTTTGAAGTCAAGCGAGTTGTGGAACAAAAGTTGGCAAAGGTCATCACAAGTAACATTCATAAACGTGCTGAACATTAGGTCAAATATAGCAGAGCTTTTCTCTCAATATGATAATAACTATGGGGTGATCCATCTTTAAAATTGAAGGTATATGAGTCTAGTTTCCAAATCATTGAACTGTTTGTCGATATGATATTGGAGTAGAGAGATATTCGCATTTTCGTGAGACTGTGGAAGCAGCTCCCTTGTGACCCACAAAGTCGGTGAAAAAGTCCATCTCCTATTTAAGTAAATTTTAACTTGTTTAAACTCATTTGTCTCGACCAAAACAGTTCCTAAACCCTCCTGGATTCTCTCCATGAGTTCCTCCATGATTCTAGAATGAAAATCGAAGATAAAAACATGTATCCAATGCTAGATATCCCGTGGTGCTTGATCGATCATAGTTCTTCATCTTGTGGCTATTTTGGAGGATTCTTCCAAGTGAAGTTACTTCAAACTTGGACTGATTCTTGTTGTTTAAGGTAATATTATAGCTCTCACATGGTTCTAGAAAAAAACAAAAGGGAAACAACACAAAATAAGTGTCGGAAATCTTGCGGAACTAGTGCAACCAAGTCCTTCCTAGGTATTGATGCTTTGAGGGTTTCTTCAAAGTGAAGTAAGTTAACGAACAGAAATTTCTAGGTATATTTGAGGTAAGTTTCATCTTCCCTAACCTAATATTAAGTTTTTACAAGTGTTGAGTTGAATGTTGTTGGAGGATTCTTGAAGAAACTTGTAACTATCAAACTTGAAGTTGAGCTATGTTGTATGGGTTGTTTTTACATGATTTAAGATACAAAATGGAATTGTATGGGTATGGATAGCATGGTGGGGATGAGGAGGAGTGAAGATCAAAATTATTGTGCTAAAACATATTGAATTTGAACTAGAAATAATCCTATGAAGTTATGCACATAAGTTATTTGATATAATGACTAAATGAACCTCCCTTTAGAATATGAGTCGATATTGATACCAATCCTTTTTATGATATCGATTACCATCTGTAAGAGGTGCGAGGACTTGTGCAACAGTTGTAGCTTCATGGTTAAGGTATGTTAAGGCTAATCCTTCCTTCTTTTGGCATTATCCAAGCAACGAAACGTAAACATAATGTTATTCCATAATGGTTCTACTCTTAGTAGTTAAGGATGTCTAAGTTATTCATTCCTATGAAATGTAATTCAAAGCATGTCTAAGTATGTTCCTAAGTCCCTATTAAGGCATACAATAAAGAAGTTAATGTTTATAATGTAATTTTATATGCATCCTCATTTACCACCGAGCTATGGCCAGTTGGGCAGTTATGCATCTTCACTTACCATCGAGCTATGGCCGGTTGGGCGGTCATGCATTTACCACCGAGCTACGACCAGTTGGATAATTATACATTTACCACCGAGCTACGGACGGTAGGGTAGTTACTACCGGTTGGGTAGTTATGTATCGTTATTTACCACCGGTTGAGAAGACACGTATTTAACTTCGAGCTACGGCTGGTCGGGTAGTTACCACTGATAAGTTGTGCAGTCATGTTACGATATGGATAATAGTCCCAAAGAGAGGCATTAAATATATATGTATAATTAGTATGCATATCATGGCCCTTAGTGCCACTTTAGCGGTTCAAGTTGATTCTTATATCTCTCTTATTGATGTTGGCATATTGTTATGTCAGTTCTGCCTTACATACCCATTACATTATTCCTACAGAAGTCCTTTTTGGTGTGGACGCTACATTCATGCCTGCAAGTGTAGATAATCAGTTTGGCGACCCTCATAGTAGACGAGGTAAACATTCATCAAAGAATCGGTAAGAGTCCACTTCATTCGGAGTGCAGCCGAGTCTATAAGTTATCATGTTAGAGTTTTTCTACAAACTTATGGGTAGGCTGGGGCCATGTACTGGCCATGTTTCGATTTCAGATACTCTTAGAGGCTTTGTAGACATAGGTTCATTATGTACATCATATCAGAGGCATTGACGACCCATGTGTATTCATGTTTTTCATTACGATGGTTCGATAATACAATGTTTACCCACTTAAAATTATACATTATGAGTTGTGATCATGTTGGCCCATGATAGCTACATAAAGAATGAGTTTAGCCAAGTCAGCCTATGTATGTTCTAGTTTTCGTCGAACGATCATGAGTTATAGAGTGGTTCGGTTAGGCCAGTAGGGCACCGGGTGCCAGCAACGCCTCCCCAGGTTGGGGGTGACAAATTGGCATCAGAGGAGGTCTTGTCCTAGGGAGTCTATAAAGCCCATCAAAACAAGAGAGCTTATGGTTTTCATAAGTTATAGAAAGCCAGTATAGCCTGAATGAACTCGGAGGAGTTTAAGACTAGGAGCATTTTGAAGAGATGGAATGTTGCCCTTGTAGTAGAATAAGAGTGTGAGTGTGATAAACTATAAGAGGATGATTTTTAACAATATATACTTCGATTGACGTAATGATTCAACAAGAAGGGATTTCCTGAATTGCACGGGACTAGAATACCTCCCATAAGATGAATCACATTGAGATGCTATGAAATACGATTATTGGAGTATAGTATCGCCCCTAAGGTAGATCAGACAAATAACTTCAGATGTTCACCCAATGTTACGTGAGCCCTGGTGACAATGTATTACATAAGAGGTTTCAAGTTATCGGTGGTGAATTATGGATCAACATTAAGGTGAATAACTAATAGATGGATTAAAGTTCCAAAGTGTGAGATGAGATTAGGATATCATTCTTAAGATGAACAGTAATGAGGAAGCATTAAAGGACTTAGATTTATACGTATAATATAAGCAACAAGAGAGTAACCTGTAGTTGGGTAGCATACCTCGATAATAATAAACCGAAGTAAGTGTTATGGTATAGCATGATCTATCTAGATACAGTAAAGCTATAAGGATATATAACCGAGGCTATGAAATAAGATATAGCAATAGTTTTAGGTTTGACAAAGTACCAAGTGAAGTACTTTAGTACACCTATAAATGCCCAGAGAGTCAGCTTGTAATAGTTTTGTATATATTCACAAAGTGAGACCTAGAGATTAGCTAAAAGCTGAAGGAAAAAAAGATAGAAGAGTCACATGCGCGCGCGTACAAGGGTAGATTCATACAGGCTGCATGACAGAAGGTAGAAATAGTTATGATATTGGATGAATTACGACCACAGGTCGTGGTGTGAGAAAGATGCCTAAGGGGGGAATGCCTTGGCCTTTGTATTTATTCATAGAACAGATACCTAGATGGCAAGAAAAGTATTAAAGTATTCGTAAGAGCTGTAGGTTATGAGACTTATAAGCACATCAGTCAACATTCGAGGACGAATGTTCCAAAATGGGGAATGATGTTACACCCCATGTTTTTGTACGTATAGTACGTCGTACGTCAGTTGATGTAAGCTTGAAAATGAGATCATCTTCAAAATTATATAGAACAAGTTAATCGTGTTACCTTGGAGGTTACAAATATTTAATATCATGAATAACAAGTACCAAGAGGGTTGGAAGGGTTAGAAGCTAAATTAGTTGAAGAAAATAAGTTTCGTCGAAAGTCGACAAGTTGGAAATGTTATAACATGTACTTTTGGGGTGAGACTACGGTGCTTAAAATGATAAGGAGGTTATGTTATGAGTTATTTTAGTCGTATAATAGTCGTGTATTATGTTTTGAAGTCAAGCGAGTTGTGGAACAAAAGTTGGTAAGGGTCATCACAAGTTACATTCATAAACATGCTAAACATTAAGTCACATGTAGCAAAACCTTTCTCTCAATATGATTATACTTACGGGCTGATCCACCTATAAAATTTAATGTCTATGAGTCTAGTTTCTAACTCATTAAACTATTTGTTGATATGATAATGGAGTAGAGAGATATTCACATTTTTGTGAGACTGCGCAAGCAGCTCTCTTGGGACGCACAAAGTCGGTGGAAAAGTCCATCTCCTATTTAAGTAAATTTTAACTCATTTAAACTCATTTTTCTCGACCAAAACAGTTCCAAAATGCTCCTAGATGCTCTCCAAGAGTTCCTCCGTGATTCTAGAGTGAAAACCAAAGATAAAAACATTAATCCAACACTAGAAATCCCGTTGTGCTTGCTAGATCGTAGTTCTTCATCTTATGGTTATTTTGGAGGATTCTTCCAAGTGAAGTGACTTCGAATTTGGACTGATTCTTGTTGTTTAAGGTATGATTATAGCTCTCACATGGTTCTAAAGCAAAAAAAAAGGGGAAACAACACAAAACAGAGGGTTTCTTCAAGGCGAAGTAAGTTAAAGAACATAGGGTTCTTGGTATATTTGAGGTAAGTTTCATCTTCCCTAACCTAATCTTAAGTTAGTACAAGTGTTGGGTTGAATTTTGTTGGAGGATTCTTGAAGAAACTAGTAACTGTGAAACTTGAAGTTGAGCTATGTTGTGTGGGCCGTTTTTACATGATCTAAGATACCAAATGGAATTGTAAAGGTATGGATAGCATGGTGGGGATGAGGAGGAGTGAAGATGAAGATTATTGTGATAAAACATGTTCAATTCAAATTATAAACGATCCTATGAAGTTATGCACATATGTTGTTCGATAAAATAAGTAAATTAACTTCCCTATAGAATATGAGTCGATATTGATACCAATCCTTTATATGATATAGATTACCATCCGTAAGAGGTGCGAGGACTTGTGAAACAGTTGTAGCTTCGTGGATAACATATGTTAACGCTAATCCTTCCTTCTTTTGGTATGATCCAAGTAACAAAACGTAAACGTAATGTTATTCCATAATGGTTCTACTCTAAGTATCTAAGATATTCATTCTTATGAAATGTAATTCAAAGCATGTCTAAGTATGTTCCTAAGACCCTATTGAGGTATACGATAAAGATGTTAATGTTCATAATGTAATGTTATATGCATCTTTATTTACCACCGAGCCACGAATGGTTGGGCAGTTATGCATCTTTATTTATGATCGAGCTATGGCTAGTCGAGCAGTCATGCATTTACCACCGAGCTACAGTCGGTTGGACAGTTATACATTTACCATCAAGCGATGGCCGATAGGGCAGTTACCACCGATTGGGCAGTTATTTATCGTTATTTACCACCTCTTGGGAAGATATATATTTACCACTGAGCTACGATCGGTCAGGTAGTTGCCACCGATCAATTGGGAAGTCATGTTATGATATGGATAATAGTCCCAAAGAGAGGCATTAAATATATAAGTATAACTAGTATGCATATCATGTCTCTCAGTAGCACTTCAGCGGTTCAGGTTGATTCTTATATCTCTCTCATTGATGTTGACATATTGTTATGTTTCAGTTCTACCTTACATACTCGGTACATTATTCATACTGATGTCCTTTTTATTGTGGATGTTGCATTCATGCCTGCAGGTGTAGGTAATAAGTTTGATGAGTCTCATAGTAGATGTGGTTAATGATCAGGGAAGAATCGGTTAGACTCCACTTCATTCGGAGTGCAGCTGAGTCTATAAGTCATCATGTCATAGTTTTCCTACAGACTTATGGATAGGCTGGAGTCATGTCCCAACCATGTTTCGATGTCAGATACTCTTAGAAGCTTTGTAGACACATGTTCATTATGTTCAACACGTCAGAGGCCTTGATAGCCCTTGTGTATTCATGTTTTGATTATGATGGTTTGCTAATACAATGTTTGCCCACTTAGAGTTTTACATTACGAGTTGTGGCAATGTTGGCCCATGATAGTTATAGAAAGAATGAGTTTAGCCAAGTCAACCTATGTATGTTCTAGTATTTGCCGAACGTGGATAAGTTATAGAGTGGTTCGCTTGGGCCAGTACGACACCGAGTGCCAGCCATGCCTCCCCATGTTGGGGCATGACATAAACACAGTATTAATATAAATAACACGGTGCTAAACTACTCCCAGAAATCCAGAGTCACAAGTACATGAGAAACTAGTATACTACAAATATAGTCTGAAATAAAGTACAATTGTTTGAAACTATATAAACAATAAAACATGATGGAAGGAGACTTCAGAGACTGCGAACGCCAGCAGCTCTACCTCAAGTCTCCAAATATAGCTGAATCTGAGAAGTCTCGCTATGCGCCGCTGGGACCAACACCGGTATCTGCACAAGAAGTGCAGAAGTGTAGCATGAGTTCAACCAACCCCATGTACTCTGTATGTGCCGAGCCTAACCTCGACGAAGTAGTGACGAGGCTATGACAAGACAATCACAATAAACCTGTACGAAACAATAATAACAGAAATAGGAATAGAATATAAACAGTAAATTTAAGTAGCTGGACCCGTAGGTAAACTACCAGAGGGCCCCAGAATAACACTTTTGCTCAACTTCTAAAAACAACACGCTACAGCTATAACAGTCGAACACAATAAAATAAGTCTTCTCTGTTGCGGCGTGCAATCCCATCCACAATATATATAAATATCAATTCTTCTCTATTGTGGCGCGCAACCCGATCCACAAATATATACAAAGAAATATCGTTGTGATGTGCAACCCGATCCACAAATATATATAAAGATATACCGTTGCGGCGTGCAACCCGATCCCACCATATCATCATCTGTTCATATCATATTCCGTCCTTATCTCTTCATATCATATCATTTCAATACCATTGCGGCGTGCAACCCGATCCCAAAATATAATAATAAATAAAATATATAATTACAACCAACTACGGTGTGTCCCAAAATAAAACGTAATAAAGGAGCTCATGGTTAAAGACATAAGTGGGTAAATGTCGCTATCTAATAACACTCGAGGTAAAAAGGCAAGTAAAGACAGTCAATAAATAAATATACGAATACAAGGAAACAATTAGCAATTAAGGTACGTAGAGGATAAACGCATTAAATTAACACATAAAGGCAAGTAGCAATTAAAGCTTTTAACAAGTAATAACATGGATCAAATAAAGACATAAAATAATTGAAAAACAATAAACAAATGTCCCAACCCTCATGATTAACCCGTGACTATGCATATACACTCGTCACCTTGCATATACATCATCCCCACACATATATCAAGTAGCAAATAAGCCAATCAAATCCTAATTCCCTCAAGTCAAGGTTAACCACGACACTTACCTCTTTCCGCAATCAAATCAACACTCAACCATGGCATTTCCTTTATAATTAGCCTCCAAACAGGTCAAATCTAGCGAAATATTTTTCAAATAATTCAAATAAGCTTTAGAAACTACCCATAAATGAAAATGATTCGATCTTTAATAAATTTGAAAAAAGTCAACAAAAGTCAACCCCAGGATCGCTTGGTCAAAACCCAAGATTCTGACTAAAATCCAATTACCCATTCACCCCCGAGACCGGTTATGTGATTTGTATTGAAATCCGGCCTCAATTTTAGGTCTAAATCTCAATTTTGCAAAATCCCTAATTTCGACCCAAATCACTAATTTTTATTATGGAACTCCTAGATTAAAGGATGGAAATCAATATGTGATAATGGAAATACATCAAAACTAGTTGAAAATCACTAACCAATGAAGTGGGGATGAAACATCTCTTCAAAAGCGCCTCTAGGCCGAACTCTAGCTTAAAATATTGTTCTACCCCGAGTTTCAGCACTTTAAATATCTGGGCGTCAGGTGTTCTTCGCCTTCTCACAAAGGCTAAGTTCCCAGCCAGCCAACGCGTTTGCGAACATTGGCCTGCGTTCGCGAAGAGAAACCATCACCTGCCTCCCCAGCCATCCCAACTCTACGCATTCACGAGTGGTCCATCGCGTTCGCGAAAGGTAGTCCCCCAAGCCATCATATTTTATTCAAATGTTTACATAAAACTTTTCGAAAAAATGACACAAATCACGCACCCAAATCAAGAATCACCAAATGAAGCTAGTGGAGGTCTCAGAACAAGAAAATAAGGGCTAGAACTCAAAACGACCTATTAGGTCATCACATCTAGCTTAAGGTCC
This sequence comes from Nicotiana tomentosiformis, assembly GCF_000390325.3. NCBI lineage: Eukaryota > Viridiplantae > Streptophyta > Magnoliopsida > Solanales > Solanaceae > Nicotiana > Nicotiana tomentosiformis. The sequence continues at coordinate 79,868,413 of NC_090816.1, read as the reverse complement.
TATTAGAGCACCTCCGATTCAGAGTTTACTATGGTGGTTATGTGGGTATTCAAGAACAGCTTCAGATTCAGTTGCGACACCACCGAATAGTTGCTTTGAGTGCGGAGATGCATGTCATATTAGGAAGTTTTTCTCGAGATTTTAAAGTAGCATGTTGCATCAGGGTACTCATTCCATGATTCATGCACCAGTTGCTAGACCACCCGTCCAGCCAGCTAGGGATACGGGTTAACCAGCTAGGGGTAGAGGCCAGTCAGTGAGAGGTCGTCCTTGTGGTGAAGGACAGGTTGGTAGGGCGTATCCCCATTGTTATGCATTTCCTGGTAGACCTGGGGCAGAGTTGTCTGATGCAATCATCACAAGTATTATCTCAGTGATTCATAGAGATGATTCGATGTTGTTTGTTCTGGGTTTTGATTATTCATATGTGTCTTCATATTTTGTATCGCATTTGAGTATGTTTCATGATTCTATTGATATTCTTGTTTTTATGTCTACACCGATTCGGGATTCTATAGTAGTTGATCGAGTGTACCTGTCTGGTATTGTTACTATCAATGGCTTTGATACTATAGTTGACCTATTATTGTTGGATATGGTGGATTTTGAGGTTATTCTTGGTATGGACTGGTTGTCCCCAAATCATGCTATCTTGGATTGTCATGCCAAGATTGTGACTTTAGCTATGCTGGAGTTGCCTAGACTGGAGTGGAGAGGGGCCCTTGACCATTCCACAGTAGAATGATTTTATTTTTGAAGGCTCGATGTATGATTGAGAAGTGATGTTTATTATATTTGGCTTACATTCGAGATTCTAGTGCGGAGGTTCCTTCTATAGATTAAGTACCGGCTGTGAGGGAGTTCCCAAAGGTGCTTACTATAGATTTGCAGGGCATGCCGCCTAATAGGGTCATTGAACTTTTCATTGACGTGGTTCCAGGCACCCAACCTATTTCTTTTCCATCATACCGTATGGCTCCAGCTGAGTTGAAGGAATTAAAGGAGCAGTTAAAAGATTTTCTTGACAAGAGATCCATTAGACTGAGTGTTTCTCCTTTGGGTGCATCGATGTTGTTTGTGAAGAAGAAGGATGGTTCTATGAGGATGTGCATTAAATATCGACAATTGAACAAGGTTACCATCAAGAACAAGTATCCATTTCCTTAGGATTGATGATTTGCTTGATCAACTTCAGGGTGCCAAAGCGTTTTCCGAGATTGATTTGAGATATGGCTACCATCACGTGGAGATTAGGGCTTGGAATGTCCCTAAGAAAACTTTTAGGACTCGTTGTGGTCAATATGAGTTCTTGGAGATGTCTTTTGGGCTGTCTAATACCCCAGCAACTATCATGGATTTAATGAACCGAGTATTCAAGCCTTATATGGATTCCTTCATGATTGTGTTCTTTGATGATATTCTAGTTTACCCTCATAGTAGAGAGAAGTATGAACAGTACTTGAGAGTGGTACTTTAGACTTTGAAGGATCGTCAGCTTTATGCCAAGTTTTCGAAGTGTGAGTCTTGGATGGACTCAGTTGCATTTGGTTCATGTTGTGTCTTGTGATGGTATCAAGTTTGATCTTAAGAAGATTGAGGCAACTCAGAATTGGCCTAGACCTACTTTAGCTACAGAGATTCGGACTCAGTTGCTGAGTTCACCACCACGGTACTCAATAAGTGTCATAGACTCTCTCTAACTCAAGTTTTTGGGACAAGACTTTACAAAAATAATCCATCCAATGTATGATATAAAACGGTAACAATTATATCAATTCACGTTATTTATCATTTTAAATGAAAGGATTAGAAAAGTATAAATCATGATATAAACTTTTAAAATTTTATATCAACCCACGATTCTAATAAGAATCATGCAAAACCATTTCAACTTCATTAAGTCATTGAAATCACTTTCGGCTCCTTAGGCCTAAACATAATAAGATTATCATTTACCTTTTTATCGGGAGTACTATACCGACACCGACATAATAAACAACCACTATGTGATCAACTTAGCAACAAGTATTTGACCCTACTTGTCTGGGCGGCTTGCTGTAGTGCCTTACGAGTCGACTTAACCTCATTACTTTAAGTAATGATCATTTGCCCTCACAATGGAAGACTTTATCCCACAAACCTCGATTTATCCTTTGAATGTGTCCCTACACCGGCACATGTAGTTCCATAGTAACGAACTCAACATTCGAACCAATCTCGGTGGTCTCCACTATTAACTCCTAAAATATTTGATATTTCAAAAATAGATTCATAGCATAGTAGTCTCAAAGGATCTATTTTTATCATATCATTGCTCATGGCCAACTAAACCATTTAAATAAAAATAATCAAACATATGATCCTCTTCATGTTAAAGCCTTTAACAATTTAACATCCATCCTTCAAAGATACAAACAAGTGCTATTCATTAATCAAGTTTCAAACGAAATACTTTTCATAAAAATACATCTTTAGCACTCAAATATTTTATATTCTTTCTAATACATAAGTTTAAGTAAAACTTGTAACATTTTCCTCAAGCATCATTTGACATCAAATTTTTAGAAATAAGATTTCAATTATAAAACAACTAGACCTTCTTTATGCAACACAACTCAAAATACATGGCAACATCCTTTCCCGCCTGTCCCCACAAGTACGGATACACATTTACAAACAAACTCACGTAATAACTCACATATGATTTTAGAGAATATCTCTCAAGAAGAGTAAGTTTTAATCAACATACCTCAAGTCCAAGCTCCATAAAAATATTATGATGCTCCAATTTATTTAAAACTCTCAAACATCGCCAACAAGACAATATCCACATAACGAACTCATATTCATCAATGACGCATTATGACAATACCAACTAAGTCAACTAAGTATTTAACACTTAGGTCCAATTTCACAAGTCTAGTAAAATCCATATCTTACCATAGAAGTCGATACTTGAGTTTTTAACTCTGATTCTCTCTTTTGAACTCAACAACATTATTCTAGAGTGAATTGCTCACAAGATTATAAATAATAGTATTCAACTCATTTTCACCAAATCAACACTATTCATCGTCTTCTTCGCTTAACTCAATAATGGTGAAGAATTATATACATTTTAGATCTTGTTCAATCCATGAAATACTTTAGTGTTTCTAACTAGAGAACATGCCAAACAACTTAAAAATATTTACAATTTCATTATTCTTCATCTTCCTCTTTTAAAAACCATAACTCACAATACCCATTTTCAAGACTAATGTAATACTCCAAACAAATAACATTTCCTAAACAACAATCTCGTCCACATACTTAATTCATAATTATATGCAAGATAGAATAGAAAAATTACCTCTTGAAGTCAAAACCCTAACTAGATGTTAATACTAGCATTAATCAATGTTAATCAATCATAACAATATCATGAAACTCACCTTTAAAGTGTATTTGGGTTGGGGATGCTCCACCTTCTCTTTAGAACACAAAACTTAGCCAAAAATGACATATCTTTCTCTCTCCCAGAACTCCCCCTATTTTAAACTAAAGAGGTTTGCGTGGCTGGCCTACGTGGGCCACACATCCTCGTCATGCAGCCTGGATGGGCCACGTAACCTGACCATGCATCTTGAACCACCCTTTCTTCTTCTCTTCCTCCCTTCTTCTGGAATGGGCGACGTAGCCTGCATGGGCCACGCATCTTGGCCCAGCAGGGCTTCAATGATTTTTCTAATCTTCTTTATTCAAATTTCTAAAGTTATTTCCTGAGACACTTAACTTAGGGACCTCCGGCCCTCATGACCATCATATTCCAGTCCCAATGAACTTTTTCCACTCGTGCTAGTCTCGCGTTATATCTTAATTATATTCTTTAAGCTTGAAATCAACCCGAATTATTTGAAAAATCTTACAGGGCTTTACACCTTATACTATGTTTTGTGATGCTTCGTGCATTGGGCTTGCACAATATTGATAGAGGATGGTAGGGTGATTGCCTACTCGTCTCGTCAGTTGAAGACCCATGAGAAGAACTATCATGTACATGATTTGGAGTTGGCAGCCATTGTTCACGCGTTCAAGATTTGGAGGCATTATTTGTACGACGTGTCATGTGAGGGTTACTCTTATCATCGGAGACTCCAACATTTGTTCAAGCAAAATGATTTGAATTTGAGGTAGCGGAGGTGGTTGGAAATGTTGAAAGATTATGATATCACAATATTGTATCATCCGGGCAAGGCAAATGTAGTAGCTGATTCCTTGAGTAGAAAGGCGGAGAGTATGGATAGTTTGAAATATATACCAGAAGTGGAGAGGCCATTGGCTATGGATGTTTAGGCCTTGACTAACAGATTTGTGAGATTGTATATTTCCGATCCTAGTAGGATCCTTGCTTATGTTGTGGCGCAGTCGTCTTTGTTGGAGCGAATCAAGGCTCTCCAGTTTGATGATCCTCATTTGTTGGTGTTGAAGGACATAATATAGAGAGGTGGTGCAATGAAGGTTATGATTGGAGATGATAGTGCTATGCGGCTTCAAGGTCGTATTTGTGTTCTGAATGTAAATGATTTGACGAAACTGATTCTTGAGGTGGCTCATAGCTTAAAGTATTCTATTCATCCAGGTGTCACGAAGATGTATCGTGACTTGAAGTAGCATTACTGGTGGCGAAAGATGAAGAAGGACATTGTTGGGCATGTTTCACGATGTTTCAATTACTAGCAAGTGAAGTATAAACATCAGAAACTAGGTGGGTTGACCAAGAGGTTAGTGATATTAGAGTGGAAGTGGGAGCACATTACTATGGACTTTGAGGTGGGGTTACCACAAACTTTGAAGAAGTTTGATGTTGTTTGGGTCTGTTATGACCCAAAATCTCACTAGGTCGTGATGGCACCTAACCCAACCCGCTAGTTAAGCCCAACTATATAAGTCACTACTATGATAAGAAACCAACAAAGATAATAAATAAAATATCCAAAAGAATATAATACAATTATCCCAGGACTGGTAGTACAAGTCACGAGCGACTATTAATAAGAGTACAATTTCAGTTTGAGGAAACATGCATCATTTGTTTGAAATTTACATAAACAGAGTTATAACTCCTAATCTACCACAAACAAATGGTAGCTTGTATCAGGAGTACTAGACGTCTTAAATGATAAACTCTCGAACTCCGTAGCATCTCCTCTCCAAACATCCACACGCAAGGTGCAGAAGTGTAATATGAGTACACTCGACCCCATGTACTCAGTAAGTATCTTGACTAACCTCGGTGAAATGGCGACGAGTTTTTTAAGTCAAAATATAATTACTAATATAAGCTATTCCGTTAAATTTACAATAGAAACAACACTAGCAATAACAAAATAAATTGCAAGAACAAATATGAGAAGTAGAAAATGATTAACTAGAAGAAATAACGATCAGTTTTCCTCAATATCACAATCAATCCCCTTCTAACAGCTAAAGTCACGAGGATAAAGCACAAATTACTAAAACAATATAGTAACCTACAAATCTTCATAATATGAGGAATGTGTTCAAGATATCGAATCAAATGGCATGACAACACCCTTCGTACATTTACCTCATCCTCACATGATAATGTAACAATTGGCATGGCAATACTCTTCGTGCATTTATCTCATCCTCACCAAGCATATGTATAATGGTAAAAGAAATACTAGAAACAGTAACAATAAAGTAGAATGTATACAGATAACAGTGACAATTAAGGCAGAAGCATATGGATAATGGTAACAGACGAGGTAGGAGGCACAGAAGTAACGATGTCAAATAAGGTACAAGAACATAGATTTCAATAACAAATAAGGTAGATGGTTTAGATAAAACAATGACAAGCGAGCGGAGACATAGATGTAAATATAGCAAACAAGAAAGAAAGCATGAATGTAAAACAATAAATTGTTATAAGGCATTGATAGAACAATAACAAATAAAGTAAAAGGCAAAGACGTGATAAAAACAAGCAACATAGAAAGCATAGGTGCAACAATAGCAACTCAGGATAAAGGCACAAATTTATTTGCAAGGGAAAGATAACACAATATAATACATGTCTCTCGTCCTCGTTTGGACGGAAACACCTTTCGTGCCATGAACTCTCATCCTCACATTTTAATATAAAAATAATTGCACGGCATCTCCATTCGTGCTTTTACTCTCGTTCTCACATGATAATGTAAAAATAATGGCACGGCATCACTCTTCGTGCTTTTAGTCTCATCCTCACATGATAATGTAACAATAATGGGACGACATCACCCATCATGCTTTTACTCTCATTCTCACATGATAATGTAAGAATAATGGTACAACATCGCACTTCATGCTTTTCACTCTTCCTCGCCAAGTACATATACATCAACAACAAGCAAGGTAGGAAGCATGGATAACATCAAGAAGAATGGTTAAGCAAAATACACCACGTGAACAACAATCACAGTTTCTGTACCAATAATAAATCGATAAACTTCAAGAACCCCATTGTTCAAGTATCTCAACAAAGCTCAAACATGACCTTCAACATAAGTATGGAACCCAACTATCTCAAGAGTAACAGACATAGACATGTATTCATGATTTAGGTATAATTATGACCTAATTTAGCACATCAACAGTTTCACAATGAATCTATCATATTTAATTGAGTTGTAGTAAGCTGAAGCATAGTCTATAGCATTGAGTGTGACATGTTGTTTTAAAGATTTAAAGGAAGTCTTGAAAATTTCAGGGACAACTGGTATTTTCATAATTATTTACACCAGAAAAATCAGCAATAAATCTTTTTTTATTTTAGCACCTAAAACTCATTGGGAACCTCCATGATACAAACCATATATGAATTTCAATCATAAAACATGCTATGAACCTGCTCGCACACTCAAAACACCGAAAAAAGGTCATCTTGACCCGATACTGACCATGGTCAAACTCCAAATCATTAATTTAACTAATCTCTCAACCAATGATCCAAAACACATCCGAGCCCCTCATGACCATATCCAATCATACCAAAAAGTACAAATACATCATCCAAAATTATTCAAAGCCTCAAAACACCCACAGGAATATCACAAGAAAGAATCGAGGCTCAAGGCGAATAGAATTTCTCTTAAGTTGTTAAGTCTTCATTCCTTCAAAAGAGTGTCTGAATAACACTTACACAGTTCAGATTACTTCCAAACTTTGCATACAAGTTCTATTCAACTATATATACCAATCCAAAGTCTTAGAATGCCAATTGGAGTCCAATAATATCAAAGTCAACTCTTGGTCAAACTTATGAACTCTTAAGTTCTTCAAATTATAAACTTTCGACAAAAAGAGCCAAATCATCCTAGGAACTTCCAAAACCAAATCCAAACATATGTACAAGTCAAAAATCATTATATAAACTTATTGGAACTATCAAAACCCGATTCCGAGTCCGTTTACCCAAAAGTCAAACTTTGGATAACTTTTCCAACTTAAAGCTTCCAAATCGAGTCATTCTTCCAAATCAATCCCGAACCACTCGAAAACTAAAATTGACCATTCACACAAGTTATAATACATAATATGAAGCTACTCAAAATCTCAAACTACCGAATAGAATGCAAAAACTCAAAATGACTGGTCGAGATGTTATAGGGTCATTGTGGACAGATTGACTAAATCCTTGCATTTCATTTCGGTGATGCTTCCTATACAACAGAGAGGTTGGAGCATACCTACATCAGGGAGATTGTACGTTTGCATGGTGTGCCCATTTCTACAATCTCGGATCATGACACTAAGTTCACTTTGCACTTTTGGAGAGCTATTCAGCGAGAGTTGGGCACGTTGGTGGAGCTCAACACTGTATTTCACCCATAGACGGATGGCCAGTCCGAGTAGCCTATCCAAATCCTTAAGGATATATTGAGCGCCTGTGTTATTGATTTTGGAGGCCAATGGGACTAGTTTCTACCATTGGTAGAATTTTCCTACAATAATAGCTACCACTCCAGCATTCAAATAGTGTTGTACGAGGCTTTATATGGTAGGCAGCGCCGTTCTTGTAACGACCCGGCCGGTCATTTTCTAAATTGTTGCCTCGTTACCCCATTTATCACTACTTTTATAATCATTTGGGGTTATGTGACTTTCCGGAGTGATTAGTTTGGTTGCGGGGATGTTTCGAAGTGAATTGGGATACTTAGTTCCAAGGTTGGAGCTTAAGTTGAAAGAGTTGAACGGAGTTTTAATTTTGTGTAGACGACTCTAAAATTGAGTTTTGATAGTTCTGATAGCTTCGTATGGTAATGTTGGACTTAGAAGTATGTCTGGATAGTGATTTGGAGGTATGTAGGTCGTTTTTTCTTGAATTGGCAAAAGTTGGAAAGTTGAAGGTTTGGAAGGTTGAAAGGTTTCACCGAGAGTTGACTTTGTTGATACTGGGCTCGGATTTGGTTCTAGTAATTGGAATAGGTCTGTAGTATCATTTATGACTCGTGTGCAAAATTTGAGGTCATTCGAAATTGGTTTGGTATGATTTGGCATTAGTTTTAGAAGTTTGAAATTCATTAGAGCTCGGTTTTTGAAATTCATTGGCATTAGTTTCATATTTTGAGTTGTAGAGCTCGGTTTTGGGCGATTTTGGAGGGAATTCTCAAGATTTGAATCGGGGCAAGTGTTTTTGTATCGGATTTGTTATTATTTCATGATTTCATCTTTGTTTTTAGAATTTAATTAGAAAAGTAAAGTGAAGAAATGGGGAATTATTTGGAAACTTTTCAAAAATGAAAAATGGAGGTTTGAAGGTCGATTTGAGGTCGGTTTTAGATGATTTTGGTATGGTTGGACTCGTAATCGAATGGGTGTCCGGAATTTATGAATTTTGTCAGGTTTCGAGGTGTGGGCTCGGGGTTGACCTTTTGGGTTGACTTTTGATTTTTGATTAAAGATCTTAACTTTATCATTTGGAATCAATTCTTATGGGTTTTGTTGATTATATTTAGTTGGTTGGTTAGATTTGGTTCGCTCAGAGGCCGACTCGCATGGCAAGGGTTTGTTGGAGCATTGAGTTGCACACTTTGAGGTAAGTAATATTTCTAAACTTGAAATTGAAGGTATTTATCCCTAGAAAACGTGTTATTTGTGTTGTGTTAGGGTGACACACATACTAGGTGATGGGCATGTGGGAGTGAACCGTGGTAACCATTAGGAAACTTTGCTTTCTTTCATTCTCATCGTACGGGTTTGTAATTCTGGCATCTGAACTTCTACTCTTCTATTTTCTCATAGATGGTCAGGACACGTACGTTAAGATCAGGCGGACGACCACTAGTACCACCAGTTAGGGTTGCAAGAGGTTGGGTCGTGATAGAGGCCGAGGTGCGGCTCGTACTACAGCTAGAGCAGCACCTGTGGAGCCACTAGTTACTCTAGCTGAGGAGCAGATACCATATGTTGTTGAGCCGGTGGGACTAGCCTAAGCAACAGTTGTGCCCATTGTGATCCCAGGCTTTCAAGAGGCCTTAGCCCAGATTTTGACTATGTGCACGAGCCTGGCTCAGGCAGTCTTAGTTCCAGCTACACCAGCCACTTATCAGGATGGGGGAGGTACTCAGACTCCCGCCGCCCGTACTACAAAGTAGGTAGCTCAGGGACTCCAGACACTGGGGGTTACTACCAGCCCATCCGGTTGCTGCTGCTCAGGCCCAGGGTGGGCCACCTATGAGTGATGAGGAGTAGAAGAGACTGGAGCAGTTTGGGAGGCTTAAGCCTCCAGATTTCAGTGGGGCAGAGCCAGAGGATGCTCAGGATTTTATAGACAGGTGCCAGCGGATCCTTCGCACAACAGGTATTTTGGAGATCAGTGGAGTTTCATTTACTACTTTTCAGCTAAAAGGGGCAGCCTACATATATTGGGAGGCCTAAGAGTTGAGCAGGTCAGCCGATGTAGCACCGCTTACATGGCATGAGTTCTCAGTTCTCTTCTTAGAGAAGTTTGTCCCACAGACTCGCAGAGAGGAGTTACGTAGGTTGTTTGAGTAACTATGCCAGGATGGTATGACCGTGACTCAGTATGAGATAAAGTTTATAGAGTTGGCTCATCACGCAGTATGGTTGGTTCCCACTGAGAAGGAGAAGATTAGGAGGTTTATTGATGGCCTTAACTATGGATTACGCTACATTATGGCTCGGGACGTGGCGACGGGTGCGAGGTTTGACCAGGTGGTCGATATTGCTAGACACTTAGAGATTGTTCACAGTCACGGGCGTGAGGAGTGGGAGGCCAAGAGGCCTCGTAGTTTAGGTGGTTTCAGTAGTGCCTCATCTGGAGGACAGTCCCATCACAGTAGGGGTCGTCCTTATAGGCCTGCTCAGACGGCTCATCCAGTTTATCGTGGTGCATCAGCCAGTCATGGTACATACAATGCTCATCGTGTTGCTACGAGTGTGGAGAGTTGGGGCATGCGAGGAGGTATTGCCTCGGTTTTATGAGAGTTCCAATTCAGCAGAGAGGTCAGTCACCTCGAGGTGGGACTCAAGCAGTTCGAGGTTGAACTAGAGGGGGAGGTCGATCAGGTGGTGGTCAGGACCGATGCTATGCTTTTCCATTTAGGCTAGAGGAAATTGCTTCAGACGCAGTGATCACAAGTATTGTTTCAGTGTGCCACAACATCACTTTAGTATTATTTGACCTTGATTCCACTTATTCATATGTATCATCGTACTTTGCTTGTTATTTGGACATGACCCATGATTCCTTAGATATGCATGTTCATGTATCTACACCGGTTGGTGATTCTATTATTGTTGACCGTGTGTATCAGTTGTGTGTGGTGACTATTAGGGGATTAGATATGAGAGTTGCTCTTTTACTACTTAGTATTGTTTATTTTGACATGATTTTAGGCATGGATTGGTTGTCACTATGTCATGCTATTTTAGATTATCACGCTAAGACTGTGACATTGGCGATGCTGGAATTGCTTAGGATTGAGTGGAGAGGTTCCATAGATTATGTTCCTAGTAGAGTAATTTCATATTTGAAGGCTCAACGGATGGTTGAGAAGTGATGTTTGGCATATTTGGCCTTTGTGAGGGAAGTTAGTGCTGATACTCCTACCATTAAGTCTATTCCGAGAATGAGAGACTTTCCAGATGTGTTTCCTACAGACCTGTCGGGCATGCCACCCGACAAGGACATTGATTTTGGTATTAACTTGGTGATGACAACCCATCTCTATTCCTCTATATCGTATGGCACCAGCAGAGTTGAAGGAATTGAAAGAACAATTTCAGGAGCTACTTGATAAGGGATTCATTAGTCCTAGTGTATCTCTTTGGGATGCACCGATATTGTTTGTGAAGAATAAAGATGTTACTATGCAGATGTGCAATGATTACAGGCAGTTGATGACTTATTTGACCAGCTTTAGGGTGCTAGAGTGTTCTCTAAGATTGATTTGAGGTTTGGGTTTCACTAGTTGAAGATTCAGGATTCTGATATTCTGAAGATGGCATTCAGGATCCGCTATGGTTACTACGAGTTTCTTGTGATGTCTTTTGGGCTGACCAATGCCCCTGTAGCATTTATGGATCTGATGAACAGTGTATTCCATCCATATCTTGATTCTTTTTTTATAGTATTCATTGATGATATACTGGTATACTCACGCAGCCAGGAGGATCATGAGCAGCATCTGAGGATTGTACTCCACACTTTGAGGGAGAAGAAGCTATATGATAAATTCTCCAAGTGCAAATTTTGGCTTCATTCTATGGCTTTCTTGGAGCATGTGGTATCCAGTGTGGGGATTAAGGTAGATACGAAGAAGATTGAGGCAGTTCAAAGTTGGCCCAGACCATCTTCAAATACTGAGATTATTCGAAGTTTTCTTGGCTTGTCGGATAATATCGCCGTTTTGTATAGGGTTTCTCATCCATTGTTTCACCTTTGACCAGATTGACCCAGAAAGGTGCCCCATTCAGGTGGTCTGATGAGTGTGAGGAGAGCGTTCAGAAGCTCAAGACTGCCTTGACCACATCTCCACTTCTAGTTTTTCCTTCAGCATCAGATTCATATACGGTTTATTGTGATGCTTCTCAGATTGGTATTGGGTGCGTCTTGATGCAGGATGGTAGGGTGATCGCTTATGCTTCATGCCAGTTGAATTCCCATGAGAAAAACTACCCCGTTCATGACTTAGAGTTGGCAGCCATTGTTCATGAATTGAAGATTTGGAGACACTACCTTATGGTGTGTCTTGTGAGGTATGCACTGATCATCGGAGTCGAAAACACTTGTTTAAGCAAAAGGATCTAAACTTGAGGAAGCGGAGGTGGTTGGAGATCTTAAAAGACTATGACATCACCATTTTGTATCATCCCGAGAAGGCCAATGTAGTAGCCAATACCTTGAGTCGAAAGGTTGTGGGTATGGGTAGCCTTGCATATATTCCAGTTGGTGAGAGACCGCTAGCATTAGATGTTCAAGTTTTGGCCAATCAGTTCGTGAGGTTAGATGTTTTAGAGCCTAGCCGGGTTCTAGCTTATGTGGCTTCTCGGTCTTCTTTGTATGATCGCATCATAGAGCATCAGTATGAAGATCTCCATTTGCTTGTCCTTAAATACACGATGCAGCACGGCGATGCAAGGAGGTTTCTATTGGATATGATGGGGTATTGTGGATGCAGGGTCAAATTTGAGTGCCTAATGTGGATGGGTTGTGTGAGTTGATTATTGAGGAGGCCCATAGTTTGCGGTATGCCATTCATCCGTGTGCCGCCAAGATGTATCAGGACTTGAGGCAACACTATTGGTGGATAAGAATGAAGAAAGATATAGCGGAGTATGTGGCTCGGTGCTTGAACTGTCAGCAGGCGAAGTACGAGCATCAGATGTCGAGTGGTTTGCTTCAGAGACTTGAGATTCCTGAGTGGACATGGGAGCGTGTTACCATGGACTTCATTGTTGGACTACCATGGACTTTGAAGAAATTTGATGCAGTTTGAGTGATTGCGGGCCGGTTAACTAAGTCTGCACATTTCATTCTGGTTGTGACCACCTATTCTTCAGTGCGGCTGGCTTAGATCCATATCCGTGAGATTGTTCGTCTTCATGGTGTGCCAGTGTCCATTATTTCTCAAGGCATGCAATTCACATTGCAGTTTTGCAGAGCAGTGCAACGAGAGTTGGGCACACTAGTTGAGTTGAATACAACATTTCACCCCCAGACGGACAGACAGTCCGAGCGCACCATTCAGATCATATAGGATTTGCAGCGCGCCTGTATTATGGATTTTGGGAGTTCTTGGGATCAATTTCTACCGCTTGTTGAGTTTGCCTACAACAACAACTACCAATCGAGTATTCAGATGGCTCCTTAAGAGGCCTCGTATGGGAGGCGGTATCGATCTCCAGTTAGTTGGTTTGAGCTGGGAGAGGTTAGGTTGTTGGGCACTGATCTGGTTCGGGATACCTTGGAGAAAGTCAAGTTGATTCAGGATCGGCTTCCTACAACACAGTCTAAACATAAGAGTTACGATGATCAGAGGGTTCGTGATGGTTCCTATATGGTGGGAGAGAAGGTATTGCTCAGAGTTTTGTCCATGAAGGGTGTGATGAGGTTTGGGAAGAAGGGAAAGTTGAGCCCTCGGTATATCGGTCCTTTTGAGATTCTTGAGAGAGTTGGAGAGGTGGCCTACAAGCTTTCATTGCTACCTAGTCTATCGGGTGTTCACCCAGTGTTTTATGTTTCTATTCTCCAGAAGTATTATGGTGACCTGTCTCATGTTTTGGACTTCAGCACAGTTCAGTTAGATGGAGATTTGACTTACGATGTGCAGCCGGTGGCCATTTTGGATCGGCAGGTTCGAAAGTTGAGATCAAAGAATATTGCTTCAGTGCAAGTTCAGTGGAGAGGCCAGCCAGTCGAGGAGGCTACTTGGGAGATAGAGAGGGAGATGCGGAGCAGATATCCACACCTATTTGAAACTCCAGGTATGATTCTAGACCCATTCGAGGACGAACATTTGGTATGTAGCTGTTACACCCATGTTTTTGTAAGTAAGGGTACGTCGTAAGTCAATTGATGTAAGCTCATAAATGAGATCGTCTTTAAAGGTACATAAGGTAAGTTAATCATGTTACCTTGGAGGTTACAAATCTTTAAGATCATGCATAATGATTACCAAGAGTGTTGAAAGGCTTAGAAGCTAAACAAATTGAAGAGAATAAGTTTCGTCGAATGTCGACAAGTTGGGAATGTTATAACATGTACTTTTGGGGTGATACTAGGGTGATTAACATTATAAGGAGGTTATTTTATGAGTTATTTTAGTCTTATGTTAGTCATGTATTACGTTTTGAAGTCAAGTGAGTTGTGGAACAAAAGTTGACAAATGTCATCACAAGTTACATTCATAAATGTTCTGAAATTTAGGACGAATGTAATTGAGCTTTTCTCCCAATACACTTTGAATTACGGGATGATCCACCTACAAAATTGAATATCAATTAGTCTAGTTTCTAACACATTAAATCGTTTATCGATAAGACATCCGAGTAGAGAGATATTCATGTTTTTGTGAGACCGCGCAAACAGCTCCCAATGGGACCTACTTAGGCGGTGGACGACTATCGAACATTTTAAAGGGGTTGGACGGCTCATATTTGGTCATTTTCGACCAAGGACAGTTTCCAAACTCTCTCAACACTTCCATAACAGTTCTCCAAGCTTCCAAGTCGAATCCAAGGTAGTTTTACCTAAACCTAGCCTCAAAAGTTAGCCTAAGTGAAGAAGAGAGTCTCTATGGTATTGTGATGTATTTAAGGGTGCTTGTAAGCTAAGGGATGCTTTGGTTCGAGTTTGTTCTGATTATTTAAGGTATGCATAACACCCTATTTCTTGGCCTTAATCTTATCTATGTGTTGGTTAAGTTATTTGGATGAAGAATTATAAGATAGAACTTGAAGTAATATATGAAGTTGTTGTCTCTTATTTGACTATTTTGGAGATATGTATATGACTTCATATGGCCGGACATCATGGGGAATATCTTGGTTATAATGTTCTTATTGTTGTTATACTTGTCAATATATTGAGTATGTTGATGATGTTGTAAATAGGAGAAGAAGCAACCACACAATACCTAGAAGTTGTCCATATTGTTGTTATATCTTTTTGGGTTGTTTGATGTTACTTTTATGATGGATAAAAGGTTGGAATTTCATGTCAATACATATGTTTATATTTTGGACCTGTTGATTGTGTTGTAAGTATAAAGGAGATGGTAAAAGAGTTGGGGTTTGGTTCAAATCCAAGCTTGCCGCTCGTCAGGTTAAAAATTAAAGTAGTTTCGTTGGTGAAATTTGTGCACATCTTGTGTAGAAGTAAGGACCCCATGAAATTTTTTCCTAAAAACTGAGGTTCCGTAATGCCAGGGCAGGTGTAGAGGTTAATAATAACCTCTACACCGCGGCTCAGACTTTTTGGATTGAACAATGTGCTGGGGAGTTGAAGGAAAATATTTGGCAGAAATAAGCGTTTTTGCAGCCCATTCTGCGGCCGCATAATCACTCTGTGGGCCACAGAATGGTAGCAGAGTGAGTTAGATTTCTGGGTCATGTTGATGTCATTTTCGTGGTCCATTATGCGACCGCATAACTGTTTCGCGGGCCGCACTCTTGTCGCACAATCAGTCTTCAACTTTTGCGGAGGGAGGTTCTGTGGCGCATTATGTGATCGCAAAACTGGTCTGCGGGCCGCATATTGACCGCAGACCCGGTCAGTTCCTTTTCAGTTTTGGCACCCAATATGTGCGGCCGATATGCGTACCGCATAGCCGGTTCCGGGGCTTCATTTTGGGACTTTTTAAACCCAACCCTTCTTCGTTAAAACATATGCCATAGTCCATTTTGAGCACATTTATGATATTTTTAGAGTGTGAGAGAGTTATTAGAGTGGGGGAGTAACCTTCAACCTATTATCCATCAATTCTTGCTCAATCATTGAGGATTAACAAAGGAAGTCTTCATCCTAAAGGTAAGAATCTATGCCCTAGCTCTTAATTTTGAAAATCTTCTAAAAGGGGAGTAATTAGCAAGATAATTATTCGGTGTGGGGGTTGTTATCTTGCATGCATGTGTTATCAAAGAATGTGGGAAGGTTGTGAGCTAAAAATGGTAGAGAATGGGTTGGGGAATGATGGAATCCTCCATAAAAGGACCTTAAAACCTCAATGCATACCTAGTGTTTGATAAAATGCTCAAATGAGCTAGAACCATGATCCTCCTCCTAATTTTTGGTTCAATTTGTTTATTTCTAAAATAGATTGAAGTTGCTAAGAATTCCGAAACATTTTAGAGTTTAAGGAAGCTAAATTGAGCTGTGTTGGCTAAATTCTTCTTTAAGAATTGGAACCCCAATACCCTTGTAAGTTCCAAGATATTTATTGCAAGTTGAGTATTACGAATAAGTTTTGTGACAAAGATATATGTTTAATTTGTGTTTCAAATGCTCTCATGATACTGTATTATAAATTGAGGATGTGTTCCAAACTATGGATTGTGTATCTACTGTTATGATTCCAAGTCGTGATATATGTGGAAATCTATTTTTCCAAATTGTGTAGAGATTCTGATTGGGGTTACATCTCCACCTGCATATATTGGGGTGAGGCGGCATGGCCACTTTGTGTATGATTTTGGTATTGTTGTTGCACCACCACCCACATATATATATATATATATATATATATATATATATATATATATATATATATATATATATATATATATATATATATATATATATATATTGGGGTGAGACGGCATGGCCGCTTTGTGTAAAAATGGGTATTATGTTTACACCTCCACCCGCATACATTGAGGTGAGGCGACAGGGCCGCTTGAGTAGAGTTTTGGTATTGTGGTTACACCTCCACCCGCATACATTGGGGTGAGGCAGCGGGGCCGCTTTATGTGGAAATGGTTACAAAGGATCTCATCTTGAATTCTATAAATGTTAATGGCTGCTCTTGATAAGCTTGCTTTGGTTTAAACAGCTATCTATGCTATTCTATTGTCGCCTTGATCCATCATATTCATACTGTATTTCCGAGTTCTTAAATTGGTGTTTGGTTTTCATACTAGTACTATTTGACATGTACTAACGTCCCTTTTGCCGGGGGCGCTGCATCATTAATGGATGCATATGGTTCCACAGCGGAGGATACTGACCAGTGATAGCAGTGCTCATTCTTCCCAGCTGACTTTGGTGAGCCCCATCTCCTTCTGGGGTTATGCATCTTTTGTTTCTTATGTATTTTGAGGTATAGCCGGAGCCTTGTTATCGGCACTATCAATGTACTCTTTGGTATTTTTAGAGGCTCCGTAGACTAAGTGCGAGTTATGTATGGGTGTTGGAAATGTTAAACAAGTTGTGTTGTGATTAAATCACTTGTTCCACTTTGAACCAGAAAGGTATGTGTGTGTATGTGTGTGTGTGTGTGTTTTGAGACTTATTAATGGAGTGGCTAATGGTAATAAATTGGTATTTCAGACATGATCACTTTATTGTTTGAATAACGGAAATATATATTCTCTTTATTCATGAATGAATTGGGTAGAAGGAAATCTAATAGGCTTGCTCGGCCAGGTTCACTCGGTTGAGCGCCGGTCGCGCTCCTCGATTTTGGGACGTGACAAACTTGGTATCAGAGCCTAAGGTTTTAAAGTGTCCTAGGATGTCTCGGAGCCGTGTCTAGTAGAGTCCTTCATATCGGTGTGTTGTCGACCACATCTATAATTAGGATGCTACTTGGGCATATAGGAATAATACCCTTCTTTCATGTTCTCGATCGTGCGATAAAGTTGATTGTAAGATTTTTTCTATTTTCACTCGTGCGTTGCTCTAAATTTTCAGTACATGGCACCTAATAAGAAGGCAAGAACTTGCCAAAGAGCCAATATCACCCCGGGAGTGGCAGTTGACCCTATATTTGATGATGCGGGTGAGAACCGAGGGGTGAGGATATTTCCCCAGTTACTACACTGCCTAATTCTACCACAGATGATCAGACCGCACCTATCCCTACACCTACTGAGGGTGTAATGGTTCCTCCAACTGATATTCCAGTTTCACCTCCAGCTTCAGATGTTGGCACATATAGTGGCTTCTCAGGCCCAGAGATCGAGTGTTGGGCCTACTTATTCCAGTCAGCCAGGGGAATCTGCTAGTTCTAGGGTGAACAAGTATCTTCAGTTCGATACTCCGGTGTTTACGGGTACTAATCCCAAGGAAGACCCCCAGGACTTCATTGATGAGATGCACAAGACTCTCCGGGTTATGCATGCTACAGAGATGGAGGGAGTGGAGTTGGCCTCCTACCGCCTGAAAGGGGTGGCCTATTCTTGGTTTGATTTGTGGGAGGAGTCCCGCGAGGAGGGAAGCCCTCCGGCAAGGTGGGGTGAGTTCACAGATGCCTTTATGGATCATTTCTTGCATGCCGAAATTAAGGCAGCCCATGCCGCTGAGTTTGAAAGCCTGAAGCAGGGTAGTATGAATGTGTGGGAGTATCATATGGAGTTTGCGTGCCTGTCCAAGTATGCCATTCACATGTTGCCCACTATGGAGGCTAGAGTGCGCCGGTTTGTACAGGGCCTTAGCCCCTTGGTTATTAATGAGGCCTCTACAGCTGCCTTGAATTCCGATATGAACTATGGTAAGATGGTGGCATTTGCTCAAGCCACGGAGACCCGTCAATTGAAGAATAGAATGGAGCATTAGAGTAGCAGCAAGGCTCGATCCGCTGGCAACTTTGGTGGTTCTTCCGGTGGTGGTGGTGGTAGGTTAGCATTCAAGGGAGGGTCATCAGTACCATCTCAATCATTTGCTCAGTCTTCGATGAGTGCACAGTCATCTTGACCCAGTCAGGGAAACAGGGGACCCCACCAGCAGGGTCCGCCCGACTGAAGGTTTCAGCAGCGGGGACTCCCATGCCCTAAGTGTGGGAGAATGCACTTTGGGGCTTGCTTCATGGACCTACCTATATGCTATGGGTGCAGTGTGAGGGGTCACATTCAGAGGGATTACCGCTTGTCCTGCCAAAATATGGGCAGAGGTGCGGCATAACCAGCTAATTCTGCAGCTACTACATCCACAGCACCTCCAGCTCGAGGCACCCTAGTACCCGTAGGGCGTGGTGCAACTAGCGGTGGTGCACAAAATTCAGGAGGGCCCAACAAATTTTATGTTATGCAGAGGCGTTGGGATTCAAAGGCTTCTCCAGATGTTGTCACAGGTATATTGACTGTCCAATCTCATGATGTATATGCTCTTATTGATCCTGGTTCTACTTTGTCCTATGTTACCCCTTATGTTGCTATGGAATTTGGGATAGAACCGGAACAGCTTCCTGAGTCGTTCTCTGTATCTACTTCGGTTGGCGAGTCTATTGTGGCTGCACGGGTTTATAGGGGTTGTGTTGTCACGGTACGTGGTCGGGACACCGTGGCCGATCTTATTAAATTGAGAATGGTTGATTTTGATGTGATAATGGGGATGGATTGGCTTTATTCATGTTTTGCCAAGATTGATTGCCGAACCAGGACTGTTAGGTTTGAATTTCCAAATAAGCCAGTTATTGAGTGGAAGGGGGATGATGTAGTACCGAAGGGTAGGTTTATTTCTTACCTTAAGGCCATGAAAATGATCAACAAGGGGTGTATTTACCATTTGGTCTAGGTTACGAACGACCGATGATGAGGCACCTATACTTGAGTCTGTGCCTGTTGTGAATGAATTTCTAAGAGTCTTTCCGGATGAACTCCCCGGGATCCCACCAGACAGGGAGATTGATTTTGGGATTGATGTGATGCCAGACACGCATCCTATATCTATTCCACCCTATAGAATAGCACCGGCAGAATTGAAGGAGCTAAAGGAACAATTGAGAGATTTGTTAGAAAAGGGTTTTATCTGGCCGAGTGTGTCGCCTTGGGGTGCACCGGTCCATTTTGTAAGAAAGAAAGATGGGTCACTGAGAATGTGTATTGACTATCGGTAGCTTAACAAGGTCACAATCAAAAATAAGTACCCACTGCCAAGGATAGATGACTTGTTTGATCAATTGCAAGGTGCCAGAAACTTCTCCAAGATTGATTTAAGATCCTGGTATCACCAATTAAAGAACAAGGAGCGGGATATTCCGAAAATAACTTTTAGGACCCGGTATGGGCATTTTGAATTTCTGGAGATGTCTTTTGGGCTAACAAATGCCCCAGTAGCTTTCATGGATCTTATGAATCGAGTCTTCAAGCCTTTTCTTGACTCCTTTGTGATAGTGTTTATTGACGATATCCTTGTATATTCATGCAATCGAGAGGACCATGCCGATCACCTCAGGGCAGTGTTGCAGACTCTGTATCAGCACCAGTTGTATGTGAAATTTTTGAAATGTGAATTTTGGCTCGAGTCTGTCACATTCTTCGGTCATGTTGTCTCCAGAGAAGGAATTAAGGTCGAACCTCATAAGATTGCAGCGGTGAAGAATTGTCCTAGACCTACAACGCAATCGAGATTTGCAGTTTCTTGGGTTTAGCAGGGTATTACAGGAAGTTTGTGGAGGGGTTCTCTACTCTTGCCTCTCTGTTGACTAAATTAACTCAGAAGGCAGTTAAGTTCCAATGGTCAGATGGTTGTGAAAGGAGTTTCCAGGAGCTGAAATCAATATTGACTACGGCACCTGTGTTGACCTTACCAGAGGGTGCAGATGGATTTGTGGTATATTGTGATGCTTCAAGAATTGGGCTTGGGTGTGTATTAATGCAACAGGGCAAGGTGATAGCTTATGCTTCTAGGCAACTCAAGAATCATGAAAAGAATTTCCAACGCATGACTTAGAACTTGCGGCGGTGGCTTTTGCACTAAAGATTTGGCGTCATTATTTGTATGGGATCCATGTGTATGTATTCACGGACCATAAGAGCCTTCAATATATTTTCAAATAGAAGGAGCTGAATCTGAGGCAGAGAAGATGGCTTGAGTTACTCAAAGATTACGACATCGATATCCTGTATCACCCGGGAAAGGTCAATGTTGTGGCGGATGCTCTTAGCTGAAAATCTATGGGTAGTTTGGCTCACTTTGAGGAACATCAAAGGCCATTGACCAAGGAAGTTCATCGATTGGCTAGTTTGGGTGTTCGACTTGCAGACTCTAGTAAAGGAGGGGTGATTGTTCAAAATAGGACTGAATCATCACTTGTTGTGGAAGTCAAAGATAAGCAATACAACGATCCATTTTTACTCTTGAAGGAGGGAATTAATAAACATAAGACTATGGATTTTACTCTTGGCATGGATGATGGTACACTAAGGTACCAAGGGTGGCTATGTGTTCCAAATGTAGATGATCTCCGGGAAAGAGTCATGACCGAGGCTCACACTTCTAAGTATTCTGTGCACCCGGGTTCTACAAAAATGTATCATGATCTTAAGGAAGTCTATTGGTGGAATGATATAAAGAGGAATGTAGCGGATTTTATGGCAAAGTGTCCAAATTGTCAGCAAGTGAAAGCCGAACACCAACAGCCCGGTGGGTTGATACATAACATAGATATTCCAATGTGGAAGTGGGAAATGATTAATATGGACATTTTGGTAGGACTACCACGCACTCCACGCAAGTTTGACTCAATTTGGGTGGTTGTGGATCGACTCACGGAATCAACACACTTTTTGCCGGTTAAGGCTACCGACACAGCGGAACAGTATGCTCAGTTGTATATCGAAGAAATAGTCAGGTTTCATGGCACTCCAGTCATATACGACCGGGGAGCACAATTCACTACTAATTTTTGGAAGAAATTTCAGCAAGGTTTGGGTACTCAGTTGAATCTTGGTACATCCTTTCACCCGCAGACTGACGAGCAGGCAGAGCAGACTATTCAGACGCTCGAGGATATGTTGCGCGCTTGTGTTCTTGATTTCAAGGGTAACTGGGATGATCATCTTCCACTCATAGAATTTTCTTACAACAACAGCTATCATGCTAGCATTCAGATGGCACCGTTCGAGGCTTTATATGGAAGGAGATGTAGATCTCCCAATAGGTTGTTCGAGATTGGGGAAGTAGAGTTTATAGGGCTAGACCTCGTGCATCAGGCTATGGAAAAAGTTAAGATCATTAAGGAGCGGTTGAAGACTGCTTAGAGTCGTCAGAAGTCCTATTCGGATGTTCGACATGGGGATTTGGAGTTCAAATAAGATGATTGTGTATTCTTGAAAATTTCTCCCATGAAAGGTGTAATGCGATTTGGTAAGAAAGGGAAATAGAATTCAAGGTATGTCGGACCGTACAAAACCATTCAGAGGATCGGTCAGGTGGCGTACAAGCTTGAGCTGCCACCTGAGATGTCATTAGTGCACCCGGTATTCCATGTGTCTATGTTGAAGAAGGTAGTTGGAGATCCGTCAGCTATTGTGCTGATTGAGACCATTGAGGTTAATGAAGAACTATCATATGAAGAAATTCCAGTTGCCATTCTTGATAGGCAAGTCCAAAAGTTGAGAAATATAAAAATTGCATCCGTGAAAGTGCTATGGTGAAACCAACAGGTTGAAGAGGCGAATTGGAAAGCCGTGGAAGAAATAAAGAAAAAGTATCCTTATTTGTTTGAATAGCCCTGTATTTATTAAGTTGTGTTCTATGAAAATTCTAAGGGTTACCTTCTACGAATTATGTATCTTTTGTACAGTTGATGTTAAGGGTGTTCTGTTTCTGGTAATATATTGCTCTTGGGGCCACAGTAGGTGTTGTAATTGTGTTATATTGCATCATTGGATTATATATATGTTTTGAGAATGTGTTTCTGGGATCTCTGACAGGTGGATAGGCCTAGTTACAAGGGAGACTCTGGCGAAATTTTTGTAAATTTAGGGAGTTAGTCAAATTTCGGGCTGATGGTGTGTGGTATGAAAACTGAGTTGCATAAGATGCTAATAGTGAACCTTGGCCCTCATTCGAGGACGAATGATCTTAAGTGGGGGAGGATGTGAGGCCCCGTGAAATTGTTTCCTAAAAATCGGGATTCCGTGATGCCGGGACAGGTGTAGAGGTTAATAATAACCTCTACACCGCGGTTTGGACTTTTTGGATTGAACAGTGCACTAGGGAGTTGAAGGAAAATATTTGGTAGAAATAGGCATTTCTGCGGCCCATTCTGCGGCTGCATAATCACTCTGCGGGCCGCAGAATGGTCGCAGGGTTAGTCAGATTTCTCGGTCATTTTGATGTCATTTTCGCGGTCCATTATGAGATTGCATAACCGTTTCACGGGCCGCACTCTTGTCGCACAATCAGTCTTAAAGTTTTGGGGAGGGAGGTTCTGCGGCGCATTATGCGACCACAGAAAAGGTCTACAGGCCGCATAGTGACCGCAGACCCGGTCAGTTCCTTTCCAGTTTTGGCACCCAATTTGTGCGGTCGATATGCGGACCGCATATCGATTGTGCGGTCACATATGCGATCACATATCCTGTTCTGGGGCTTCATTTTGGGGATTTTTAAACCCAACCCTTCTTCGTTAAAACATATGCCATAGTCCATTTTGAGAATATTTCTGATATTTTTAGAGTGAGAGAGAGTTCTTAGAGTGGGGGAGTAACCGTCAACCTATTATCCACCAATGCTTGCTCAATCATTGAGGATTAACAAAGGAAGTCTTCATCAAAAAGGTAAGCATCTATGCCCTAGCTCTTAATTTCGAAAATCTTCTAAAAGGGAGTAATTAGCAAGACAATTATTAGGTGTGGGGGTTGTTATCTTGCATGCATGTATTATCAAAGACTGTGGGAAGGTTTTGAGCTAAAAATGGTAGAGAATGGGTTGGGGAATGATGGAATCCTCCATAAAAGGACCTTGAAACCTCAATGCATACCTAGTGTTTGATAAAATGCTCAAATGAGCTAGAACCATGATCATCCTCCTAATTTTTGGTTCAATTTGTTTATTTCTAAAATAGATTGAAGTTGCTAAGAATTCCGGAACATTTTAGAGTTTAAGGAAGCTAAATTGAGCTATGTTGGCTAAATTCTTCTTTAAGAATTGGAATCCCAATTCCCTTGTAAGTTCCAAGATATTTATTGCAAGTTGAGTATTACGAATAAGTTTTGTAACAAATATATATGTTTAATTTGTGTTTCAAATGCTCTCATGATATTGTTGTCACTCCCCGAAATCAAGGAGCGCAACCGGCACTTAACCGAGTAAACCCAGTCGAGCAAGCCTAATTTACATTAACCTCTCATCATTACTCATGCATGATTTACCATAACATAATAAGATCTTGACTTTCATATTAAATACACTTGGCTCAATGGCCCATATTTTCTTTCTCGTGGTGGTTACACAACTCTATAAATAGCTGTAACTACGGTGAACATAAATACATGACAAAACTCAAATCTTTAATTACGTGACCCACAGTGTACATAGAGTTTCTATGACAATAGATACCTAAGTACATAGAACCAACTAGACTCGAATGCCCACTGGAATTATAGCGGGCTCACCATAATCTGATGCGCAGAAGATCCCTACCAAAGATCCATATCATCTTGTAGAAGTATACCTGCATCCATTAAAAGATGCAGCGCCCCCGGTAAAAGGGACGTGAGTACATGTAGAATAGTACTCGCATGTAAGGCAAACAGAATAACATATGAAATCATGGTAATTCAAATAAGAGTCATAAGAAATACATCAAGAAATACGAAATGTAAGTCTCGTTATGCTTACTTCATTTTAAATTTCGTTTAGGATTAATTGAACCATACGAACTATGCGTGGAATACATAATATAAAGTAATGAAACAACATGTTCAAACAAATCCAATGAAAATGGCACGTAATGTCTGCGTTAACAATGCGTCTCACTAGACTGTCCATATCCCTCTCTTATCTTACACATATACATTACATAGACCGTCCTTAGTGTTCAAATATCATATTAAACACTTATGTGTTTCATAGATCGTTCATAGGTTTCCATGGACAATACACCTATGTGTCTCATAGACCGTTCATTGGATTCACATATACCATACAGTACCTGTGCGTTTCATAGACTGTTCACAGTGTTTACTTGCACAATACACATGTGCGTTTCATAGACCGTTCATAGTGTTTACTTACACAATATACATGTGTGTTTCATAGACCATTCACAGTGTTTACTTACATAATACACGTGTGCGTTTCATAGACCGTTCACGGTGTTTGCTTACACAATACACTTATGCGTTCCATAGGCCATTCACAGTGTTTACTTACACAATACACTTGTGCATTCCATAGACCATTCACAGTATTTACTTACACAATACACCTGTGTATTTCATAGACCGTTCACAGTGTTTACACAATACACCTGTGCATTTCATAGACCGTTCACATTGTTTACATAATACACATGTACGTTTCATAGACCGTTCACAGTGTTTACTTACACAATACACCTGTGCGTTTCATAGACCGTTCACAGTGTTCATTCATATTATATTATACACCTATGTGTTTTATATCCCGTCCATAGTGTTCATTCATATCATTATGCACATAACCATATATAAACTCAAAGCGACATAATTAACATTATATTAAGGTCGTAAGTTCCCGGATCATTGGAACACTTCATGTTCATACTCGTCATGGAGAAACATAGCTCATTACATTAGCACATGCATGGTGAATCAATAAGTCAATTTCAATGGCACGTGAGCCCAATTTCTTTTCTTAAGGTTCATCATCATTTTAGAATAGAACATCTCCCTTTCATCTCGTTATTCACTCACTTGACATCTTTAGGTAATTAGCTAAGTTCATGATTCTCGAGGACTTAACATCGAAGTCATTTACATACATTATTTCAGAAGCATACAACTATAGTCGAAACCATTGGGACATACAACACCTCATAATTCTCATTTAGGCAAACGACCACATCTCATATTCATACTATCACTTCATTAGTACTTTCAGCTGCTTATAACATCATTATTTCATTGGCTCCTTTTTGCCATACATATTATTCTTCATTCATGGAACGGTGGACGTATCTCATATTCCATACTTTCATTTCATTTCATTGGCGCTATTGGCCACCATCATAAATTTCATCATTGGCACGGTGTCTACACTTTATATCCCCAACTCACTACTTTCACTTTCAAGCATCTTTTTAGATTATCGACAACAAAGAATCTCTAATCACGACTTTTAGTACACATATTATCAATTAAGAGTCTTAGGCACATTGATGCTTCTTACACAATTTAGCACAATAGCCTTCACTTGAAACACTACTTGGAGTCATAACATTTTTATATCCAACTCATGCTTTGAACATATTCTCGAAGGATAACATCATATGATAAGATCATCCGGAATACATTTTGAACATATACCTTTCAACACAATGTTTATTCAGAATAATTGATTTATAAAGAATAAATCAGGACTTACAAGAACATCATGGAATTCAATTCTAGTTAAGAAGTTTAGCCAACATATCTCGCTTTGAGCTTTCTTTAAATTACTACAACGTTCCGAAAATTCTAGCAATCCCAATCTATTTTGAGACATAAGAAAATTGAACCATAATTAGGAAGAAATTCATGGTTAAAGTTCATTTGTGCATTTTATCAAACACTAGGTGTGCAAATTTGGCTACAAGGTTCTTCTAAAAGATTTCCTTCATTCTACAACCCAATTTTTACTTATTTGAGCTCAACAATCTTCCCACAAACCTTATTGGTACATGCATGTATAAATAATGCTCTTTCACGCAAGAATCATACTCCTAATCACCCATCTGTTACCCCAAACTCGAAATTGAAGACTAGGGGATTGAATCTTACCTCTTAGATGAAGATCTTGTGAGATTTCCTTGTAGGATTTCAAAACTTGGACAAGATCTTGATGAACAAAACACTTCATCTACTTTATCTCTCTAGAAAACTCTCACTTCTCTCTAAAAAACCACACACTCACTTCTCTCTAAAAAAACCTCAGATGATTGCCCCAAAATAAGCCCAAAGCCTATTTATCAAATTGGGATCGTGTTATGAAAATAGAAAAATTAACCCTCCGAAATCAGGTCTGCGGTCGCATAATGGACCACAGAATGGCTATGCGGGTCGCAAAATACACCTCAAAATTGGTGCCAAAAACTGGGCTATACTGGTACATTATGCGACTAGTTTTGCGGTCGCAAAAGCAATTTCGCAATCGCATAATTATTCTGCGATCGCATAATTTGTCGCGGAATCTCATTTTTCCAACCTTTGGTAATTTGGTCGTAACTTCTTGTAGGAATGTCCAAATGACGAACAGTTTGAAGAGTTGGAAACAAGACTCAGAAGAGAGTTAACGTGATAGGTATACCACCTCCTAACTAGTCATAGTTTGGTAGCAGAATGCGTTGGAAGTATGATCTTGTACGAACTCACTTGAAACTTTATCCCATCATAAACTTTTCAACTTGACTTAGTCTTGGGGCTCTTCTTAGACCATAAACCATGCCTAATGCACTTCATACATATATTATCATGATCAATTGATATCATTCTTATAATAGCCCTTGTCTGCACCCAAAATAGTATAATTAACACACATCAACTTTCTTTATAGCGCTTAAGTGCTTCGTAATTTTCCGGGGTGTTACATTCTACTCCACTTAAGAACATTCGTCCTCGAATGTTTTAAAAGTCACTTCTAATAATAGAGTTACCATCCTTTTACCTCCAACCATTATGCATAGGCACTTATGACTACATGGGTCTTATACTTCCTTTCCAAAATCTCAACTTACTTATAGCACTTAAAATTTGGCTATCTTTACAAGTTCTTAAGTATTTCGACAGAGTTTCCCCTGTAACTGGGCCTATCCACCTGTTAGAGAATCTCATAAATCAATCCTAAACAATATATAGAGAACACCACATTGCATCATATACATGAAATCAACAACTATGACTCTCGAGGCCAACTGTATGACCTTGCTTATCTTGGTCATATCCTTAACTTTTCCTTCCTCCATTACGAGGAAAATTGGGCATCTCACACATTATACCTGTCATGTGCATCATTCATTTAATCCATAGGCCTTTCTCATTTTGTAGCATGATGTGAAACACTCCTTGGTATTAACAAGGGAACTCCGAGACTAACTTGGAACTTTAACGCACGATAGAGGATAAAAGAAGAGAACCATTTCCTAAATGTCATTGTAGCCTCCCTATTATAAGTGTGGCCGGCAACACACCGATAAAAGGGACTCTACTGACACATCTCCATGACACCTTAGGACTCCTAAACCATACTCTGATACCAAGTTTGTCCTGCCCCGAAAGCGAGGAGCGCGACCGGCGCTCAACCGAGTAAACCCAGTCGAGCAAGCCTAATTTATATTAACCTCTCATCATTACTCATGCATGATTTACCATAACATAATAAGATCTTGACTTTCATATTAAATACACTTGGATCAATGGCCATATTTTGTTTCTCGAGGTGGTTACACAGCTCTATAAATAACTGTAAATACTGTGAACATAAATACATGACAAAACTCAAATCTTTAATTACATGACCCACAGTGTACATGGAGCTTCTATGACAATAGATACCTAAGTACAAAAAACAAACTAGACTCGAATGCCTACTGGAATTGTAGCGAGCTCACCATAATCTGATGCGTAGAAGATCCCTACCAAAGATCTATATCATCCTGTAGAAGTATACCTACATCCATCAAAAGATGCAGCGCCCCCAGAAAAAGGGACATGATTACATGTGGAATAGTACTCGCATGTAAGGCAAATAGAACAACATATGAAATCATGGTAATTCAAATAAGAGTCATATGAAGTACATCAAGAACTACGAAATATCTCATAGATTCACATTTCAAGTCTCGCTATGCTTACTTCATTTATATTTCGTTTAGGATTAACTGATCCATACGAACTAGGCGTGGAATACGTAATATAAAGTAATTGAAACAACATGTACAAACAAGCCCAATGAAAATGGCACGTAATGTCTGCGTTAACAATGCGTCCTGCTAGACTACCCATATCCCTCTCTTATCTTACACCTATACATTATATAGACCATCCTTAGTGTTCACATATCATATTAAACACTTATGTGTTTCATAAACTGTTCATAGGCTTCCATGGACAATACACCTATGCGTCTCATAGACCGTTCATAGGATTCACATATGCCATACAATACCTGTGTGTTTCATAGACCATCCATAGTATTTACTTACACAATACACCTGTGCGTTTCATAGACCGTTCATAGTGTTTACTTAAACAATACACTTGTGCGTTTCATAAACCGTTCACAGTGTTTACTTACACAATACACTTATGCGTTTCATAGACCGTTCACAGTGTTTACTTACACAATACACTTGTGCGTTTCATATGTCGTTCACAGTGTTTACTTACACAATACACTTGTGCGTTTCATAGACCGTTCACAGTGTTTACTTACAAAATACACCTATGCATTTCATAGACCGTTCACAGTGTTTACACAATACACCTGTGCGTTTCTATACACATGTGTGTTTCATAGACTGTTCACAGTGTTTACTTACACAATACACATGTGCGTTTCATAGACCGTTCACAGTGTTCATTCATATTATATTATACACCTATGCGTTTCATAGTCCGTCCATAGGGTTCATACATATCATTATGCACATAACCGTATATAAACTCAAAGCGACATGATTAACATTACATTAAGGTCGTAAGTTCCCGGATCATTGGAACACTTCATGTAGATGCTCATCATGGAGAAACATAGCTCATTACATTAGCACATGCATGGTGAATCAATAAGTCAATTTCAATGGCACATGAGCCCAATTTCATTTCTTAAGATTCATCATCATTTTAGCATAGGACATCTCCCTTTCATCTCGTTATTCACTTACTTGATATCTTGAGGTCATTAGCTAAGTTCATGATTCTTGAGGACTTAACATCGAAGTCATTTACATACATTATTTCAGAAGCATACAAATAGTCGAAACCATTGGGACATACAACACCTCATAATTCTCATTTAGGCAAACGACCACATCTCATATTCATACTATCACTTCATTAGTACTTTCAACTGCTTACAACATCATTATTTCATTGGCTCCTTTTTTCCATACATATTATTCTTCATTCATGGTACGATGGCCATATCTCATATTCCATACTTTCATTTCATTTCATTGGCGTTATTGGCCACCATCATAACTTTCATCATTGGCACGGTGTCTACACTTTATATCCCCAACTCACTACTTTCACTTTCAAGCATCTTTATAGATTATCGAAAACAAAGAATCTCTAATCACGACTTTTAGTACACCTATTAGCAATTAAGAGTCTTAGGCACATTGAGACTTCTTACACAATTTAGCATAATAGCCTTCACTTGAAACACTACTTGGAATCATAACATTTTTATATCCAACTCATGCTTTTAACACATTCCCGAAGGATAACATCATATGATAAGATCATCCGGAATACATTTTGAACATATATTGTTCAACACAAAGTTTATTCGGAATAGTTGATTTATAAAGAATAACTCGATACTTACAAGAACATCATGGAATTCAATTCGAGTTAAGAAGTTTAGCCAACATACCTCGCTTTCAGCTTTCCTTAAAATTACTACAACGTTCCGAAAATTCTAGCAATCCCAATCTGTTTTGAGACATAACAAAATTGAACCATAATTAGGAAGATATTCATGGTTTCAGTTCATTTGAGCATTTTATCAAACACTAGGTGTGTAAATTTGGCTACAAGGTTCTTCTACAAGATTTCTTTCATTCTACAACCCAATCTTTACTTATTTGAGCTCAACAATCTTTCCACAAACCTCATTGGTACATGCATGTATAAATAATACTCTTTCACCTAAGAATCATACTCCTAATCACCCATCTTTTACCACAAACTCGAAATTGAAGACTAGGAGTTTGAATCTTACCTCTTGGATGAAGATCTTGTGAGATTTCCTTGTTGGATTTCAAAGCTTGGGCAAGATCTTAATGAATAAAATACTTCATATACTTTATCTCTCTAGAAATCTCTCACTTCTCTCTAAAAAAATCTCAGATGATTGCCCCAAAATAAACCCCAAAGCCTATTTATCAAATTGGGGTCGGGTTATGAAAATAGAAAAACTAACCCTCCAAAATCAGGTCTGCGGTCGCATAATGGACCGCACAATGGCTATGTATGTCGCAAAATGCACTGAAAAATCGATGCCAAAAACTGGGCTGTACTGGTCCATTCTGCGACCAGTTTTGCGGTCGTAGAAGCACTTTCGCGATTGCATAATTATTCTACGATCGCAGAATTTGTCGTAAAATCTCATTTTTCCAATCTTTAGTAATATGGTAATAACTTCTTGTAGGAATGTCCAAATGATGAACGGTTTGAAGAGTTGGAAGATAGACTCAAAGGAATTTAATTTGATAGGTATATCACCTCTTAACTAGTTATAGTTAGGTAGTAGCATGCGTTTGAAGTAGAATCTTATGCGAACTCACTAGAAACTTTATCCCATCATAAAGTTTTCAATTTGACTTAGCCTTGGGGCTCTTCTTAGATGACAAACCATTCTTAATACACATCATACATATATTATCATGATCAATTGATATCATTCATATAATATCCCTTTCTGCACACAAAATAGTATAATTAGTGCACATCAACTTTCTTTGTACCGCTTAAGTACTTCGTAATTTTTCAGGGTGTTACATTCTCCTCCACTTAAGAACATTCGTCCTCGAATGTTTTAAAAGTCACTTCTAATAATAGAGTTACCATCCTTTTACCTCTAACCATTATGCATAGGCACTTATGACTACATGGGTCTTATCTTTCCTTTCCAAAATCTCAACTTACTTATAGCCCTTAAAATTTGGCTATCTTTACAAATTCTTAAATATTTCGGTAGAGTTTTCCCTGTAACTGGGCCTATCCACCTGTCAGAGAATCACAAAAATCAATCCTAAACAACATATAGAGAACACCACATTACACCATATACATGAAATCAACAACTATGACTCTCGAGGCCAACTGTAAGACCTTGCTTGCCTTGGTCGTATCCTTGACTTTTCCTTCCTCCATTACGAGGACAATTGGGCACCTCACACATTATACAGATCATGTGCATCATTTCTTTAATCCTTAGGCCTTTCTCATTTCATAGCACGATGTTCAACACTCCTTGGTATTAACAAGGGAACTCTGAGACTATCTTGGAACCTTAACGCATGATCGAGGATAGAAGAAGAGAAACATTTCCTAAATGTCCTTGTAGCCTCCCTATTATAAGTGTGGTCGGTAAGACACCGATAAAAGGGACTCTACTGACACATCTCCATGACACCTTAGGACTCCTAAACCATAATCTAATACCAAGTTTGTCCTGCCCCGAAATCGAGAAGCGCGACCGGCGCTCAACCGAGTAAACCCAGTCGAGCAAGCCTAATTTACATTAACCTCTCATCATTACTCATGCATGATTTACCATAACATAATAAGATCTTGACTTTCATATTAAATACACTTGGCTCAATGGCCTATATTTTTTTTCTCGTGGTGGTTACACAGCTCTATAAATAGCTGTAAATATTGTGAACATAAATACATGACAAAACTCAAATCTTTAATTACATGACCCACAGTGTACATGGATCTACTATGACAATAGATACCTAAGTACATAAAACCAACTAGACTTGAATGCCCACTGGAATTGTAGCGGGCTCACCATAATCTGATGCGTAAAAGATCCCTACCAAAGATCTATATCATCTTGTAGAAGTATACCTGCATCCATTAAAAGATGCAGTGCCCCCGGCAAAAGGGATGTGAGTACATATGGAATAGTACTCACATGTAAGGCAAATAGAACAACATATGAAATCATGGTAATTCAAATAAGAGTCATGGGAAGTACATCAAGAACTACGAAATATCCCATATTTTCATATTTCAAGTCTCGTTATGCTTACTTCATTTTAAATTTCGTTTAGGATTAACTGAGCCATACAAACTGCGTGTGGAATACATAATATAAAGTAATTGAAAAAACATGTTCAAACAAGACCTATGAAAATGGCACGTAATGTCTGCGTTAACAATGCGTCTCACTAGACTGTCCATAGCCCTCTCTTATCTTACACCTATACATTACATAGACCGTCCTTAATATTCACATATCATATTAAACACTTATGCATTTTATAGACCGTTCATAGGATTTCATGGACAATACACCTATGCGTCTCATAGACCGTTCATTGGATTCACATACACCATACAGTACCTGTGTGTTTCATAGACCATTCACAGTTTTTACTTGCACAATACACCTGTGCGTTTCATAGACCGTTCATAGTGTTTACTTACACAATACACATGTGTGTTTCATAGACTGTTCACAGTGTTTACTTATACAATACACTTGTGCATTTCATAGACCGTTCACACTGTTTACTTACACAATACACTTGTGCGTTTCATAGACCTTTCACAGTGTTTATTACACAATACACCTATGCGTTTCATAGACCGTTCACAATTTTTACACAATACACATGTGCGTTTCATAGACCGTTCACAGTGTTTATACAATACACATGTACGTTTCATAGACCGTTCACAGTGTTTACTTACACAATACACCAGAGCGTTTCATAGACCGTTCACAGTGTTCATTCATATTATATTATACACATATGCGTTTCATAGCCCGTCTATAGGGTTTATACATATCAATATGCATATAACCATATATGAACTCAAAGCGACATGATTAACATTACATTAAGGTCGTAAGTTCTCGGATCATTGGAATACTTCATGTTCATGCTCATCATGGAGAAACATATCTCATTACATTAGCACACGCATGGTGAATCAATAAGTCAATTTCAATGGCACATGAGCCAAATTTCTTTTCTTTAGTTCATCATCATTTTAGCATAGGACTTCTCCCTGTCATCTCGTTATTCACTCACTTGACATCTTGAGGTCATTAGCTAAATTCATGATTCTTGAGGACTTAACATCGAAGTCATTTACATACATTATTTCAGAAGCATACAACTATAGTCGGAACCATTGGGACATACAATACCTCATAATTCTCATTTACGCAAATGACCACATCTCATATTCATACTATCATTTCATTAGTAGTTTCAACTGCTTACAACATCATTATTTCATTGGCTTCTTTTTTGCCATACATATTATTCTTCATTCATGGCACGGTGGCCGTATCTCATATTCCATACTTTTATTTCATTTCATTGGCGCTATTGTCCACCATCATAACTTTCATCATTGGCACGGTGTCTACACTTCATATCTCCAACTCACTAATTTCACTTTCAAGCATCTTTATAGATTATCGACAATAAAGAATCTCTAATCACGACTTTTAGTACACCTATGAGCAATTAAGATTCTTAGGCACATTAAGACTTCTTACATAATTTAGCATAATATCCTTCACTTGAAACACTACTTGGAGTCATAACATTTTTATATCTAACTTATGCTTTGAACACATACCCGAAGGATAACATCATATGATAAGATCATCCAAAATACATTTTGAACATATATCTTTCAACACAAAGTTTATTCGGAATAGTTGATTTATAAAGAATAACTCAGGACTTACAAGAACATCATGGAATTCAATTCTAATTAAGAAGTTTAGCCAACATACCTCGCTTTGAGCTTTCCTTAAATTACTACGACATTCCGGAAATTCTAGCAATCCCAATCTATTTTGAGACATAACAAAATTGAACAATAATTAGAAAGATATTCATGGTTTCAGTTTATTTGAGCATTTTATCAAACAGTAGGTGTGCAGATTTAGTTACAAGATTTCCTTCATTCTACAACCCAATCTTTACTTATTTGAGCTCAACAATCTTCCTACAAACCTTATTGGTACATGCATGTATAAATAATACTCTTTCACCCAAGAATCATACTCCTAATCACCCATCTTTTACCTCAATATCGAAATTGAAGACTAGGGGTTTGAATCTTACCTCTTAGATAAAGATCTTGGGGTTACATCTCCACCCGCATATATTGGGGCGAGGCGGCATGGCTGCTTTGTGTATGATTTTGGTATTGTTGTTGCCCCACCACTCACGCATATATTGGCATGAGGCGGCATGGCCGCTTTGTGTAGGTATTGGTATCGTTGATGCATTTTCACCCGCATATATTGGGGCGAGGCGGCAGGGCCGCTTTGTGTGAAAATGGGTATTGTGATTACACTTCCACCCGCATACATTGGGGTGAGGCGGCCGGGCCGCTTGTGTAGAGTTTTGGTATTGTGGTTATACCTCCACCCGCATACATTGGGGTGATGCGGCGGGGCCGCTTTGTGTGGAAATGGTTACAGAGGATCTCATCTTGAATTCTCTAAATGTTAATGACAGCTCTTGATAAGCTTGCTTTGGTTTAAACGTCTATCTATGCTATTCTATTGTCGCCTTGATCCATCATATTAATATTGTATTTCCGAGTTCTTAAATTGGTGTTTGATTTTCATACTAGTAGTATTCGACATGTACTAACGTCCCTTTTGCCAGGGGCACTGCATTTTTAATGGATGCAGGTGGTTCCACAGCGGAGGATACTGACCAGTGATAGCAGTGCTCATTCTTCCCAGCTGACTTGGTGAGCCCCATCTCATTCCGGGGTTGTGCATATTTTATTTCTTATATGTTTTGAGGTATAGCCGGAGCTTTATTGCCGGCACTATCATTGTACTCTTTGGTATTTTTAGATGCTCTGTAGACTAAGTGTGGGTTGTGTATGGGTGTTGGAAATGTTAAACAAGTTGTGTTGTGATAAAATCACTTGTTCCACTTTGAAACAGGAAGGAGGGTGTGTGTGTGTGTGTGTTTTGAGACTTATTAATGGAGTGACTAATGATAATAAATTGGTATTTCAGACATGATCATTTTATTGTTTGAATAACGAAAACATATATTCTCTTTATTCATGAATGTGTTGGGTAGAAGGAAATCTAATAGGCTTGTTCGGCTGGGTTCACTCGGTTGAGCGCCGGTCGCGCTCGGTTTTGGGGCGTGACAGTAGATTGATTGGTGTTGTTGGGATGTTGGGTGTTTTGTGGTGCTGAAGGTATATAGTTGAAGGTTTTATGTGTTCTTGTTGTTTTAATAGACTTGGGGAAAGCAAGGAAAACAGGGAAGATGTTGTTCGTTTTAATATAAAATAAGATTGTCATTCGTTGTACGATAGTTGCATCATTCGTAGCTTAATGATA
Organism: Nicotiana tomentosiformis; assembly: GCF_000390325.3. Lineage (NCBI taxonomy): Eukaryota > Viridiplantae > Streptophyta > Magnoliopsida > Solanales > Solanaceae > Nicotiana > Nicotiana tomentosiformis. The sequence continues at coordinate 79,831,971 of NC_090816.1, read as the reverse complement.
GTATTATTGTTGTTGTTGTAGATTAAAGTGATACAAGAGGAGTTCAACGTGTTCATTGGACATACTGTGATAAGGTATGTTAAGGCTATCCCTTCTTTCCTTTTGTCATGATCAATATGATACAAACGAAATGAGCAAATGCGCAACTTTCATAAATGACTCTATTCTTAGAAGTATCAGGGTGCCTATGTTCTTAATTCCCCATGTGTCCTATTATTATATCGTATGTTCATGGGTCTCATTAAATATATAAGTTGATATTATTTCATGATATTAACCGAAGGCATATTTATCTTATGACATTCCAAGAGATCTTATGGACTTACTTCCTTATGCATTGCATTCATTTATACATTTACATTGACCCATGACCATATAGTATTATATACACGTATATTATATGTATATAGGGTATGGGGAAAGGTTGCGGCACTATATACGCACCACCACCTGATCAGTTGGTAAACATTGATGATTTTGCCCACTTAGGCCGATATGATATGATGGGATACCCTCAGAGACTTGAGGATGTTATGTACGCATATACCTATGCATGATATAATATTTATACGCATATACATGATACTATAAAGGCTTCATGATTTACTGAGCTATTTACACTTACAAGTTGAGTCTTTTACTCCATGTTTCTTTCATGTTTGTTATATACTGCTTTTCATGCCTTACGTACTCGGTACTTTATCTGTACAGACGTCCTTTTTTTCCCCAGTTCCCCATTTATCACTTCCTCTATACGCATTTGGGATTATGTGACTTGCTGCGGTGGCTGGTTTGGTTGCAGGGATATTTCAGAGTGATTTGGGACACTTAGTCCCAAGGATGGAAGCTTAAGTTAAAGAGTTGACCGGAGTTTGACTTTTGTGTAGACGACTCAGGAACGGAGATTTGATGGTTTTGATAGCTTCATATGGTGATTTTAGACTTAGTAGTATGTCCGGATATTCATTTGGAGGTTCGTAGGTCGTTTTGGCTTGAATTGGTGAAAGTTAGAAAGTTGAAGGTTTGGAAGGTTGAGAGATTTGACCGAAAGTTGACTTTGTTGATACCAGGCTCGAATTTTGGTTTTGGAAGTTGGAATAGGTCCATTATGTCATTTTGTTTGCAAAATTTAAGGTCATTCGGAATTGGTTTGGTATGATTCGGCATTAGTTTTAGAAGTTGGAAGTTTATTAGTTCATTAGGCTTGAATTGGGGTGCAATTTGTGATTTCAGTGTTGGTTGATGTGATTTGAGGCTTTGACTAAGTTCGTATCGTGTTTTAGGACCTGTTGGTATGTTTGGATGGGGTCCCGGGGGCCTCATGTGTGTTTCAGATCAAGTTCGGATTCATTTTGGACTTAGAGGAGTTGCTAATTTCTGGGCATCTGGTTTCCTCTTCCGTGATCGCGAGGAGAGAGTCGATATCGTGAAGGGTCAATTCTGGTAGGTGGGTTTTTGTTCAATGCGTTCGCAAGGTGAAGGACGCGATCGCGAAGCTTTGAGTTTTTATGCAACGCGAACGCGAATGAGGGGATGCGCTCGCGAAGAAGGATGGGGAGGCCAGGGAATTTCACGACTTGGTTATCGCATTCACATAGAAGGATTTTTTCTACTGGAGTTTTTTGTTCTTCGCGATCACGAAGGGTAATAATTGGGCAGAAGATTTTAAAATCCCACTTTGAGGGTTAGAGTATTATTTCATATTTTGAGTTGTAGAGCTCGATTTTGGGCGATATTTGAGGGTATTTTTAAGATTTGGATCGGGTTATGTATTTTTTACTCGGATTTGTTATTATTTCATGATTCCATCTTTGTTTTTAGTATTTCATTAGAGAATTAAAGTGAAGAAATGGGGGATTTTGTGGAAACCTTTCAAAAATAAAAAAATGGAGGTTTGAAGGTCGATTTGAGGTCGGTTTTTTGGATGATTTTTGTATGGTTGGACTCGTAATCGAAAGGGTGTCCAGAATTTGTGAATTTTATCGGGTTCCGAGGTGAAGTCCTGGGGTTGTCTTTTTGGGTTGACTTTTGATTTTTGGTTAAAGATCTTAGCTTTATCATTTGGAATCAATTACTATGTTTTTATTGATTATATTTAGTTGGTTTGGGTAGATTCGGGTCGCTCGGAGGCCAATTCGCATGGCAAGGGTTTGTTGGAGCATTGAGTTACACACTTTGAGGTAAGTAACATTTCTAAACATGGAATTGAGGGTATTTATCCCCGGAAAATGTGTTATTTGTGTTGTGTTGGGGTGACGCATATGCTAGGTGACAAGCGTGTGGGCGTGCACCATGGTAACATGATCCGGGTGGATTTTTGTACTGAGTTGCTATTAAGTCTTGTTTTATCCGTGTAAGCCCTACTTGTTAGAGTAATTGAGCTATGATTCATGTTAGAAATCATGTTAGGCTATGTGCTCATTCGGTTGTGACCTAATGATATTATTTCTATTATTTTTGAGTTATCTGCTTTAACTATAATTATGTACTCAGTCATGATTCTTCATTTACATATCATATCTTAGTCTCTATATCATTCACTATTACATTACATGTTATCAGTGTTTGGGCTGAGTGGTACGAGATCTGTGAGCCTTTGAGATTTGAGAGATTGATGACTGAGGTGAGCCTGAGAGCCGGGTTGTGAGTGTTATTGTGGATCGGGTTGCACGCTGTAGCAGGTCTTATTGGCTTATTTATTATTGTGGATCGAGTTGCATGCCGCAGCAGGCCTTATAGGCTTTATATTAATGCTTGGGTAGGATCCGCCCATCTAGAGTCTGACATACCAGCAGCGAGCGTAGACAAATTGAGTATTCTGAGAGTGTGAGTAATTGAGAACACCATCGTGAATTCATACATTTGACATGCATATTGACATGTAGGAATAGAGATGTACCATTCCTCATGCTAGTTGTACCTGACATATTCTTATCAGTGTTGGGCTTTAATTGTTGAACTTGAAAGGAGGTATACATTTCTTGTAACCTGAACGAGCTGATTTGTAAAATTAATCCGAGTTGTTTATTATTACTGCCATTATTATACCTGTGTTGTCATTTTATTCGATTTGGACTGTCTTCTTCTGAGATCGTCACTGCTTTCAGCCCAAGGTTAGTTCTGTTACTTATCGAGTACATGGGGTCCATTGTACTCATAATACACTCTGCACTTCGTGTGCAGATCCAGGTACATCGGGACGTGGTGACTGCTAGTTTTGTGCTCGTACTTTCTTGGAGACTTCGAGGTAGCTGCTACGATGTCCACAGACCTTAACTCTCTTTCCTGTTATTTTCTTCTATTCTATTCTATTACTCATACAGTTGTACTACAGTTTTTTGGTTTATGTTGATACTTAGTAATGCTCATGTACTCATTGACACCAGGTTTTGGGATGGTTGTAGTAGTGTTCTAGTTTATTTTATCAGATATTTATGTTATTTCCGCTCTTGAGTTTATTGAACCATGTTTTATTCAAAGGTTTAGTTGTTATGTGATTGTCAGCTTGCCTAGCAATTGTGTTAGGCGCCATCACGACAGGTTGGGATTTTGTGTCGTGACAGTTCTCATATTGGTTGGATGGAGCCCTGTATGGCTAGGATGTTGGGTGTATACTTGTTTCATTATGCGCTAGATAAGATGAAGTTGATCTAAGATTGCCTTCAGATAGTGCAAAGTAGGCACAGAAGTTATGCGGACAAGAAGGTCTGTGATGTTGCTTTTATGGAGGGCGAGAAGGTACTTTTGAATATTTTGCCTATGAAGGGCGTGATGAGATTTGGAAAGAAGAAAAAGTTGAGCCCAAAGTTTATTGTCCCATTTGAAATCTTAAAGAGAGTCCGGGAGGTTTCTTATAGGCTTACATTGCCTCCGAACCTAGCAGGGGTACATCCGATATTTCATGTTTCTATGCTTCAGAAGTATCATGAAGGCAAGTCGCATATATTGAACTTTAGCACAGTGCAACTTGATGAAAATCTGACTTATGAAGAAGAGTCGGTAACTATTGCAGATCAGGAGGTTCGAAAGTTGAGATTTAAGGTTGTTCCTTCTGTGTAAGTGCTTTGGAAAGATCAGCTAATTGGGGAGGATACATGGGAGCCTAAGTCTAATGTGAGAAGTAGATAACCGCATCTTTTTACCAGTTTAGGTACATTTCTATGTACGTTCAAGGACAAATGTATTTTTTAGAGGTGGAGAATGAAACGATCTGATAGGTCATTTTGATTTCTAGCTTCTTATTTTGTGATTTGAGACCTTATATAGCTTTAATTGATGATTTATGACTTACGTGCACGGTCAATTTTGATTTTCAAAAAGATTAAATGTATTTTTTAAAGAAACCTTGATTTTTGAACTTGAAAGTGGGAGTTGGTCACGGTCACCGTTGTTGGTAAATGACCTCAGATCGGTATTTTGACGATTCTGGTAGGTTCGTATGTTGACTTTGGACTTGTACACATATTTTGTTCTCGTCTTGGGTGAACTGAGGCCGTTTCGGCGCTTATTGTGAAAAGTTGAAACTTTGAACCTAAATAACTTTGAAATCTTTGAGTTTTGATAGGTGATTCTTAATGTTAAATTCATGTTTTGAGCTTACGAGCGAGTTCGTGTGAGGATTATATACTTGTGTGGATGTTTAGAGTGAGCCCCATGGGGCTCAAGTTAGTTTCAGATTGGTTTCAGACCATTTTTTACCTTGTTGAGTTAGATGATCTCCTAGTGTTTCGAAGTGCTTAGCGATTACAGAGTTTGTCCTGCGATCGCGTAAGAGGATTGAGGTTTGGGACAGGTTATTCTTCACAATTGCATAGGTAGTACCACGATCGCGTGGTGTCTTCTGGCGCTGGGGAAATGGTCAACGCGATTGCGATGGTGGTATAGTAATCACGTAGTAGGAGTTGGAGACGGGAGACATTTGCTCTTCGCAAATGTGTCGGTAGGATCGAGAATGCGAAGGCTTCCAGGACTTCTAGGGGCAGTGGGGTTTTCCTTACGTGAACGCGTTGGATGTGCCACGAACGCAAAACCTTGGCTGGGAGTTGTCTTATGCGAACACGAACCGGGCTTCGCGAATGCGGTGGTTACTGACCTTTGGTCTTTGCAAACACGTGTTCCTTCGCGAACGCAAAGAAGAAAGTTCGCTCAGTATAAATAATTCTGAAAATCAGGATTTAACCGCTTTGCACAACTTTTGAGACCTAGACCATGAATTTGGGAAATATTTGAGAGGACTTTCATCCTAACTTTTAAGGTTAGTAATTTTTATCTAGTTTTGATTTTTTTTCATGAATTCTCCTAGATTTTTATCCCTAAATCTAGTAGTTTTAAGTGTAGAAATTGGGTTTTGGGGAAAACTTATGAGGACTAATTTTGGAGATTTGGACGTAGATTTGAGGTCTAATCTTGATGCAACTCACATATTTGGATGCGAAAGTAAATGGTTAATCAAAATTTGATCGTTATTTCGGATTGAGACTAAGTAGACCCAAATTTGCTTTTTGTTGAATTTTTAAATATGATAAAGATAGAACCTTTTTTATACTAGGATAGTTTCTGAATCATGATTTAACTTGTTTGAGCATTATTTGATTACATTCGAGCTGTTTGGAAGCTTGTGATAGAGGCAAGGATGTGTTGGATTGTGATTATGTTACGGAAAGAGGTAAGTTTCGTGGTTAACGTTGATTTGAGGGAATTAGGATGTGATTGGTCTAATTACTACGTGTTCTATATGTTTGGGACGATGTATATACAAGGTAACAAGTGTATATGTGTTGTCATGGGTTAAAGCATGCGGGTAGAACTAGCTTAGTTCATGTATTACTTATTTTATGTCTTTACTTGTTACGTGCGTTTACTTGTCGTATGCCTTTACTTGTTACATATCTTATTTGCTACATGCTTTTACTTGATGCATACCTTTACTCACTACAAGCTTTTACTTCTCTTATACCATTACTTGTGTTATGTATTACTTGTTTCATGCATTATTCTCTTATACTACGTGGGCTTGTGTGGTTATTTGGTTGTCCACGTGTTAAGTACTTGTTGGGTATTTGTTGAGGTATCAGGGTGAGAATAGCTCTTGGATTTGATTTTCCTATCATTACTTGTTCCTATGCATTTTTCCTCGGTAGATTTCACGTATTTGTTTCCTTTTACGTTATATTATGAATTTTTTCGTGCTCGGTTGTTGTTGGATGATTTTATATTATTAATATTGGGATCGGGTTGTACGTCATAACGGTATTGTTTATTGATATTGGGATTGAGTTACATGTTACAATGGTATTTATTATTGACATTGGGATCGGGTTGCACATTATAACGGTACTTATTATTGATATTGGGATCGGGTTATACGCCGCAACGATATTTATTATTGATATTGGATTGGATTGCGTGTCGCAACGGTAGTAGTTATTGTTGGTATAGATATTAAGATCGGGTTTCACGTCGTAACAGATATGATATCTTATGCTTATTTCTTGGTTGTTGATTTCGTGAACCTTGTTCTTTTTAGGATTTGTTTTTCTTAAGAGCTAATCGAATTGTTTTAGTCTTGGAGCTAAAACTGGAAAAGGATTCAGCCAATTCCACTTCTAATAAAGCATAATATTGCTGCTATTGAAGGCAATCACTATTCCGCACAATCACAAAATTTATTTAAGGTTAATAGCAATCATAAGAAGAAGATGCTTTCAGATATTCAAGCTGCTCAACTGAAGAATTAGGTCCAAAAGACAAAGCTGCTCAAATTCTTTGTTGTTTTCGATTTGAGTCAATTGTTCTTTAATTGAAACCTATATTGCTTATTGAGAAGTGTAATCATAGGTAAACAAATCTGAAGAATTTGTTTTGCTTTCTAGGCTAGAATTTATAGTCTGAAAAAGGGTAGCTACAATTGGGTTGATTATAGGGGTAATCTACTAGAGTTAGTTCATTTGGTTATTGAATTGTAACCTAAAATCGCTCTTTGAAATTAATGAAGTGTTAAGGCAAATCCTACGAGGGTAGGTCGTGATGTTACTTTCTTGAGCTAGAAGGTTTTTCACGTAAAATTACTTGTGTACTTTAGTTTTTCACTTCACTTTCAGTCTTGTGTCAGAATAATTATGTCAAAGAACCAGGTTTTTGACACGCGAAAATTGGGCGAGATAAAATCCCGCTCTTGTGTCTAGATGCATCCTAAAATAACAATTAAATTAATGCACCAAATTTTGAGTAAATTAGCGCCTATTTGCTTTTTTGAGTTGCTGTTTTTCAGAAGAATTCAAGTAATTTCCAGCCAAAATATATACAAATCACTAGTTAAGAGGAAAGATAAGGGTTTCATGTTTTAAAACTAGTACTAGTAACTTTGAAAATAATTAAGGAACTTGAGTTTCAGAAATCAAGTGCGATGAGAGAGTCAGAGGTCACCATTTGGTATGATGTCATGAGAATGAGTTCCTCTCTCTGTGAGAGCAAATGTGTTCACTCTACTGCTCAAAAGTCATAGTACTCAATCTTATCCCTAGCTGTAAAACTAGATGTTTTTTGTTTCTTGTAGAAGGGTGTTCCTCTCTCTCACTATTAACTGAGTTCATAACGTCAAATTCTAGGCAACACCTAATAATTTGAGGTTGTTTTAATAATTCATAAACCTCAAATCCTAAATTCACCTCTTATTAGAATAAATTTGTTCTTCTTGAGGATTGGTAAGTTTTTTCTGCTCCAGTGCATGCCTGTTCATTTTCGCAACCTAAAATGGGAAACCAATAAATTATGAGAGCTAAGTGTCTTCTGGCCTTTCCTCAAAACATTCTAAAATCAAAATCTCATTCACCCACTGGCTACTAGACAAAAGCAAACCAAACAGGGTGGTCCACACATCTTTATCTCTGCCAAGGTCTAATCATATTTGTCCCCCACATGCTAAGCCTTTGTTTATAAATATTCCGAGTTCAACTTAGAGAATTTATACATATATTCACCCTTGAAGGCATTTCGATCATATATAATTGAACGATCGATACTGAAAAAATACTAGCGGCTAAACCATTAATGTTCTTTAACTTTCACAGTTTCAACACGTGTAGAGTCGTGGTAATAAATTGTACGGCTAAAATATATGAATTTGGTATTATACATCGTCAGTATGCATGAATTCTTATACGTAGATATCCTTTGAGTGATCTGATAAAGTGATCGTGTAAATTTAGCAGTGCAGTAACCCTTTTGCTTAATCATAAAACGGTATAGTATAGTTGAATTTGTAACATGATTTATAGACACGTGAATTAATTTTATCCAACAATATAAACTGAGTAAGAACATAAATAAGATTATTAAAATAATTCGAAAAAAATACAAACCTGGTTATGGACTTAGCTTCTCCGGAAGCAATAATAAGAGCAATATCAAGAACAAAAGAAAGAGAGTAGTGTGATAGAATAAGAGCAGATTTTAGCTTTTGTGTACAAATGATTTTTTCATGTCCTATAATGAATACAAATTCTCCTATTTATAGCTCTATTCAGGAAGACAATATCCCCAAATCAAGCTCTTCTTTAATTTGTATAAAACTCCTCTTGATGGTTGCATAACGGTTGAACATTAATAGAAAGATTCTTTGTAACGGCTGCTCATTGAATACTGTCTTTTCCAACCGATGTCTTTCTTTCAAATATTCGTTCTCGGTTTCAATGCCTTTGGAACTTAGTCAGCACTGGTAACATGTTTGTATCTGGTGCCAACTATTTGCTGACTCATACCTTACATGACTTTACTTCCACGTGTCAACTCGTCGAGCATCCACCTGTCGTTTATCAATTTTACCCCATATAGATAGTCCCCCTACTTTTCGGTGATAAAATTCCGTTTACCGAGAAGTAGATAAGACCTCTTTTCTTGGCGGAAAATTTTCTGAACGGTTTCTAACACTTGAAAGGCCGCACGTCTCCTCGCATTTAATGAGCCGAACAAGTGTTATCCCTTGATTCGGCAAATATTTTCGCTAGTTTTTAAGGTAATCATGACTATGAACTTTACCGTCTATAAACTTTTCCACTACTCATCACTTTTACAAACTCTTCTTTTTCGAATTTCTGTAGAACCCTATTGCAAAACTCCTCTCTGAGTAAAATCTCCTTACTCAAATTTCTTATTATCATGTCTTCTACTACCAGTGTTCTCGAAAGCTCTGGTCTTTTCATCGGAGGTGATCCTTTTAAAAAGAACAAAATCAAATAAGTCGATGCTGAAGCCGAACCTCCTACCGTCAACACAATTATGCCTTCTCAACTTAACTCTCAGTTGGACCTTCAAGTTCAAAAAGAAACTATCAACCCCAAGAATGACAGAAATTAGCCTATCCACAAATACCCTTCTTCCATTCGCCATGTTAGCATTCCTGTTGTAAACTAGGATTGCAACTAGAACAACATCGAAATCTTTGCCCCTAATGAGGTGGAAAAGGGTCACTTTTAGCAAACCCGATTTCATGTATGTTTATACATACCCTTTTACCTTAAGATTAGGTCAAGAAATGGATTCCATTATTTTAGAATTTTTCTACCATTACAAAACATGTATGGCTCAAGTAAGCCCATCAATATGGCATACGGTGGCATGCCTTCAGAAATTGTGTTCCCAGGTTGAAGAAACCCTCACTCTTGCCCATTTAATTAACCTCTATTCCCCAAAGATTTTTCATGGAGGCATCATCAAACTCAACAATCGTGGTCATCATGTTATTGTTACTAGTGTTGATAATAATAATGACCATGGTTGGACCGAATGGTTCATTGTCATTGCTACCAGAGACATCCTTCCGGCAACAGCCCCTTTTATTCCTGAATCCCGGAATTTTACTCGTAAGTTTTTATATATCTTTTCCTTATTTTGTTAAAGAGAATTCCCTCATATGCAAATTTTTATTTTCCTTATTCCGGCTAACCATTAGGAACCACTATCAGTTAAGAACCCGGCCCAATGGGTATAGAAAATTCTACACGTTTCCGCACCGGACTCCTGTAGGAAAAAACAATTGATGTATATATTTCACTTTTCTTTTGTAATTAAGCCAAAACTTCTTATTGAGTTTAGAATTTTAAGTAATGAAAGAAATCTTTTGCTTAATTATTGTGAAAAAATATTCTTTTTACTTAACTAATAAAGCTCGAAAATTCTTTTTGCATCCAATAACTTTAATCCCAGGCATTCATACTTCCGATATCTACCCTTTGACTATGAGAGTTTCATAAGAGAGGGCCCTTATATTTACGGTGCTCTTAAATAAGACGTCTCATGTTCATTCCAGCACAAGCATTTGAAGTTCTAATTAACTTTCAAATGAAAAAGAATTTTAACTTTACCTCTTGGACAAGAAATAAGATAAAAACAAAAGGACTTTGACTTATTCCTTTTATTCTTAAAAGTACATTTACATAAATATTCATTTGCTTAAGTAAATAAAGTTGCCAATACATGAGTCTAACTTGTACACCTTATTTTTATGGGGCTAATCATGTAGTCCCCGGTCCTAATAAAGTAAAGCTTCTGGTTCTAACAGACCCCGATTTTTGTCACGCTTTTAGTGTTCTAATATACTATGCTTCGCCCCCAGTTTTCGGATGCTAAGTATGAGAATTTGAACACTGGAGCTCTTGATATCGTTGATGATCCTTCCTCGTAGTATGTTTTATGTTGTTGCCTTATTAAAAACCTTGCCAGAAATACCTAATTGGGATAAAAATTGGTCGAAGAAAAAAAGAGTACAGCACATACTTTTAGTATCGACATGGATCTTCAACAAGTATATCTTTTGAGGTGTGTCACATTCCAATTGCTTGGTAATTTTACTCAATCTTTATTTTCTAGCTGATATGAAACTTTACCGATTACAACTGAAATTTGATAAGGCCCTTCCCACGTTGATCTTATCTTCCCGGCATTAACCTCTCGGGTACTTTGGGTTACTTTCCTCAAAACAAAATCTTCGGCTTTGAAATAACGAAGATTTGCTCTTCGGTTGTAATATCTTTCTATCCTTTGCTTTTGTGCTACCATCCTGACATATGCTAAATTTCTATGCTCTTCAAGAAAATCCAGCTTAATTAACAGTGCTTCATTATTTTCCTCCCCATTTGCCCAGGAATACCTTATGGTAGGTTCTCCAATTTCTACCGGGATCAAAACCTATGCACCGTACACAATGAAAAATGGTATTTCTCTCGTGCTTGACTTCGTCGTTGTTCCATATGCCCATAAAATACACGGTAACTCTTTTGGCCAATTACTTTAAGCATCCTCTAATTTCTTTTTGAGGTGTTGAATTATCACCTTGTTGGTTGACTCCGCTTGTCCGTTATCACTTGGATGATATGGAGAAGACGCCATCCTTTAAATCTTCAATCCTTCCAAAACTTTTATGATTTTGGAACCTATAAATTGTGGCCCATTGTCACAATAAATTTTTTTTGGTATTCCAAATCGACAAATGATGTGATCCCATATGAAATCAATAACTTCTCGTAGTCCAATTTTTTTGTAAGTACTTGTTTCAACTCATTTAGTGAAATAATCAGTTAAAACCAAAGTGAATTTTACCTGCCCGGGCCCATGGGATAAAGGGCTAACTGTGTCCATCACCCATTTTAAAATAGCCACGGTGACACCACCGCATGCAAAAGCTATGCTGGCTGATGAACTAACTACTCATGACGTTGACACTTATCATATTTGTGTACTAATGCCTTCGGGTCTTGTTCCATTCGGGGCCATTAATAACCAGCTCTTATCAATTTAAAAACCAATGAATCCGCACCGGAATAATTTTCTCAGCCCCTTCGTGAACTTCTCTCATCACATAATCAGCCTCCGATGTCCCTAAACATCGAGCCAAAGTTCTCTGAAATGATCTTCGGTACAGTTGTCCATCAACAAGGAAATAATGAACAACCTTAGTTCGTAGCGCCCGGGATGCTTTCAGGTCTTCAGGTAATTTGTCATGCTTTAAATACTCTATAAACTCATTTCTCCAATATCAAATTAGGTTGGTTGAGTTAACTTGCCAATATTCGTGCATGTCTAACACCGAATGCAACAATTGAATGACCACATCGGAATCGGCTCCTTTCATTTTCATGGACGACCCTAAATTTTGCAATGCATCTGCCTCTTCCCTTGGGATTTGGATTGTCGACCATTCCCTGAATCGGGAAAGCAACACTTGAAACTTATTCAAGTACTACTGCATGCTTTTCTCCGTGGTGTCAAAGATTACATATACATAATTCACTACCAACTGGGAGTCTCACTTTATTTCAATTACCTCGGAGCCTAGTCTCCACGCTAATTCAAGTCCTGCAACCAAAACCTCGTACTCGGCTTCATTGTTAGTCAAAGGTACAGTTCCGATGGTTTGTCTCAGGTTTTCTCTCGAAGGAGTGATTAGTACTATACCGAGACCGGACCTTTTTTATATTGGAGGCTTCGTCCGTAAATAGGGTCCATACACCGAAGACAGTTTCCGACACCAAAACTGCTTCTTTAGCAGCCAAAGGCATCATTCCAGACTAAAGTCAGCCACAAAGTCGGCCAAAATTTGTGACTTGATAGTTGTCTGGGTTTATATTCTATATCGAATTCACTAATTTCTACCTCCTATTTAGCTAATCGACCTGAAAATTTAGGTTTATGAAGGACGTTTCTCAAAGGAAAATTCATCACCACGCCTATTGGGTGGCATTGAAAATAAGGTCTAAGCTTTGGAGAGGCGACTACGAGAGCTAGAGCCAACTTTTCCGGGTGTGGATAGCGTATCTCCACTCCTGATAAAAGTTTACTAACATAATAAACAGAAATTGCGTACCTTCTTCCTCCCCAACCAAGACTGCACTCACCGTAACTTCCAAAACCGCTAAATAAATTAGCAATTGTTTACCTTCCTTTGGCTTGGACATTAACGGAGGGCTGGACAAGTACCTTTTGAGTTCTTTCAATGCTTGCTGACATTTCGGAGTCCACACGAAATCATTCTTATTTTTCAAGAGAGAAAAGAAATTATGGCATTTCTCTAAAGACCTTAATATAAACCTGCTTAGGGCTGCCAAACTGTCTGCCAACCTTTGCACTTCCTTTACACTTGTCAATTGGACAGGGATATCCTCGATGGCTTTTATCTTATCGGGGTTTACTTCAATTCCTCTTTGAGAAACCAAAAAGCCCAGAAACATTCCAGAGCCAACTCCAAAAATTCATTTTTCGGGTTGAGCTTCTGTTGTATTTCCTCAAAATATCGAACGTCTCTTGTAAATGAGTCAAATAGCTTCCTGCATTAAGAGACTTAACCAACATATCATCAATGCAAACTTCCATAGTTTTACCAGTTTGTTGTTCGAACATTTTATTAACGAGACTTTGATAAGTAGCTCTGGCATTCTTAAGCCCGAAAGGCATCATATTATAACAATAAGTGCCAAAATTTGTGATGAACGAGGGTTTTTCTTGATCCTCCGGGTGCATCCTAATTTGATTATACCCGAAATACGCATCAAGAAAACTCATTAACTCATGCTTGGCCGTAGCATCGATTATTTGATCAATGTTCGACGACGGAAAAGAGTCTTTAGGGAATGACTTATTTATATCTTTCTAATCCACACACATCCTAACTTTAATATTCTTTTTAGGAATAATTACTACGTTAGCTAGCTGATCAGGATAATTTACCGCATAAATTAAACTTATATTTAGTAATCGGCTTACCTCCTCTTTAACAAACCTATTCCTGACCTCGGCTATCAGTCATTTCTTTTGCTTCACCGGCGAAAATTAGGATCCAAGCTTAATTTATGGACAGCCACATCCAGTGGGATACCTGTCATATCAGAATAAGACCATGCAAATCAATCAAAATTAGCTCTTAAAAAATTAATAATCTTAAGCCTGAGTTCGGGATTTAATCCTATTTCCAAGTAAACCTTCTTATCCGGGAACAAAGCGATTTGTTCCAATTCCTCAGTGGAATTTGTAGCATCTATTTCCTCCGGTACCTGGAATGATCTAGGCACCTAATAAAAATCCGATGAATTCTCTTCCCCATCAATTTTAATCGGAATGGAAGAGGACATCAGTTCCTATAGTTGCTATTTGCTCTTTTCTTTCGCCTTGCTACTGGATAGAGTTACTGCATTCATTTCCCTTGCTGCAGGTTGATCACCTCTGATTTACTTGATTACCTCCGGTGTTGGGAATTTCAACCACCGATGATAAGTCGATGGCACCGCCTTCATCTAATAAATCCAAGGTCTTCCAAGGATTATGTTGTACCCCATATCGCCATCCACCACTTCGAACAAAGTGGTCTTTGTAACACCTTCGGCATGCGTGGGCAGTAAGATCTCTCCTCGGGTTGTTACACTTGTTAAGTTGAACCCGGCCGGAAGCTTTGTTGTTGGAACTATGTTTCCAGTCAACTTTGCTTGCTCCAAAACTCGCCAAACTACCTGGATCAACCAACACACATTTAATTTTGAAATCTAAAACATTAAATGATATTACCATAGCATCGTTGTGTGGTAATGAAGGCCATCAGCATTGTCACGACCCAAAATCCAACTAGTCGTGATGGCATCTAACTCAACCCGCTAGGTAAGCCAGTTAATAACAAACCAGTTCAAATGATATTTATTAAGAGAAGAAATGATAATACAACTGAACTGTTATACGAGAATTCCCAAGGACTGGTAGTACAAATCATGAGCTTTTAAGATTTAGAATTTCCAAAGCTGTTATGAAATAAAATACATCATCTGTTTGAAATATACATGAATAGATTGAAATTCTAAAGCTACCAAGATCAAGAGGCAAATATGACCGGAACACAGGTACATCTTCAAATCCAGCTCCCGCTGTGCACAACAACATCAATACCCAACATCTGCACGCAAGGTGCATAAGTTTACTATGAGTACAACCGACCACATGTACTCAATAAGTAACAAACATAACCTTAGATTGAAAGTAGTGACGAGTTGGGACAAGGGTTCGAGTCCAACTCCAATAACTAGCAACAGTTCATAGCAATACAATAAAATAATGCAAGAAAAATAACCCAGAGGTATGACGCTCAACTCGTTCACAGTTACGAAAAATAGGCATGCTTTTCAAGTATATCAGTGAAAACCCAATCTTTTACCGAAATTACCAAAATATGAATACGTTTGTAAAACTGTGATTTTTTCCAAAAACTTTCAACAGGTAAATGTCTCATTTTCAAATGGCATGAGGAAAATACATCTCTATTCCTATATGTCAATGAGTATGTGAAGTCATGAATGACGCAATATCGTACATCATGAGAAAAATGCATCTCTATGCATGTATCTCAAGTGTGCATGTCGAATGCAATGCAACTCAGTGATAAAGCCATATGCATACTCTCAGAGTATCAATTCACTCAGTCCTCACAGTCACTCAGTCCTCACAATCACTCGGCAGCCGCTCTCGGCACTCACACTCGCACTCGGCAGTCGCACTCAGTAGGTACCTGCGCTCACTGGGGGTGTACAGACTCCGGAAGGGCTCCTTCTGCCCAAGCGCTATAACAAGCCAATCATGGCATAACTCAATAAAACATGCTTCGACATGAAGCCCGATCCCATCATAAATCAATAATACATGTTGCGGTGTGCAGCTCGATCCCATCAATATCCTCACCATCAGGCCCTCGGCCTCACTCAGTCATCATTCTCTCCAGTCTCTCGGGCTCACAATGTCATGAAAATCAGCCCAACATGATGATGTGATGTATCAATAAATGGTAACAGAGACTGAGATATGATATGCAAATGAATATATATGACTGAGTATGTAATTTCAATGTAAGCAAATAACTCAACAATAGAAATGACCTCACTGGGTCCCAACAGGATAAACATATAGCCTAGATATGGTTTCTAACATGGATCACAGCCCAATTACTCTAGCACGTAGAGATTTTATAGATACAAATAAGATTATGTAACTACACAGTACCACAGAAATAACTGAGTCACAATTCATATGGTGCACGCCCATCACCTAGCATGTGCGTTACCTCAACACCAAATACATATCACGTATATTCAAGGGTTCATACCCTCAGCACCAAGTTCAGAAGTGTTACTTACCTCGAATAAGCCAAATTCAATACCGAGCAGGCCAAGTGATGCTCCAAAAATGCTATCCCGCGTGTACCGACCACCGAACGGCTCGAAACTAGCCAAAAGAAACTCAAATACATCAAATAATACCAAAGGAAACAAACCCAATCGATAAAGGTCAAATCTTTAATCAGAAGCCCAAAATTAACCCAAAAGTCCAACCCAGGCTCGCGCCTCAGAACTCTATGAAACTTATAAAATCTGATAACCCATTCAATTATGAGTCCAACCATAATAGTTTCACTCAAATCCAACTCTGAATCGATATTCAAAACTCAAAAACTCACTCTATGAAACTTTAGGCTAAAACCCCCAAGTTTCTCTTTTGAAATCATCAACCAAATGCTAAAAATGAAGATAGATTCATGAAATATAAATAAAACCGAGTAGAGAACACTTACCCCAATCCATATGATGAAAATCGCCTCAAATATCGCTTCAATCCGAGCTCCATAGCTCCAAATATGCAAAAATGGTCGAAACCTCCGAAATAGAGTACTTTATAATCACTGGGCAAATTAATGAACTGCGATCACGGAACAACCTTCGCGATCGCGATGAATAACCTGCACTGCCACCACAAATATGCTACGCGATCGCGAACCTAGTCATGCGAACGTGAAGCACACAGGTGCCCACAATCTGCAACTGCGTTCCCTCATATGAGAACGCGAAGAAGAACCTCCCAACTCCAGCTCTCACCTTAGCCCTATGCGAACGTGATGGCTCTTATGTGAACACAATGCCCAATCTCATGAAAACAACGCGAACGTGGACATCTACTTGCGAACACGAAGAAGGAACTACTCAACTCCAGATTTTTCATCTACGCGATCGCACATCTAACTTCGCGATCGCGAAGAAGACTTGGTGCACCAGACACCAGCAAGGCCAAAATAAAGGAAAATGAACTGAAACACGTCTGTAACTCAGCCGAGCCCATCGGGACCCCGTCCGAACATACCAACAAGTCCCATAAACTTACACGGGACTACTTAAGGCATCAAATCACACATAACAACATCAAAACGATGAATCGCACCTCAATTCAAACTTGAATGAACTTTCAACTTTCAACTTCTAAAACTCGTGCCGAAACCTATCAAATCAACCCAGAATGAACCCAACTTTTTCAGGCAAGTCCCAGATAACATAACTAAGCTATTCAAATTCTCGGAATCACAATCCGAACTTGATATCATCAAAGTCAACTTCCGGTCAAACTTATGAACTTTCCAAACCTTTAAATTTTCAACTTTCGCCAATTAGCACCGAATACTTCTAGAATTATCCAAATACCAATTTGGGCATACGCTTGAGTCCAAAATCATATCTGGACCTAACGGAACCATCAAAACTCCGCTCCGGAGTCAAATTCACAAAAGTCAAACTTAATCAACTCTTTCACTTAAAGTTTCAAACATGAAATGCATTCTTCCAAATCACTTTCGGATCACCTGAAAACCAAGACCGACAATTCAAACAAGTCATAATACATCATACGAAGCTACTCAAGACTTCAAATAGCAAGAAGGAATGCCAGCGCTCAAAATGACTGGTCAGGTCGTTACAAGTATCTTTTTCCGTGAAGGAGATTTCATCATCTTCTCGGATCCTCTTGCCATGAGTTACCGATATCTTTGTCTTCTTTGCTGCTAAAAATATCACTCTGTTTACTTCAACACCACCAAATATCATGTTTATCATTAATCGAGGCGACCCTACAGCCAGTTTAGATGGTTCGGCAACATCTCGACTTCTCCCATAATTATTTTTAGGCCGATAACTTAGAAATTATCTAAGGTGACCATTCTTTAATAACGTTGCAACCTCATCACGAAGGTGCTGACAGTCCCCAGTCTTGTGGCCATGCATTCCATAGAATTCACACCATAAATTAGGATCTCTTTAACTAGGATCCGATCGAATTAGTTTCGAAAAACGTGACTCCTTAATGTTTCTCATAGCTTACACCAGTTCAACCAAGCTGACATTGAAGTTATAATCGGATAACCGAGTGTATGCTGAATCATGAGATCCCGAAGGTTCCTTCTCCTATAAAGCTCTATTACTCCGACCACGATCCGCCCTTATTTCAGAAACAAACTTTTCCAAAGACTGAAATCCTTTGTTTCCATGCCCATCAGATCTTTCGTAAGGCTGGAAACGACTCCTAGAAGACCTCCGATCCGTGTCAAAATTAGTTTTAAACTTTTCTTGATTCCAATCGTGATTGCGACCCTTGTCTAACACCGAAGAGCTCAGTTGATCATCTTCGATTCTGATTTTTGATTCATAACGATTGTGGACATCTGCCCCCATGGTTGCCTAACATTCTAATAATCTTTTATTCAATTTCTTGGGGGCATTAGAGCTCAGTGGATTGAGACCTTTGGTGAACGCTTCAGTAGCCCACTCATCTGGTACTGCCGTCAACAATATCCTCTCCTTTTGAAACTAGATTACGAACTCTCGCAACAGTTCAGACTCTCCTTGAGAGATTCTGAATATGTATGTTTTCCTAGCTTTGACTTTCCTTGCCCGAGCATGAGCTTTGATGAAAGAATCTGCAACCATTTCAAAAGAATCAATTGAATGCTCAAGTAAAAGAGAATACCATATTAAAGCACCCTTCGTTAAGGTTTCGCCAAATTTATTCAACAATACAGATTCGATCTCGTGCAGGGCCAAGTCATTTTCTTTTACAGTCATAGTGTAAGTTGTGATATGCTCTTGTAGATCCGAAGTCCCATTATACTTCAGAATATCAGGCATCTTGAATCTTTTCAGAAT
Organism: Nicotiana tomentosiformis; assembly: GCF_000390325.3. Taxonomy (NCBI): domain Eukaryota; kingdom Viridiplantae; phylum Streptophyta; class Magnoliopsida; order Solanales; family Solanaceae; genus Nicotiana; species Nicotiana tomentosiformis. The sequence continues at coordinate 79,812,985 of NC_090816.1, read as the reverse complement.
TAGTTCTAGGGCCGCACTTGGTTTGAATGGCAACTGTGTATACTTCTTTGAATTCGGACCCTTCAACACTAGTGGTGCTCCTGAGATCTGATACATCCGGGCATGGGATTCTTTAGCATTTTGGTCCATTCATTCATTCATTCATTCATTTCCCTCATGAATCTCATGAGCTCAGTTTTGAAAGGATCATTGGTGTTGTTGTCTTTCCCGAATCCACTACCAGTACCACTTGCCCAGCACCACTTGCCTCATTTTCATTAAAACTTAAATCCTCCCTCGAAGCGACGTTACTGGTTCTTTGCACTGTTTGATTTGCAGTCACGCTGGGAGGAACTCGAATTCCTCCATTGGAGTTATTAGAAGCAACTAAAAGCGCATGCTTCAACTCCATCATTACCTGGTCTTGTCTTGAGAGATGCTTCATAATTTTCCTTTGTTGCTCCCTCAAAATTTGACCGTTTCCACGACATGTTCATCATCGATATCATCAGGAGTTGGAATTATGACATGCCAAGGATTTTGTTCTTCACGAACCTGAGTTGTTTCATCTCCTTCGTTGCGAGTTTCACTAGTTGAATCATCATGCTGGAACACATCCTCAGACTCGTTGTGTGTTCCAACATTGTAAGAATTGTTCACATCGTTAGCTGCCATATCTGATTTTTCTTTACTAAAGAAAAGAATCAAACTGTGTTAGTAACAGATGAATGGATCAAAGTAATTACACAATTGTCTATGCCTGTTGGGCCAAATTGTTTACTCGTAAAATGGTATAGTTGAATTTGTAACATGATTTATAGACATGTGAATTAATTTGATCCAAAAATATAAAATGAGTAAGATTAGAACTAAGATTATTAAAACAACTCGAGGAAAATACAAGCCTGGTTGCGGACTTAGTTTCTCCGAAAGAAATAATAAGAGCAATATCAAGAACAAAAGAAAGAGAGTAGTGTGATAGAATAAGAACAGGTTTTAGCTTTTGTGTACGGATGATTTTTTTCATATCCTATAATGAATACAAATTCACCTAATTATAGCTCTATTCAGGGAGATAAGATCCTCAAATCAAGCTCTTCTTTAATGTGAATAAAACCCCTCTTGATGGCTACATAACGGTTAGACATTAATAGAAAGATTTTTTGTAACGGCTGCTCATTGAATGTTATCTTTTCCAACTGATGTCTTCTTTCAAATATTCATTCTCGGTTCCAATGCCTTTGAAACTTATTCAGCGCCAGTCACATGTTTGTTTTCGGTGCCAACTATTTGCTGACTCATACCTTACCTGTCTTTATTTCTACTAATCAACTCGTCGAGCATCCACATGTCGTTTATTAATTTTACCCCGTACAAATTCCTCAATGTGCTAGCTCAAATATTGCATGCTAAGCTAATGTAGTTATCATGGTTTCATTTGACTAACACAAAGCTAATCAAACACTATCATTCTGCTTTTCATTCCTTCTTGGTGGCTATAGTCGTTTACTTCTATGATGATAACACTAAAACTACAATATATATATATATAGAAAGAAAAAGAGAGGATATCTTAGTTTTTGTAAAGTATGAAATTATGAAGATTTAAATGCGATGTACATAAAGTAGGTGAGAGTGAGACGTGACATGACCCCGCTGGAACATAAATGGAACAAGAGTGATTAGGGAACAGGGACACTAGTCTAGCCATGTGAGTTCATTGTTAATTGTCAGAAAATATTTATTTGCACATAATGTTCAGAACAAAGTCAAATAATTTAATTAAAAATGTCACATATTAGAGTGAGAATACATATTTGATAAAAATTTATGTTCACAACTTAATTTTTGCATTCATTATTTGAGGTACGTAAACGTATGAGTAAGTTATGTAGTGTGTGGATTGGCCAAGATTTAGTTGCGTAAGTCACTGGACATCCAAAACCACTCTCCTCCTCATACATACCCCTTTAGTGCTGCCCAAACACAGGCAATTCCACTATACCACCACCACTTCCAAACATCTCTTTCAAAATTTAAGACAAGAAGATAAACATCAAAGCCATTCAATGTACTCGATACAAGAAGGTTCCTACATTACAATGCTATAAGCTTACAAGCAACGAGAGAAAATTATTTACTGTGAGTTACCTGCCATAATTCACATCATGTAATCAATAATAAAAGTCGAATTTGTACATACTATAAGAAAACTTTGCACAAGTAGGATGAAATTCTGGAAGAAAACCAACTCTTGGGTTAGAGCTCCATAATATTCCTAACTCATTACATTATATATTAAGTTAAGTTTGTTTTTTGAATGCAACTAACATATATAAATAAATAAAAAGGGTCCTAAATGCTAGGTTTGGTATAAACATTCAAAGTGACCAGCTGATCACGATTATACTAGGTTAAGTAAAAATGACACGACCAGTTGCTTTTGTGGTGAAATTGTTGAATTGGTTCTAGACCATTGAACTTCAAAATCCACAGTTAAAGAGGGAAATTGGCATCACTAATATAATATTGGAAGAAAAGTTCGTCTTCTTTTCTATCCTTTTTTTGGTTAGGATCAAAATGGACAAAAAAAGAGAGACGGAAGGTAAAGGTGGTAATTTTTCTTAGGCAACGGATTGAGCTAACTTTATCTTGATCTCTGAATTTAATCAGGGAAGTTGATTAAATAAAGTAAAGAAGACTGATTTATTTGCCTATCAATTTTAGAGGAATGATGGAGTGGCAAAAGGATTTGGTGCTCCTTTTTTCTTTTCATTTTTTAAGGATTTGGTGCTAGAATAACATTTTAAACATTTGTGGTGTGAAACTTATTCTGACTAGAGAGGGTTCAGGTACCATAATCCACATTCTTAACATCCCTCCTACCCAAGTTTCTCTACATGGTTATACAATTCAGTATTAATATTTCCTTTTAAAAAATTTATTTGGCATCTTAAACTCATTGATCCAACTAATTTGGATTCGCGTCTGGTAGGTCAACTTGGGGATTAAGCGTTCCCTACCGGATTATTCTTCATTTCCAAATTTTGTACCCTAAACCTTAATTAACACTTTGTTTGAATCATTGTTACCCATCGTTTTATAATGTATCGTATTGTATTGTATGGTATTGTATTGTATCGTATCGTTTTATTAATACAATGTTTGGATAGATTGTATTGTTTGCTGTTGTCAAATAACATTTTACTGTTTGGTTTGACTGTATCGTACTGTACTGTAACTGATAAGTTTACTAAAATACCCTTAATTGTTTTAAATATTATAAAGAACTATACATAAAGTAATTAGAATTGAAATTAAAAATCAATATTATACGGCTAATTGGAGACAAAATAATTAGAATTGGAGTTGAAAATCAAAATAGAAGAAAGAACAAAACAAAAAGAAGGCAAAAACTATACCTGACGTTGGAATTGAAAGCGGCGGAAGGATAAAGGAATGAAGACATAGGTTATATGTTAGGATATTTGGATTAAAAAAAAAAATAAGTAAAAGGTAAAATAGAATTATAGAGTAATAAGTTATGGCATAATTAAAAAGAAAAGTAGGAAACAATCCCACCACACTAAATCGGTTGTTTCAAAAAATGGGACTTTTCATTATTCCGAAATAGTGGATTTAACAATACAATACAACTAATTTTTACTAAACAATCAAAACAAACATTGTTTTGGAATAACAATACAATACGATACAATGTGCTACAGCCATCCAAACAAGATGTAAGGATAAAAAAAATCACAATCATTCAATTACATCCCTTGGTAGTACTAGTATCTCAAACTTCCCATTAGTAAAGACATGAAGCAGTGGCGGTGCAGCTTATAGGCATAGAGTTCATTTAAACCATTTTCGATGTGAACCATATACTCCTTTCTGTTCATTTTAATTGATTTTTTATTTTTTTTTGTAGTCCATAATATTTAATTTTTTTAGATATAAAAAAAAGAATTGACTTCTTTTTTCCATAGTTATCTTTGGAATAGAGAGCCTAAGAGTATTTGTTATATTTTCAATGAACAAATTAAGGTTAATATGATCATTTTTATTGTTAATTAATACTAAAAGATGAATTTTTTAATATGTGTGAAACAATCAAAATTAATTAAAGGGATTGGAGTACTGTATAGAAAACTGAATCCTTAATTTTAGAAACAGTGAGCGTGTTGAAAATCTTAAACATATAACCTATTAAATTTAAATTTTTAACGTGACAACAAACCTTTGAAAAGACAGCATACTAAGGTGTCGTTTGGTTGAAAGAAGTTATCCTAGCATTAAGTATCCCAGCATTAGTTATTTCGGAATTAATTATTTCACCTTTTCATGAGGATAAAATAAAAACTATAATTTCGGGATAACTAATCACGTGATTAATTATACCGTAATTTTCTACCAACTAAACATGTAATAAACTCTTTTTAAATTTAGTTCCTAGATTAATTATTTCTTATACGTCGTACAAAACTAGACCTAACATTATGTTTGATATAACTCACTTTCATTTGGTATCTTCTTATCTGTACGTTGCTCGTCCTTCGCCACATCTAAGTATAACCACCCAACTCCCCAAAAAATATAACTCATCTCCTCCTTCCTAATACTTTTATTACTCAGCTTTTCACTTTGAAAGGCAAAGAAACAGTTAAATAGAAACATTTGTCTCTTGAACTTTACTTCAGATTATACTGCCTAGTCTCGGTTTTAGGAAGAAAAGGTATCAGTTTGTTTTCCAAAAAGACAAGCAGCTTTGATTTAGGCATCATTTGTCTCTTCCCTTCCTTCTACTCTCAAAGGAAATCAAAGATAAAACACAAAAACATCCACCACTTATTTTCTATACTGCCCTCTTTCATTCCCCATCACAAAAGTCACGGAACCAACAAATTCTTCCAAGAAATTTTTTTGCGTGGAGGCTGTGAGGAACTCAGAGAAAGAATTGTTTGATCATGTGATGACCATCTCCTTTAATTTGTGGTTCCATTTTCAGTATTAGAATTGGCATTGATCACTGCAAGTCAATTTTGCATAACAAGAACCGTCATAGTTGTTTGAAGCCAAGTATTAGAAAGGGGCTTTCAGATTTCAGTTCATATGTCCTACTTTTTGCTGCTGTAATACAAGAATCGGATTGGGACAATGGAATTTTATTATCGTACAGAGCGGCTAATTCCTAATACTCATTCTGTTCCGCCAACTAGCAACGAAAGCAATTCATTTCATGGTTACTCCAAGGAAGCAAGTTTTGACACCAACATGATAATTATCCTAGCAGCTCTGCTCTGTGCATTAATATGCGCACTTGGTCTAAATTCAATTATCAGGTGTGCTTTCAGATGTAGCCGCAGATTTTCTTTCGAGTCAGCAAATGCGCGAGCTGAACGCTTAGCTGCAACGGGGCTTAAGAAAAGCACGTTGAGGCGAATTCCGGTGGCTGTTTATGGATCAGGAGTTCATATTCTGGCCACGGATTGTCCAATTTGCCTTGGTGAATTTATGGATGGCGAGAAAGTGAGAGTCTTGCCTAGATGTCACCATGGGTTTCATGTTAGGTGCATAGATATTTGGTTGGCTTCACACTCTTCTTGCCCAACTTGTAGGCAATCATTGCTTGAACAACCTGAGACGACATCCTCTGATGATGCAGGGGATGTGGAAGCTGGATTGAGACAACCTGGAACTGCACCAAATGGACTTGATGGTGTGCCTTATGTTTAAGAGGCCAATCTAAAATTTATATTTTATGGGTTCAATTTAACATTTTTACCACTGAATTTATAAATTTTTTGAAATTATGGGTTCAACTTTAGTATTGGTTTACATTTTAGTGATTTTTCACACATATACATATATATTTGTATTTCTTGTTGAAAGTTAGGGACTCAATTGAACAAATCAAATCCATTGTTCCATCAACGGGGTTAGCTTATGCGTCCTCGTCAATTTCGCTGGACAACTCTGCTTTCTACCAGCACAGGTACTGATATCTTTATCCCCTAATGCTTACACAAATGAAAAGAAGAAAAATATTTTTTTTGACCCTGCGAGATTTGATTGCAGTGCCTTTTATATTGAAAGGCAAATATAGAAGGTAGGAAGTAGGAACTAGGAAATGTGCCATTAATACTGTATTTATGCATTAATATAGTAACCTATTACTGCACAACCTGTGATCTCTTCAAGCCTTTGAGATTTCTTATCAGGCCATCTCCAACCCTTACCTCAATTTTCTCTTCCAAAATAGAGTAAAGTTACTCTAATCATTACTCTATATTTTACTTCAAAAAAGAATATTTTATTTTATATTCTTCTCTCTCTTTAATATTATATTATTATCTTTTATTTAAATTTTATTTTCTTATTTTTATTAAAGAAATTCTAACTTTTTTTCTTTTTTATATATTCATCACATATAATTTATATTCTTTTCTTATTCAACTTATAATAAAATTAACTTATAATTTTACATAAAAATAATAAATGCACGAAAATTAATTTATCAAAATTGTACGCCAAAGTTAAGATTTAAATTAATATTATAAAGATACTACATAAACATAATTAGGTATATATATAAAGAGATAAATTAAAAGAGTTAAATAATAAAAATAATAATAAAGTAATAGGGACTAGTAACGAAGGAGATGAATAGTGTCACTACAAATTTGGAGTGACACTATTTATTTCCCATTTTGCAGCCAAAAATACAGCAGTATTGGAGACCAATTACTCCAAATACCACCTGCATCCTAGCAAATGCAGATGGGGTTGGAGATGCCCTCAAGAAATTTGCTTATTCTCATTACCAAGCCCATTGTAAGTAGATTTCTGGCCTCCCTAAACGCATATGCTAGACTAAAGTAGTGGAATTAGGAGTCTCTATATGTAGACTGCTAAATGGCAGTCCGATGATGTTGCTTTAAGAAGATAAAAGGCCTTTATCATTTCATTGAGATCAAATGAATATAAATCCTTGAACCTTATCAATTGTTGGAAAAGGTAAAGGAGAAATAAAGATATAAAGGAATATTTTTCTTTTCTTTTCCAAGTTTCTAGGTCTCTGTTGATTTTATGGGGTGGAATCAACCTTTTGTGCTAAAGACAGGGAATTGCTTCTCTCCTTTTCTTCCTTTTCCTCTTCTTCTTTCCCTTTAACAGGTCAAATATGTTCTCAATTAAGCAATCATTTCACTATTTCTTGATGTAGTGTAAGTGCAAAACAACCCTTGTATCGACTGTACCCTTTGTTAACAGTATTGTTGCGAAGAGTTTTATATGGGGTAAAATATTTTCATATTTAATGATCGAATGAGAAAGCGACACGTGGAGCCGAAGAAAGAAGATATTCGGATTCGAAGGCAGTGATCTCGCTTGTCATCAGAGAAAATAATACTCATAAAGGCAAAAATGTCTGTCATCCGGCAGCATTCAATAAAGAATATTCTATAGCATTAAATGCATGATCCGTTATAGAGAATATGACATTCACTGCCCACCATTACATATTCTTCAACGGCCCTCATAATTGTCATTTAAGAGGGGTTTGATCCTAGGACCTTGTTCCCTAGGTGTAATTATAAATAGTGAGCTCTATTACCATTGTATGGGGACGAATTTTCTGACACGCATACATTATATTCCATCAAAAGCTCAATAACATTTTATTTTCTTGCTTATTTATATTGTTCTTACTGCCTCCGGTAGCTCTGCACCTGAAACTAAGATATCTGTCGTTTCCTTTCAATTTCAAGGCCAAGTCTTACATTTTTGTCTAATCCATCTATTATTTTTGGATCAAATCGATTCATTTATCTATAAACCACGTACAAATTCAACTGTACCATTTTACGGGTAAACAGTTTGGTACCAATCGTGGGACATAGACAGTTGTGTAATTGAATTGATTCCTGCATCTATTACTAACTTGTTTGATTCTTTGTTCTTAGCAAAAATTATTAAAAATGGCAGATAATGGTCTCAACAACACACACAACGTTGGGGCGTAGGGAAATCAGCCTCAGGACGAAGATTCCATCAGTGATACCCGCAACGAAGGGAACGAGGCCACGCCGGTTCACGATGGGAAATATCCACGACATGTTAAAGAGGCGACTCCTGATAATGCTGAAGACGAGCACGTCGTCGAAACAGTAAGGATCTTGAAGGAGCAATAAGAGGCCATTATAGGCAATCTCACACGGTAGGATAAGGTCATGATAGAGCTGAAACAGGCGTTCTCGGGGGCTTCCAACAATGCGAATGGATGAGGTCCAGTTCCTCTCGGCGCTTCCGCAAATCAAACAACACAGAGGGTCGACAACAACACCTCAAGGGGCGAGGTCAGTTTCGATGGGACCGAGGGGAACAATAGCGGTTTCGGTAACAACAATGAAAATGATCCCTTTAAAACCGAACTCATGCGGTTTATGAGGGAAATAAACGCCCGAATGGATCAAATTCCGGGCGCACCACCAGTATTAAAAGGATCAGATTCAAAAAAGTATACCCAGCTTCCATTCAAACCGAGCGCAGTACCAGAATTGATCCCGAAGGGTTTAATATGCCATACGTGCCAAATTATGATAGGACTTCAGATCCTCAGGAGCACATCACCACCTATACTACGGCGGTGAAGGGGAACGATTTAGCTCCCCACAAGATTGGGTCAGTTTTACTGAAGAAATTTGGGGAGACCCTTACGAAGGGAGCCTTGACATGGTATTCACTCTTGCCCGAGCACTCCATAGACTCCTTCGAGATGCTCGCGGACTCTTTCATCAAGACTCATGCCAGGGCCCGAAAGGCCGACATATTCAGGATTGCACAAGGAGAGTCCGAGTTACTGCGGGAGTTTGTGACTAGATTCCAGAAGGAAAGGATATTGCTACCGGTCGTACCGGACAAATGGGCGGCTGAAGTATTTACCAAAAGTTTGAATCCGAGAAGTTCTGACGCTTCCCGAAAGTTGAAAGAAAGTTTACTCGAGTTCCAGGCAACAACTTGGGCGGATGTTCACAACGGGTACAAGTCTAAGATAAGGATTGAGGATGATCAACTCGGTTTTCTGGCGTCGGCCAAGGGTCGGGATCGGGAGAAGAAAAAAGATAAATCGAGAGATGATTTCGACATAGATCGACGATCTTCAAGAGGTCAGTTTCTGCCTTATAAACGGTCCGAAGGACGCAACAGAGGTTTTCGGTCAGCGGATAGGTTCACTACCAATAGGAGAACTGATCACTGCCGAAATAACAGGTCATTCTAGAACAAGGAAATGTCAGGTTCTCAAGATTATTCTGACCCCAAGCTTTCCGAATATAACTTCAACGTCAGCGTAGTGGAGCTGGTGTTGGCTATGAGGAACATTAAAAAAGCACAGTTCCCGAAGCCAATGATATCTGATCCCAGCCAAAGGAATCCTAATTTGTGGTGCGAATACCACGGGACAAACAGTCATCGGACTGGGGATTGCGGGTATCTACGCGAAGAGGTGGCGACATTGCTAAAAAACAGTCATCTCAGGGAATGTTTAAGTGACCGGGCTAAAAACAACTACGATCACAATCGTGATAATGCGGAAACTTCAAAAGCAGGAGAAGATTCCCCGCGCTTGATGATCAACATGATTTTCGGGGGGGAACGATATTAACGGGGTTACATTCTCGGTAAAAAAAGACGAAGGTGTCAGTGACCCACAACAAGAGACTTCGGGAAGTCGCTGAAGACGATATAACTTTCACAGAGGAAGACACAGATGGATTGCTACTACCGCACAACGATCGTTGGTAATTTCTTTAAATGTCTTAGATTTTAAAATTAAACGTGTTCTGGTGGACACAGGAAGTTCGGCCAACATCATACAATGGAGGATGTTAGAGCAAGCCAAGCTCACCGAAAGCATTATTTCGACCCCAAAACTCCTCGCCGGGTTCAACCTAGCAAGTCTGACAACCCGATGAGAGATCCTACTGCCCACGAATGCTGAGGGGGTGATGAAGATGACACTTTTTGAGGTGGTGGACGGCGATATGGGTTACAATATCATCCTGGGAAGACCATAGTTGCACGAGATGAAGGCTGTGCCATCAACATATCATCAGCTGCTCAAATTCCCAAATTCCAAGGGAGTTAAGCAAATAAGAGGTGACCAACCGGTAGCAAGGGAGATAAATACAATATTAGTTTCCAGTAGCAAAGGGAAGGAGCAAGCGACATAGAAATTTTAGGAACCTATGCCTGCTCCCGAAACTGGGGGGAGGATTCGTCAGAATCCTATAAGGTACCAAGATATTTCCAGGTACCAGAAGAGACGGATGCTACAAAATCCACAGCAAAAGAACTTGAACAATTTGCATTGTTCGAAATTTTTTTGGAGAGGAATCCACTTGGGGACAGGACTGCAACCCGAGCTCAGGTATAGATTTATTGAATTTCTTAAATTTAATGTCGATTGTTTCGCATGGTCGCATGCAGATATGATAGGTATCCCGCCAGAAGTGGTCGTGCACAAGCTGATCTTGGACCCCAACATCCCTCTAGTAAGACAGAAAAAATGTCCTATTGCCGAGGTCAAAAATAAATTTGTCAAAGAAGAAGTAACTCGCTTGCTAGATATCGGTTCGATACGAGAGGTAAAGTATCCTAACTGCTATCTAACGTAGTAGTAGTTCCAAAGAAGAAGAATAAATTTTGCATGTGCGTAGACTAGAAGGACTTAAATAAGACGTTCCCAAAAGACTCGTTCTCATTGCCAAACATTGATCAAATGATTGATGCGATGGCCAGGCACGAGTTAATAAGTTTCCTCGATGCCTATTCCAGGTACAACTAAATCAAGACGAACCCACACTACTAGAAAATCGGGAAAAACCGTCCAAAAAAATCGACCAAAGTTGGTCGGTAATGGCCAAAAACCGTCCAAAACGCGACCATTAACGTGTGGTCGATCTTTTAAAGATCGGAAGGGCATACCGACCAAAGTTGGTCGGAAATTACCGACCAACTTTGGTTGCTCAATTAAATTCAAAAAAATAAATTGCCGAAAAAACCGACCAAATGCACCATCTTAGAATCGAACCGGGGTCTGTACTGTGGCAGGATACTATTCTACTGCTAGACAATTGGTGCATTTTGTTTTAAGACTATCTTTTATTTTATTTATACTCTTTAATTGTATTTTCGCACGAAAATTACCGACCGAATTCGGTCAGTTTTTTAAAATGACCGGCCGAATTAACCGACCGATTTCGGTCGATTTTTTTAATATTAATCTTAATTTATTTTAAATGAAAAACCGATCAAAGTTGGTCGGTTTCTTGAAAAATAAATTTCGCGGGACTCAAAAATAGTTTTCCTCATTTTTGCACCAAAGAAAACTGACCAAAGATAGTCGATTTCGTAAAACAAAATTAATAAATAAAATATTTGGAAAAACCGACCAATTTTGGTCGGTTTTTTGGCCCTTTTTTTGACCAACCAAAATTGATCGGTCGACCGTGGTCGGTTTTTGCCGAATTTCTAGTAGTGCCAGAGGATCAGGAAAAGACTTCGTTTATAACGAACTTTAGCACATATTGTTACAATGTGATGCCTTTCGGGCTAAAGAATGCTGAAGCCACTTATCAACGGCTCGTGAACAAAATGTTTGAGAAATAAATAGGAAAAATCATGGAAGTTTACATAGATGATATGATTGTTAAGTCTTTGAATGCAGGTGATCATCTTAAACACTTGCAAGAAACTTTTGACATCCTAAGGAAGCATAACATGAAGCTTAAGCCCGAGAAGTGTACGTTCAGGGTCAGCTCCGGTAAGTTCCTGGGATTCCTTATGTCACAAAGGGGGATCGAGGTTAACTTCGATAAAATCAAAGCCATCGAAGACATCTTGGACCATTTATAAAACGTAAAAAAGGTTCAAAGACTAACGGGGAGATTGGCCGCTTTGAGCAGATTCATTTCCCAATCTTCAGAAAAATTCCATCATTTCTTTGCACTTCTCAAAAAGAAGAATAATTTTGAGTGGACACCGGAATGCCAGTTGGCTTTGAAGGATCTGAAAAGGTATTTGTCAACTCCCCCGTTACTGTCAAAATCAGAGGAAGCTGAACAACTACTGATCTACTTAGCGGTCTCGGAGGTTTCGGTAAGTGTTGTTTTAGTCCGTGAGAATGAAGGTATACAATCTCATATTTATTATGTTAGTAAGATTTTAACAGGAGCAGAAACTCGCTACCCACATTTGAAAAAATTGGCCTTAGCTCTCGTAGTCGCCGCTCGAAAGCTTAGGCCTTATTTCCAGTGTCACCCGTTAGCCGTGGTGACCACATTTCCCCTGCAAAACATTCTTCATAAACCCGAAATTTTGGGTAGGTTGGCCAAGTGGATCGTCGAAATAAGTGAATTTGACATAGAATATAAGCCCATGACTGCAATTAAGTCGCAATTCTTGGCCGAATTTGTGGCCGATTTCAGTCCGGGGCTGTTACCTTTGGCTACCAAAAGAGTAGTGATGGTGTTAGAATCGATTTAAGGAGTTTGGACCCTATTCACGGATGGAGCTTCCAACGTAAAGGGGTTCAGGCTCGGCATAGTACTAACCATGCCTTCAGGAGAAACCCTGAGTATGAAGCTTTGATTGCAGGGCTCGAATTTGCCCGGAGACTGGACTCCGAGGTCATAGAAATCAAATGCGACTCCCAGTTGGTGGTAAATCAGGTCTATGGGATCTTCAAAACCAAAGAGGAACGCATGCAACAATACGTAATGAAGGTTCAGGTTTTGCTCGCTCGATTTCGGGAGTGGTCAATTATGCATATATCGAGGGAAGAGAATGCAGGAGCAGATGCACTAGCTAACCTTGGCTCCTCTACGGAAATGAAAGGATCGGACTCTAGTATGGTCGTACAACTTATGCACTTGGTACTGGACGTAGATAGCTATTATGAGGTAAACGCGACTAATTTGGTATGGGACTGAAGAAACGAGATTATCGTCTATCTACACGACAAATTTCTTGAAGATCCTAAGGCATCTCAGGCCATGCGTACTAAAGCAGCTCGATACAACTTCAACGGGGGTCAATTGTACATAAGATCTTTCCAAGGCCCGTTGGCCCGATATTTGGGAGCCTCTGAAGCTAATTATGTTATGCGAGAAGTCCATGAAGGGATCTACGAAAATCACTCAGGCGCAGATTCCTTAGTATTAAAATTAATTAGGGCAGCATACTATTGGCCCCGGATGGAACAAGACGCCAAAGCTTATGTTCAAAAATGTGATAAATGTCAACACTATGCACCGTTGGTACATCAACCGATAGAGCCATTGCACTCAGTTTTGTCACCATGGCCGTTCATGAAGTGGGAAATGGATATCGTCGGACCACTGCCCCCGGCCCCCGGTAAGGTAACATTTTTTTAGATTTTAAGTGACTATTTTTCTAAGTGGGTTGAAGCAGGTCCTTATAAGAAGATCGGCGAATGTTAAGTGGTAGATTTCTTGTGGGAGAACATAATTTGTAGATTTGGGATACCAAAAGAGATAGCCTGCGACAACGAACCGCAATTTATAGGCGCAAAGGTCACGAAGTTCCTTGAAGACATGAAAATCAAAAGGATCACATCTTCACCCTATCATCAGAGCGCAAATGGTCAAGCAAAACCAACAAATAAAGTGATTATATAAAATCTCAAAAAGAGATTGGAAGAAGCTAAAGGTAAATGGCCCGAAGAGCTTCCAGGTGTACTATGGGCGTACTGAACAACAGCCAAATCGAGAACATGAGAGACTCTTGTGTACAGAGCAGAAGCCATGATCCTAGTGGAAGTAGGGGAGCCTACCCTGAGATATTTTCAGGCAAATGAAGAAGCAAACAATGAAGCAATGTTAGTCAATTTGGAGCTGCTCGATGAACGCAAGGACTTGGCGCATATAAGGATGGCAGACCAAAAGTAAAGAATAGAAAGATATTACAATCGAATAGCCAACCTCCGTTATTTCAAAGTGGGAGACTTGGTTTTAAGGAAAGTAACTCAGAACACCCGAGAGCTCAATCGAGGGAAGCTAGGTCTAACATGGGAAGGCCCCTACCGCGTTTCAGCTGTCATCGGAAAAGGATCATACGAGTTAGAGAATCAAGATGGAGAAAAATTGCCAAGCGCCTGGAACTGGCACAACTCAAGAGATAATATTGCTGATGAACATCACATGTACTGAAGCTATATGCTGCACTCTTTTTCCCTTCGTCCAGTCTTTGTCCTAATTGGATTTTTCTGGCAAGGTTTTTAATGAGGCAGCAATGGAAAGCATACTACGAAGGAAGCTTTAGCGGCAGTAATAAGACCTTCGAATGACAAGGAACACAAGCAAAGAACCACTACGGAGCGGTTAGATAGTCTTTTGCTCGATAGCAAAGTTCCTACCGAGAAGTAAATTTTGCTGTCGAACAGAGATTACACGACCATTCACAAGTGCAAGCCACTGGGGGATTGTTAGATAATCTTTGGCTCGATAGCATAAATTCCTAAGGGGAAGCGAAGTTTGCTATCGAACTAAAGATTATATAGCAATTCATTGGTGGAATCCTTGAAGGTGTAAAACTTCCAGTGTTCAAATTCACATTCTTCGCATTCGAACACTGGGGGGAATGATATGAGGATACGGCAACAACGACTGCCACTTCGACCGAAATACGAAACTCGGAAACATAGTTGTATCATCGGGACCGGAGATTGCGCGGCCAGCCCCGTAGAAACAAGTTGTACAAGTTAGCCACAAGAAATGGCAATCTCTTTTTAGCACAACGAATGCTTATGTACTTTTGAAAATAGAAAGAATAAAGTAAAGTCCTTTTATTTCTATCTTGTTTCTTGTCTGAACGATGAATTGATTTTATTAGTTTAAAGTTAAACAAGTACTTTAAATACTAGTGCCGTAATGAACATGAGACGTCCTCTTCAAGAGCACTATAAACATAAGAGGGCACTCTCTTATGAAAACCCTCACGTTAAAGGGTTGATTTCGGAAGAACTTATACCCAAAATCTAAATGCTCTCGGGGAAAAATACACCTGAAGCCTTGCACAATTAGACGCAAACAGTAAAACTTGCACAAATACTTAAATGAAAAAAGATGCAAAGAGCAGACTTGCGCAAAGACTTAAACGAAAAAAGGCGCAAAGAACAAACTTGCATAAATACTTAAACAAAAGGACCCAAAGAGAAAAATTTATACTTAAACAAAAACGTGTCTCTATTTTCAATTAAATGTGCCAAATAGCAAAAATACAAAAGTTTGAAAAAGAAAGCAAAAACTAAGCTATTGTATTTCCGAAACCCGGAGGAAGAGAAGCATCTGCGCCCCCAGGGGAAGTAGGAGGATCCGCCGCCGGCTCAACATCTTGACCTTCATCATTTTGGCCTTCAACAACATCACTTTCCGGTTCTTCTTCCGTTCCCGAGAACTCAGAACCATAACCAGAAGAGTTGCTGGCATCAGGACGGGCCGAAAGACCTCTTTTTGCAGCTAACTCAGCTCAAGGGCCTTAGCAATTTTTGCATCAAAGTCAATGACACCTGCTTTTGCCTCTTCGAAGTTTTTTCTCCTCATGTTGTACATGGCATATGTTTTTTCAATAATGAGGGAAGCCTCTCAGTGCTGAAGTTCTTCTTTAAGCTGGTCGACCTCAGCAGAGAGGTTATCTTGCGCGTATCTCATAGATCGAAGGCTGGCATCAAAATTACGGACAGTGGAGCTCTAAAATTTATTATGCTCTAAGGTCTTCTTATGCTTCTCCTCCAACCGGGCATGCTTTTCCTCGGTAGTAGCAAGTTTTTTAGCTTTGGAGTTTAAGGCTGCCTCCAAGTTATTCAGTCTTTCAGCAAAGGCAGCCTCACGATCGAATGCAACAAGAACAACATTAATGACTTCAACCCATTTGGCCTTAATTTCTTCAAATTGTGCCCTTAATGGCGAAACCTCTTGGTTAAGGGTCACTACTTCTTGCTCACTTTGCTACAACGAAGCCTCCAATTCCACGGTCGTAGCAGCTCATGCTTCAAGTTCTGAGAGGCGAGCAGCAGTTTGGTTCCGCTTGGCCAAAAGTTGATCCCGCTCGGAGGTAAGTTCCTACTTATTACGAATCAGCCTTTGAAGGCCCTCAGAAGCAAGGAAGTTGTCTTGCAAAACAAGAATGCAAATTCAAAACCCTGCCATAACACAGATAGAAGAAATAACAGAGAAAACAAAGACTATACCGCCGCTGCATTGCATTGTTCAACAAACACTCTTCCGAGAGAGTTTGTGTTTTTTCCCAATCTTTCTCTGAATCCAAGGGCTTCAGATAGTTAGCAAGTTCCATCGTCCGGTACAATAGATGGCATCCGGTGGGAATCGAAAGGGTGACGCTCCTCCTCCCTTGGAGATCTTCTGAAGTGGCAGCATAAGTTTGCCCCAAGTTCCCGTGAACTAGGGACTAGGGGAGAGGGACGTTCTCCTCTCGGACAACCACGTCCAGTTGAGATGATGTAGCGGTTGCTAGTGATGAAGGCAGAGTTGGTGAAGAAGGAGATGAAGCAAATAGCATTGTAGGGTGAGAAGCAGCTATGGCAAGTACAATGCTGGTTGTTGGTTGCTCGTCAACTGAAGACGGAAGGGGCTTGGTACTCAGCCTTACAGTACCGGGCACGACAGCTGGGACTCGGAAGTGTCAGTTGGCGTCTTTTACCACATCAAACTCCCCCAAGAGTACCGAGGCATCGTCCTCGGTTGGTATAGCTAACTCAACAGATTGAGCATTCTGTTGATCTGGTGAAGGTCGCCGTCTTCTATGTAGAGAAGCCCTATAATCACTGGCTTCTCCATCATCGTTGATCTCCACGGTTTCTGGGACCGGCTCGGACGCGGTGCTCATCTCCACAACATTCGGGGATCGCTCAGGTGTTGCGTTCTTTGCCTTTTTATTTTTTCCCCCGGCTGTGGATGAACGTCTCATTTTTTGTTGCTTGTTCTCCGGTCGGGGACTCCGAGAAGAAGCACTTTACCCAGAACCAAGCCCGGGGACACCTGTTCGTGTAAAAGCCTCCTATAGCAGCCTCGCCGCATCAGCAGGATGAGCCAAAACATCCTCCTCGGGGATGATAACTTAGCCTTGGGTAAACCTGAATTCAACAGGATAGAAAGGTTAATCAACTTCCTTATACGAAAGGTAAAAACTTGATGAGTTCAATTTACCATGAGTTTTGGCCTTCCACCCATTTTTAAGGGCCAGTTCTTTCCACATGCGGGTCTTGGAGGTAGTAACGTCCAAACTTTTCTGGACCCACTGGTCCAAGCTTTCAACCCTAGGTGGTACCCACCGAGTTACTGAAATAGTGAAAGAAGAAGGGTCAATAACGATATAGGACTATCTCTAATGGAAGAAAAGACTAGTGGTGAACTTACGAGTACGGTTCCATAATTCCGAAAAGGATGAAGCCGTGGCCGGAATGATGCCACTGGTGGTACTCACCGTAGGAGGGGCAGCATCATCAGCTTTACCTTTGTTCTTTAAGGAACTAGGGTTTTTGGAAGAAAAGGCCATTTTTATCAGAAATGAAGGAAAGTTCTCTCAAGAAGAAGGTTAAAGAAAGGTTGAAGACAAAGCACAAGTTGAGTAAAGAGAGTTTGAGAGAGTTTGGAGAATTAGGAAGTGCAAATGAAGAAGTTTGATGCGTATAAGTAAAGGAATATGTGGCTAAAATCGTGGCCATAATTACTTTGATGACGGCAAAAGTGATATTGAATTGTGGGATGACGCGTGTTCGGGGCATTAAATATGGAGTGACGTGCGTCTAATCAACCTTCAGAAACTTTTCAGAGGGGGTCAGGGAATTTTTCGCCAAGACAGGTATCTCTACCAACTTACCAGTGACACAAAATTATGCCACTGGAAAGCAGGGGGACTATCTATATGGGGTAAAATATGTTCATATTTAATGATCGAATGAGAAAGCGACACGTGGAGCCAAGACAGAAGACAGACGGACCCGTAGGCAGTGATGTCGCTTGTCATCGGAGAGAATGATACTCATAAAGGCAAAATAAATGACTGCCATCCGGTAGCATTTAATGAAGAATATTCTATAGCAATAAGTGCATGATTCGTTACAGAGAATATGACATTCACTGCCCACCGTTACATATTCTTCAACGACCCTCATAATTGTCATTTAAGAGGGGCTTGATCTTAGGACTTTGTTCCCTATGTGTAACTATAAATAGTAAACTCAATTACCATTGTAAGGAGATGAATATTCTGACAAACATACACAATATTCTATTAAAAGCTCAATACTAATTTACTTTCTTGCTTATTTATATTGTTCTTACTGCCTCCAGTAGCTCTGTGCCCGGAACTAAGATATCTGCCGTTTCATTTCAATTTCAAGGCCAAGTCTTACATTTTTGTCTGATCCATCTATTATTTTTGAATCAAATCGATTCACTTATCTATAAATCATGTAGAAATTCAATCGTATTATTTTACAGGTAAACAAATTTATAGGGGCTAAAGGAACAATATATACTTGATGCTTGACACTCTTTATGCTGACTCTGAGGACTCAGGGCATATAAGTTTCATATGTGTACGACAAGCATCTTTACAAAGCCATGGAACAGAATCTTTTGCAGCTTTTTTCTGACATTGTTTGACTATTAAGAATAAAAGGATAGCAGTATTACTGCCTCCCATGAGTCTGTTCATTTGGCGCAACTCATGGGGTTGGTAACTGTGACAAAGTGCTTCTTATGATAAATCAATTGAGGAAAACCTTCTTATGGATACTGGTCAAAATATGAAGTTAGCAAAAACAAACACCTCTAAATAAGAGAGAGAGATTTTACGGGGACAAGTAAAGTCCTCTGTATTGGTAAAACTAGATCGGCGTTGGCCCGTGCCAATAATTTAAACGCTTTACCTGTGAAAATAGTATGAGTTAGCCAGTTTTGAAATTCGTAATTATAAATAGTCAGTATTTGTAAACTTATTAAAAAATATTTATTATTTTATCCGAAACACAGAAAGTTCTAGCATAATATACTGAATTTTGGAGCTCCTCCGTATAAATTTCTAGCATATTATGTTGGAACTCCGATACATTATGAAACTCCAGCACATTATGTTGGAATCTCATATGTAAACAATTTGAACTCCAGTGTATTATTCTGAAATTTTTACGGATTTATAAGGGTGTTTTTTGTTTAGATTTTATCTTTACATGAAAAAGTGGCTAAATTTCGATTACTTTTGAAATTGTGCCTATTTTTCATTTACCAGTTGTAAATCTGACTATTTCTGATTTCCCTCCATATACGTAAATCTATTACGACTTGTTTAAGTTTTATCGTAATTGAATTTGAATGTAATTTAATTAATTATACGGTTTGACATGTTTATCTAAATATGTAACCATTTAGTCAATATAAATTAAGCATAATTAAAATGAAGTAATTACACTCCTCAATTCTCACGGGGGATAAATTGATGAAAATTACGTGATGACATTCAAATTCTTGTTTTTTCTTTTTAAAACACAATAAAAAAAGAAAACTCTTTTCCTCCTCTCATTTGTCTCTCAAAATGTATTTTATTGCTCCTAATTTCATTCCATGTACTCCTTTCCTCTTTAATTCTTTTTCCTACTTATTTCATACTTTCTCTTACCGTGATTTTTTTTGGTTTTAACTAGAGTATTCTTGCTGCTACTTCGGTTCCATGTCCTCCTTCTTTCCTTTTTTATTTGCATATTTTCCTACTTTTATTTTCTCTTATTATATACGTAGATTATAGTACTTTGCAACTTCTTATACTTTATTCTTCTTTATTTTTTCTTATTTCATTTTTAATAAATATTATGCTTTATTAAAATATTTAAAATGCTATTTTTATTTTTTCTATATCGTATACAACAACAACATATTCTGTGTAATCCCACAAGTAGGATATGGCGAGAGTAGTGTGTACACAAACCTTATTCATATCTCGTTTTGTATCATATGGCACTCAAAATAACCAATTAAGTAAAGGACATACCAAAAAATTACTATTATTCGTTGCATAATACTGTAATAACACAAAAGAAGTTTTGGCTCTCCAGCAACGTTTATTGTAACGACCAAATAATGCCCGGCTTTTGTTAAGGTAAAACATTGTTGGTATTCCTTCATCTTTTTATTATTTCTCAAGACAATAAAATTCATATTTTAATTTGTTTATAAATAGTTAAAACGTATTCTAAAATTACAAATGTTATTTCCTTCTAATTGCCAAGAATGATAAAATAATATCGTAGAAGCTACCAATCTTCATGTATCAATTCTTGGAATTAATTAAAAGGTATCTCCAGTTTAAATCAAAAGAAAAAAAGAAAAAGAAAAAAATGGTGGTCTACAAACATGAAAAGGAAATTAACTTACACGCAACCATTATTGGAAAGTAAAGAAGAGAAAAATGTGATATTATAATGACATCATCAGTGTGAGGTTATAAAGTAGAAGTGCAAGTAAGGGGTTGGCGTGTCAAACCAAAAATATAATGGGCCCACCATAATCAATACATTTAGTAGGGGCTGTTTAAACGTGGCACAAGAGCTGCAATTTTAGCAGAAAACGATGGTGATCTTGACGTAGTTACTGACAATGTCCAAATAATGCAGTATCGAGTATAACTCTTTCAAGCAACCTAAATATGTGAAATGTCGAAAATATCCTGACAGTAAGCAGGCATATTGCTCGGCTGCCTGTTAACTCCCTCTTATTAGATAGTAGAATAAAACTGTGAGACGTGGCCGGTAAGATGGATGACACATGGCAATTACTCCCCAGTCAGATGCCTAGTCATCTTTAGTTCCTTGAGCCAAAGACTCGAGATACGTACATCGTCTCCGTAATAACATGACTCGCTACGGATAAGGAAAGTCGAAGAATTGACAGGTAAGGACCCGTAATATTCTATAACTAATTTGAAAAGTTTTGAAGGTGTAATATTGTACATTGGTTGCTATAGTTAAAAAATTTGACCCAAATTAAAAGCGATCTGCCAAGGTTTAAAGTTAAATGAGTCTATTAGATACCTCCTAAAGTATGGGGTCTTGTGTTTAAATATCCGAATATAATTTCTAGTTTATGATAGGCTAAATTGGAATTGTGATATCTATAAATAGGGTTATGGTCCCCAAATCATACCTAGGGTTTTTTTCTAATATCCCATCGTTGGAAAAGCGAGAGCCGTCCTCTGTGCAATTCCTACGTCTCGGTTTGGAAGACCACTAACCGCAAGACAACGAGTTTCATCTATTTCCATGGATTCAGGCACGCTTCCGCATCTGATTTTTATTCTCGATGATTTGACTTGATGGGTCTTGAGTAAAAGATGAAGGATTTCATCTTTAAAGTATTTTAGTTCTAACAATTGGTATTAGAGTCTAATTGTGTTAAATCATTGAAATATATAATTTTTTTGTAAAAAATAATATAAGTTGCGGGTTAAGGCGGTTTTGCGGCAAAAGGTTTCTGTCACTTTAAGGTATAATTTTAGGTCAAAGTTTCTTTTAAGAAACGTTTTTTTAGAGGCTGCCACCGGCATGGAAACATGAAATTTTTATTTATGGTACTGCCACTTAATGGCCTGAAAATTTGTGTTGGGTGATCTCGTGGCTGGCAGAATACCCACGGTTGGAATCATAAGGAAAAAGGGATCTAACAATGGGAAAAGATGATGGCTCTGCAACGTGAAAATTGTTGTTTTGGAAGTCTAGCCTCCAATCAAGTCTCACGGTCAACACGTCCACCTTAGGAGTCATTAATTTGTGTTATTTTATTTTTGTATACGGGTGAATTCGGGGTTAGCACACACCCCGACTTTCCGGTAGGTCAAACGAACTAAGAAGTATGAACGTATGAGATAGAGACCGAATCTGAGAACTCTTTGAATTGAGGCTGGAATAGGGTACTCGCCACTGGGCCTGACAAAACAACACTCCCCAAACCCGAAATGAGCTCCGAGACCTCGAAAAGCACTACAAACGGTTGCACACGGGGGATCTCGCCCGATGTCGGTAGTGTATCCATGATTGACGTGAAAGGAGGATTTTTACCTTTTTTAGAATTGTACTAGGGATGAAACTCTCCTACTATATAAAAGGGAAGTTTTTTATTCAATAGAAACATCGTAACACGCATATCAAGGCAATACAAATTTATTTCTCTGCTTTTATAGCTATTGAAAAGTTCTTATTTTAATCAATGATCTTTATCTATATTTGGCTTCGTATCGGGGGCCCGGTCGAGGACACAACTGTTGTTCAGCTCAAGTCCGAACCCGCCTTAACGTCACAACTGGTTTGGTTATTCAATTTATCTTTAATTCGTTTATCTAACATTCTTGATTACTTGTGTTGAATCAATCCACATATCCTTAAAACCGCATAAAGATTCAATTGTTATTCGTTTTAAGGATACACAGTTTGGCGCCCACCGTGGGGCTAAGGATAATAGTGGTGGTTTGATACAAAATCTCCATAACACACTCTATTTTATATTTGTTCTTTGAGGTCTCAATTTGAGATCAGCTTAAAAATGTCAAATTCTCAGTCTGCTCACTTGAATGTTGAGGCTGAGCCTGGCCATCATCGCGAAAAAAACAATATGGCGCCGAGCAACGAGGTACCCCCTGCTGATCCCAATGGAGTCCCAATCTCAGACCCAGTTGATGCTAACTCGAAGGTGGCCATTGACGCCAACCTGCCTACCGATCCCGAGAACAACGTTCGCGTAGGAGCCCGACCAACGGCTCGAGGAGTACCCGGAGGCGAAGGTGATGGGGTTAGCCTACGGTTAATCTTTGAAATATTTTAGACTCAATAAGCGGCGATAGCACAGCTGCCAAATCAAAGCCACGCCCCCAGCAGAGTTGAGCCTGAATTATCCCGGAAAAACACCCGAAGAAATAAGCAGATCACTGAAAGACTAGGTGACACTGAGTCTGGTGTCAGTCCCGAAGTGATGAAGATGCTGGAAGCATTAAAGAAACGGGTGGAATCAGGTCAAACAAAAATTGAGGTAAACGACAAGAAGGTGGAGACATACAATTCCAAGGCGGCGCGCCTGTATAAATTTTATAAAATAATTGTCCTAATTCGCGTAGGAAAAGATGATTTCATTTGGGCCCGACCCTCCATGGTATAAATACACGGAAAAATATTATTTTTTGGACTTTTGACACATCTAAGACCTAAGGAGGAGGTGGAGAAGCGAAAGCACAAGGGATTTATCATTCAATCCTCACTCAAGACAAGAGTTTGGATCATTTTATGTTTTTCTTTATATTTGTGATGAAATTACTCCATATCTATGGAGTAGTTCTATTTAGGGATTGATGGATTTGGTGTATTGATATTTATTTGTAGATATTAACTCTAGTTTTTATGTATTGAATGATTTTGAGTGTTTTAATTATTGCATCTATATTCACATATTCATGTAATCGAGAGAGGCATACTTGTGATATCTTTGCATTATCTTGTTGGTTGAATTCATTGATTCTTCTTAGTAATCGAAAGAGGCTAGTTGAATTATTGTTTAGACCTAGTTAGGAGGATAATCGAGAGAGGTTCTCTTAAAGACCAATCCACTACGAATTCGTGCATATCTTCACTGAGCTTAACTTAATTCATATTGTGAGGTTGAGACTTAATCGAGAGAGGAGTTTCTACTAAACGTTTGCACTAATAATTGAGTGGATTCGAGAGACTCACTTGAACATTAGAAGTGAATTAACTAGAGTTAAATCCCCGACAATTATCTTGCACCTATCCAATCAACCCCTGTTTCTCCCATTGATATCTGCCTTGCTTACTTTTGTTGCGATTGTCATAGTCAATTAGCTCTAGATTCTTAGTTAATTTTAGTTTTAATCACACAATTCTCAACTGTTGATCATCTTGGATAACAACCAAGTTATAAACTATGAAAATACTGTTTAACTCCAATCCCTGTGGATATGATATTATATTATACTATATTTGACTAGCGAGCATATTTAGGTGTGTGTTTTCCGCTCGTCAAATTTTGGCGCCATTGCCGGAGATTGAAATTAATAGTGTTTGAAATAGTTTGTAATACTAATTCAGGAATTATTTTTTTTTTATTAGTTACAGTTTTTTTGTGTTTCTTTTTATTTCTTATTTTATTTTCTCTATTAGTTAACTTCTTTTCAAGATTTGTTTTGTAGTTCCAAATAAGTTGGAGTAGATACTGTAGATATTGAACTCTAAATGATGTGAAGATGGAGTACAACCAGCCTAAGAAAACGGTTGAAGAGTTAGCAGCTGAATATTACCAGCGACCTGCTATGTGTTTTAAATACGGCGAAAAACATCTATGGGTTGAATGTCAAGCAGGTATGTATTCTTCCTATGGATCGTATTTTGAACAGTCTCACTCTATTTATAGTCCGTACAGGTATGCGGATTCATATGGTCATAATCTTGACTCTGGTTGGATGAATACCCTTATTATAATTGGAATAAATGCGAAGTGAGACAACCACCTCAAGGGGAGAATAGTATTTTAGAAGAGCTTGTGTATAAGTTCATAAATAAGGTGGAAGAGATATTTACACAAGATGATGAATCCATTAACAACCAGACAATGCAAGTAAGTCAAATAATAAGTACACTTTCAGAAAGCTCATTGCGTTGTGATGGTGAATATATGGAGGAGATACCCTGCGAGAATGAACCTACTCAAGAGGATGAGCGTCTACAGAGGGAGATTTTCACGATACAAGAGGACTCTGATTCAACTGACATGATTGCAAATAAGGCTGGGGTTGAGTGTGTAGCAACGAAAGAAGAGTTCAATCGCCATCCACCCTTCCACATCTACAACATGTAATAGAAGAGAATGAGAAACAAATGGTCTTGGACATACCAGAGGAATATTCACTTGACCTTTCTTCTTTGTTTTCTTATACTAACCTTGATCATGTGGGTTTTATTTTTGGGGATTTACAGTAATATGTATGGATTGATCCTGTGAAAGAATGCAGGAATAAGTTAAGTATCATCATGAACGAGTAATTCACCGCTCAAGATGAGGACAAGAAAAAAAGAAAAGAGCGGGTCTTGCAGGTATCATCAGAAGAATTAGGCTTAATGAGCTCCATAAAGAATCCCAAGGAGCGAAAACGAGGAATGAATTCAGAATTAAGGGTGGAGTTCATAAGTTTTCAGAAAAAAAGAAAATTCAGGAAAGTTTTCTTTACCTTATACTTTTTAATTGTGTGTCATGAGGACATGCCACAACTTAAAGTGTGTGGTGGGAGATATGTTGTATGTATGTATGTATATATGTATGTATGTATATTAGTTTTAGTTTTGTTTTGTTAGTTTGAGTAGTAGAGATAGAGAAACAAATAGAAAAAAACATTAAAATTTTAAAATTTTCGATTTTTTCCGACGATGGATATCATTCAACAGGTCTCTTGAGGGATTAAAGTCGAAAGAAAAAGACAAAAAAATTTTCTTTTGTTAGGTAGTTTAATAATTTCCCCTTGGTTTTTCTTTGAGCCGCGGTTCTTTTTCAAGGGTTTTGTTTGAACCGGGTGTAGTTAGTTTTTAGTTTTATAGAATAGTAGGAAACCTTGTGCTATGATTTGAATTGGAAGCAATGTCTCTTAACTTTATTATGCCTTGAGAATAGTGAGTACTTTAGTTGTGACGCTTAGGCTCAATTTTTGACTCTTGTATAAGTACCTTAAATTGTATGATCTTAACTTTGCTTAACTGCTTTGACTAGAGTGTCTTGATGAGTCCAATCTTGAGTGAGTTATGTGCCATGTGTGTGTGAGGTTTTCCGTATTTTATGCATTGCATTTGATGTCTAGAACTTTCCCCTTGTGTTTGCAAAGTCAAATAGTAGTTTTGTTCAGTCTGGGAAGTGATATAGGCCTTCCTTTGTTGAGCCAGTTATATGCTTTTACTCACCTAATTGTTATTTATCTTAGTTAACCCCTTTAAGCCTGTAATCCTGTTTCTTTGGCAACCACATTACAAGCCTTACCATTTGTTTGAATTGACCATCTATTTGAACCTTTTACCTCTCGTGAGTACTTGACTTGATTATGAACTTTGTAAAAGTTGAAGTGTGGGGTGGTTGGTTTGGCTTTTCAGTGGAACTATTGAATTAAGGAGAAAGGTGCACTTATTTTGAAAAAGTAAGAGCCACTTGAATTGAATAAGAAAAGAAAGAAAAAATAATTGTATGTTTGTGAAACATATTCCTTGATAGTGGTGACTCTTGATGCATTAGTGCTTAAAGAAATATGAAGTTAATGTATGTTGATGTGAATGTGGAGTTATGGTTTGACATAAGTGTGGAGTTTTAAAAAAATTAAATGTATGTATTAAAGTGCTTAGGGAGGTGTAGTCACTCTTATATCTAAATGTATCCTACCTGTCCCGCAGCCTACATTACAGCCAATTAAGGTCCTACTTGATCCTTGACTGAATGAACTCGATTAGTTAAGTAGTACACTACGGGCAAGCCTATGGTTCATCTTTTGTAGCATATGAATATTATTTCTCAGAGTGAGTGAATTCTTTCTATCTTGAGTTCCTAATTATTCTTAAATTTGATTGTGTGTGGAACTACTCTCTATTGTTGTGAGGGCAGTTGATATATGAAGGAAAGGTAATGTCGTTGACCTCTGTGTTAGAGTAAGTGAGCGGGTTATAAATAATTCATGGTGCTTTTGAGTCAAATCTTGAGGCTAGGATGTTACGGTGTTGTACTTAATCTATTTTAATTATTCTTGGTATGATGAGTTATGCGAGTTGTTTAAAAAGGTCGTGTCTTTATAAAGTGTAGTTTGATTGCTCGAGGACGAGTAATGGTTTAAGTGTGTGGTGTTGATGGTAAACTATAATTCTATATCTTAGTCGCTTATTGCACTCTAATTTACTGGACTTTAATTGTGTTTGAGCTTTAATCGCTAGTATTTTATACCTATTATGTGTTTTATGCCTTGCAGGAAGTGATTCCGAGTTAAAAAGATAATATGAAACTAAATCGAACAAAATAGAGCTTTGAAGTCTAAGTAGAAGTTCGAGAATAAAAGTCGGGATCGAGTTCGGGGTCAAAAACTGAGTATACATATGAAAAATGAAAGAAAAAATGCTCAAGACCAATTGGATGGCCTATCACGGCGTGAAGCTGGTTGTGCATGACGAGGTTACTACCAATTCAAAATTTAGGCAACAAAACTTGCAAGGAATTGAATTATTTTGATAAAGTGGCTTAGCACTTTGTGCTAGCCAATGTGGCTAACAAAAGGGACAAGTAAACTGTCATCAGGAATTAAAGAAACAACGTCTTCTGAATTTTTCCATTAGTGCGGCGCACAGTGCATCGCGCTGGGCGGCGCGGAAGTGTTATTGTGCTGCTGTCCGTCATAACGTGCTCTCTGAACTTCTCCACTAGTGCCCTGCGTGGGACGGCGCATGGGACGGCGCGCGTGTACAAAGTTTACAGAGTAATTGTCCTAATTCGCGTAGGAAAAGATGGTTTCGTTTAGGCCTGACCCTACTTGGTATATATACATGGGAAAACGTTATTTTTAGGACTTTTGACACATCTAAGACCTAAGGAGGAGGTGGAGAAGCGAAAGCACAAGGGATTCATCATTCAATCTTCACTCAAGACAAGAGTTTGGATCGTTTTATATTTTTCTTTATATTTGTGATGAATTACTCCGTATCTATGAAGTTGTTCTCTTTAGGGATTGATGGATTTGGTGTATTGATATTTATTTGTGGATATTAACTCTAATTTTTATGTATTGAATGGTTTTGAGTGTTTTAATTATTGCACCTATATTCACATATTCATGTAATCGAGAGAGGCATACTTATGATATCTTTGCATTATCTTGTTGGTTGAATTCATTGATTCTTCTTAGTAATCGAAAGAGGCTAGTTGAATTATTATTTAGACCTAGTTAGGAGGATAATCGAGAGAGGTTCTCCTAAAGACCAATCCACTACGAATTTGTGCATATTTTCACCGAGCTTAACTTAGTTCATATTGTGAAGTTGAGACTTAATCGAGAGAGGAGTTTCTACTAAACATTTGAACTAAGAGACTCACTTGAACATTTGAAGTGAATTAACTAGAATTAAATCCCGAATAATTATCTTGCACCTATCCAATCAACCCCTATTTTCTCCCATTGATATCTGCCTTGCTTACTTTTGTTGCGATTGCCATAGTCAATTAGCTCAAGATTCTAAGTTAATTTTAGTTTATAATCACATAATTCTCAACTGTTGATCATCTTGGATAGCAACCAAGCTATAAACTATGAAAATACTATTTAACTCCAATCCCTGTGCATACAATATTATACTATACTATATTGGACTAGCGAGCATATTTAAGTGTGTGTTTTGCGCTCGTCACATATGCCCGATATTCCAAAATATAATTGAACCACGGATCCGAATGAGCATGTGACCTTCTACACATGCGCCATCAAAGACAACGACTTGGAAGACGATGAAATCGAGTCGGCGTTACTAAAGAAGTTTGGTGAAACTCATTTGAAAGGAGCAATGATATGGTACCATAACTTACCCCTAAATTCCATCGACTCGTTCGCTATGCTCGCGGATGCTTTTGTGAAGGCTCATGCCGGGGCCATCAAGGTCGAGACCAGAAAATCGGACCTTTTCAAGGTTAAGCAAAGAGACAACGAAATGCTCAGGGAGTTCATGTCAAGGTTTCAAATGGAACAAATGGATTTGCCTCCGGTTGCGGATGATTGGGCCGTTCAGGCATTCACTCAAGGACTTAACCCCCGAAGCTCCTTGGCTTCACAACAACTAAAACAAAATTTTGGTAGAGTACCTGGCGGTAACTTGGGCCGACGTCCATAACAGATACCAGTCGAAAATCAGAGTCCAGGACAACCAGCTCGGGGCCCCTTCTGAGTCCGTTTATCCCATCAGAACCGATGACAGGTCTAAGAAAGTCGTCGATCATGAATCAAGGATGGTCCGAGATCGGTATCAACTATACATCGCAGATCGAAGGGGAACAGGGCCGGGCGCAAATATATAAGGAATGAAAAGAGAAGCGATCGAGGGCCCAATAGCCGAGGTCTGATGAGCAAAAATGGTTTCGACAGGCCGCTCGGGGGAAGGGAAGCACCAAGATTATCAAAGTATAACTTTAACATTGATGCAGCCGGCATCATATCAGCCATTGGGAGCATCAAAGAAACCAAGTGGCCTCGACCATTGCAAGTCCGACCCTATCCAGAGAGATCCTAACCTGATGTGTAAGTATCATGGCACTCACGGCCACAGGACTGAGGATTGCCGACAATTGAGAGAAGAAGTTGCCCGGTTGTTTAACAACGGGCACCTCTGAGAATTTCTGAGTGATCGAGCAAAACCACTTCAAGAACAAGGACTCCAATAAGCAGACCGAACAATAAGAACCTCAGCACGTCATCAACATGATCATGGGAGGGGTCGATGTCCCCAGGAGCCAATGATAAAGCGCACTAAAGTATCCATCACGAGGAAAAAGTGCACCCGAGATTACGTCCCGGAGTGAACCATTTCATTCAGCGATGAGGATGCCGAAGGCATCGTACAACCTCATAATAATGCACTAGTGATATCCGTACTTATCAACAATCTCGAGTTAAACGTGTGTTGATTGATCCAGGCAACTCGGCCAAAATCATCAGATCCAAGGTCGTAGAGCAGTTGGGATTACAAGACCAAATAGTGCCAGCAGTCCGGGTGTTGAACGGATTTAACATGGCATGTGAAACTACTAAAGGAGAGATAACCTAGCCAATGAATACCACCAGGATGATCCAAGATACAAAATTCTATGTGATCGAAGGGGACATGAGGTATAGCGCACTTTTCACAAGGCCATGGGTTCACAACATGAAGGAAGTACCCTCAACATTACACCAGGCGCTGAAGTTCCCTACGCCGGGAGGAATCAAGACGGTCTATAGAGAGTAGATGACCACAAAGGAAATGTTCATAGTCGATGAGATGATCTCAGTGCCCGTGGTCTTGACATCAAAGAACACGGAGTCGACCATGAAGGAAGAAATTAAATAGTAATCATCGATACCGGATCCGACCGAACCAGAAGATAGAGGAGTAGGCGAGGAGGATGATTACGGAGTTCCTAGATCATTCATAGCTCCTGATGATTCCGACGCCACCAAATCGACGGTCGAGGAGTTGGAGCAAGTCATATTGATCGAATACTTACCCGATCGGAAGGTGTACCTAGGCACGGGGTTAACTCCAGAGCTCAGAAAAAAACTCATTGAATTTCTTATAGCTAGCATAGATTGTTTCGCTTGGTCCCATCTTGACATGACAAGGATCCCGCCGAAGGTAACCACTTATAAACTGAGTTTGGACCCGAATTTCCATCCAGTTAAGCAGAAAAGGAGACGGTAGTCTGAGGTCAAGCATACATTCATCAAGGACGAGATATCTAAGCTCCTTAAAATAGTATCCATTTGGAAAGTTAAATACCCGAAATGGTTAGCTAACGTAGTGGTAGTACCTAAGAAAGGAAATAAGCTAAGAATGTGTGTGGATTATAAAGATCTGAACAAGGCATGCCCTAAGAATTATTTTCTTTTTCCTAACATCGATCGGATGATCGACGTGATGGCCGAGCACGAGATACTCAGTTTTCTCGATGCCTATTACGGGTACAACCAATTTCGAATGGCCCCGGGCGATTAGGAAAAGACTTCCTTTATCACTAAATTCGGGCCTATTATTATAATATAATTCCATTCGGATTAAAGAAGGCCAGTGTCACCTATCAACTCCTAGTAAACTGCATGTTCGAAGAACAGATAGAAAAATCAATGGAAATTTATATTGACGACATGTTAGTCAAGTCCCTGCAAGCAGAGTACCATTTGAAACATTTGCAGGAAACCTTCGACATATTGAAGAGATACAATATGAAGCTGAACCCAGAAAAGTGCGCATTCAGGGTTAGATCCGTAAAATTCCTCGGGTTTATGGTATCCAATCGAGGGATCGAGATCAATCCCGACAAAATCAAAGCCATAGAAGACATCACCGTGGTGGACAACGACAAGGTCGTTCAGAGGTTGACCGGGCGTATAGCCGCCCTGGGCCGGTTCATATCGAGGTCCTCAGATAAAGCCATCGGTTCTTCTACTATTGACGAAGAAGAATAACTTTTCGTGGACCCCTGAATGCCAACAAGCTTTGAAAAAACTCAAACGGTACCTTTCGAGTTCGCCCCTGCTCCACACTCTGAAGGCAGATGAATAAATGTACCTTTACTTAGCGGTTTTCGAGGTGGAGGTAAGTGGAGTCTTAGTACGGGAAGTGGAAGGTACGAAATTCCCTATTTACTATGTTAGTAGAACTCTAAGTGAGGCCGAAACAAGGTATCCTCACCTTGAAAAATTGGCACTCGCTTTGCTTAGCGCCTCCAGAATGTTAAAACTGTACTTTCAATGCCACCCCATATATGTCATAACCTCTTACCCACTGAGGAACATCATGCACAAGCCCGAGCTCTCAGGTCGGTTGGCCAAATGGGCTGTCAAAATCAGCGGGTACGATATCAAGTATCGACCCTGAACCGCCATAAAATCTCAAATTTTGGCCGACTTCGTGGCCGACTTTACACCGTCCTTAGTGCCCGAAGTCGAAAGAGAATTATTTCTGACCTCGGGGACTACCTCGGGAATTTGAAGAGCGAGGCCTATGCTCTGGCTAACTTGGGGTTATCGGTTGATGACGATGAATTCAGTTCGGGAACGGTCATACAACTCATGAAGTCGGTGATAGAAGAAGGCCACGCCGAAGTAAACTCAACGAGTTTAACTTGGGATTGGAGGAACGAGTACATACACTACTTGAAGAATGGGAAATTGCCCTCGGATCCCAAAGATTCGAGAGCCTTGCGCACCAAGGTTGCCAGATTTAGCTTGGCTGAAGGGACATTATTCAGGAGAACGTTCGACGGCCCGCTAGCCAGATGCTTGGGACCGGGAGATACCGAATACACCTTGAGAGAAGTTCATGAAGGCACTTACGGAAACCATTCGGACGCAGAATCTTTGGAGAGGAAATTAATCAAGGCCGACTAATATTGGACAGAAATGGAGAAAGATGCAAAGGAGTTCGTACAAAAATACGACGACTGCCAAAGACACGCACCGATGATCCATCAATCGGGAGAGCTACTCCATTCGGTCTAGTCCCCGTGGCCGTTTATGAAGTGGGGAATGGACATCGTCGGTCCCCTACCGTGGGCACCCGGTAAAGCTCAATTCATACTATTCATGACCGATTATTTTTCCAAATGGGTTGAGGCTCAAGCATTTGAAAAGGTCTGAGAGAAAGAAGTCACTGACTTCATCTGGGACCACATAATATGTCAATTTGGGATACCGGCCGAGGTCGTGTGTGATAATGAGAAACAATTCATCGGTAGCAAGATAAATAAAATTTTCGAATATCACAAGATTAAGAAGGTACTATCAACACCTTACCACCGTAGTGGGAACGAACACGGGTAATCAATAAACAAGACCATACTTCAAACCCTAAAAAAGAGGTTGACCGATGCCAAAGGGAAATGGAAGAAAATCCTACCCGAAATCCCATGGGCATATCGCACGACATCGAAATCTAGTACCGGGGCCACTCTGTTTTAGTTGATCTTTGGGGCTGAAACCTTGATACTAGTCGAAATGGGAGAACCAAGCCTCAGGTTTCAATATGCGATCGAAGAGTCAAATGGCGAGGCCATGATCATGAGCCTGGAACTATTGGATGAAAGGCGTGAGGCTCCCCTAGTCTGGTTGGCTGCCCAAAAATAGCGGATAAAAAGATACTACAGCCGAAGAGCCAACCTCCGACACTTCAAGATCAGGGAGTTGGTGTTGAGAAAAGTAACATTACACACCCTAAACCCGAATGAGGGGAAGTTGGGAACGAATTGGGAACGACCATATCGAGTCGTCGGAATTACCGGCAAAGGCTCATACAAACTCAAAGCAGGAAACGGTGTGCAACTACCGAACAAATGGAACATGACACACTTAAAACGGCACTACTTCTAAGGTATGATCTCAATTACTCCTTAATAATATTATGAATCAGACTAACACGTGCAGGAAACAACCAAGGATGGATGTGGCAATTAGGTCTGAAAGCACACGTTGCACTCTTTTTCCCTTGAACCTGTTTTTGTCCCAAAATGGATTTTTCGGCAAGATGTTTACCTAGGCAATAGTAAAATGTGCTAACTTAGATTCGAAGACCGGTACCAAACCATAGTCAATGATTTTTCACTTCATGTCAACAATATCTGAGCCCTCTCAAGCTCGACCTCGAATACTCGGGGACTATACTACCCTCGGATTAAGGTTTTTACCAAGGAAAAAGGAAAAACTTCGTATGCTAGAAGCTAAGGCTTGGTGGTTAGGATCCACTGTAAGGGCCAAACAATCGTATGAACCGTGCTCACATAGTCTACCCTAGCCGTGATACAAGTTTTTATGCGCTTTCGATCATGTACTTTACGCACTGAGAAATGAAAGAATGTTCCGCCTACCTATTACACATTTTCCTGACTCTTAAATTTCGAATCCTAAGAGCCCACGGGCTACCCCTACTCGGAGACTATTGAGCCCAAGGGCTACCCCTATTCAGGGACTGTCATTCGAAGAAAGTTCGGACAACCTGGGCTACCAAATCCCAGAGGCACCAAACTTATTAGGCGGTGCCCAAATACAAAAGGCTACGACCACCCTAAAAATGGCTCGGAGATGTCCAAAGCCTATAATTATAAAGTAAGGCCTTTATAAGAACTTGAAACCTACTAAAAGTTTACCCTCGGCAAAAACATCATCTAAAATTTGCTTAAGCATCTTGAAAAAACTTCCGATCACATCGAGTTTTCAAAGCCTCGAGTAAACAAAGTTGTATCGAAGTCAGGACCTGTTCGGACCTCTAAAATATGAACGCCCTTTAACTATATTTGATTCTATGCTAAGTCATTAGAAACATTTCACGAATATAAATTATGTAAAGATGCTGGAAAAGTAAAGATACGATATTGCCAAAAAGGGAAAATTTATATATATATATATATATATATATATATATATATATATATATATATATATATATATATTCTAGACGTAAAAAATTAATTTAAGTGTTACTTGCCTCGAAAAAATATATTTATATATATATATATATATATATATATATATATATATATATATATATATATATATATATATACACACACACATGAGACAAAAACTAAAAAAGTACTAAGGCATCTACGTCTGATCTTCACCGGGGCCTGACTCGTCGCCACAACCGTTGGAGCCTTTGGATTTCTCGGAACACTTGGAGTCTTGGGCACCTTCAGGATCGTAAAGCTTCTTCACCTCGGCCTCGAGCTTTTTGGCTTCCTCGATCTCAGCCGACAGGTCAAAACCTCGGGCATGGATCTCTTCAAAGGTCTCTCTTCAGGACAGCCGCTTCATATATTCGGTCTTTGCCTTCAGGCAAATCTCGGTTTCCTCCACATCGATGTTATATTGGGCCACCATTTATTTTGCATCGGTGAAGGTTGTATCCATTTGGACTTCACTACCTAATATTCTGTACCGAGGGAGACCCGCTCTGTGACGGCCGAGCTCAGCTATGCTCGTAGATCATCATTCAGCTGAGACTACTTATTAGCTTTGTCTTTCGCCACACGGAGTTGGTTCTCAACTGATGCCAGCTCCGCCTTAGCGGTTTCCTTCTCCAAAGCCAGCAAGTCCATTTTGCTTTTCCACCCCTCGGCCATGGCCTGGTCTTCGTTCATCTTGGCTCAGAGTTGGTTGATCAGATCAATCTTGTGTTGGACCTGCAAGGTAGTGTTGTTAGTCACCATGACTAGCTCCTTGTTTTTAGCTTCAAAGATCTTTACCTTTTCAGCCAGGTCAGCATGTTCCCGCTTCATGGTCGAAGCTTCCTTCTGAGCCCTGTCCAGCTCAGCCTGAAGATCCTTGATGGCCTCGTCCTGTTGCTCACTGAGAAGCATGTATATGTTCTTCTTCCGAACTTGCTCCTTGAGCTCGAACTCGAGCTGGTTGATTTCAAAGCGGTAGCGGAGAAAGCTCTCATGGTGAAGAACCGAGGCCTGCAAAACAACGAACACAGTAAGATATATCGAAACCTAAGTGGAATTCACGAGGGAGTATTGATGCCCTACCCGGTTCAGCGCCTGCTGCACCTCATTGAGGAGACTCGATGCGCCGACCTCATTCATCTTTGCCTGGTCCTCCTTGATTACCAGGCATCAGAGGTAGCTGGCTATGCCCACCAGAGCGGATAGAACACGGGCATCCTCCGGGACCATAAGAATGATTGTTCTCTTGCGGTCGGGGTCCACACTCGGAGCGGAAAACTGCTTCACCAGTTTTGGGCTCGAACTCGGCCCGCCAGCTTTTGAAGGTGCATTCTTCTTCGGGATCTCCAGGTCGCCCAGCCCGGAAAAGTCTTCGAAAGTGGACATGTCCACGCCGTCGAATAAGGAATGGAGAGGGTCATCTGCGCTGTTAACTCCTTCACTTGACTTTTCCTTACCCGACTGGGCCTCTTCAAGCATGTACTCGGCATAAGAGGGCATCTCAATGATGTCTATCACACCAGTTGCCTTCTTCGGAACAAAAGTGATTTCTCGGGAGGTTTCAGCCCCCGTCTCCACTTAAGCCTCTCAAGTCGAAAAGATATCGGCCCCGTGGCTCCTTTCCTTAGTTGCCTCCTGCTCCCGGAAGGGGTCGATCTGTGAACGACAAAATTGTCATCTTCTTCAGACTCATCCCTGAGCTGGCGAAGCAAGTCAGAGTCCGGCATCCGGGAGTTGGTATTCTTCTTGGGCTTATGAGCCTATGAAGCTGCCCTCTTTTTTGGCTTCACCTCAAGACCCGGGGAGCCCGGGGACTTCCTTTTCATCTTCTTCTTCTTCTCCCCGTGACAGCTCGGGCTATCCCATAACAGAGGGATCAACGAATATGGATGCACCCTCATCCCCTTACAGTGGCCTAAGTTCAGTGGTCTTAGGAAAACCTGCGAAGGAAAGAAAAAAGGTAAGCGTTACGTACGTTTGGGGCATAGTAATAACCATTTAGAGGAGAGCCTTACCATGCAAACGTGCCTCCCATCTGCCCTTCGAAAGCTTGTGCCACGTGCGCTCGAAGTATGACATCTGCTTGCAGATGCCTTCGATCTACTCCTTGAGCCGAGGGACTGCATGGGGAACCCGGGCAACAGCTGCACGACTACAAATACTAATGGTGAGAAAAGAAACAAAGGAGACTCAACACTTAAGGAAAGACTACACTTACAAGATGCATTCCACTTCTCGGTAAATGGAAGGAACTCGGGAGGGATCAAATATTCAATTTTTACCCGAATAAAGCGCCCCTGCCAGCCTCGGTCTCGATCCTCGTCGATGCTCGAAAAGGGAGCCCTAATGGCACGACGAACAAGCTTGATTAGTTCCCCTAAAATAATTCGGGGACTATACAGACGGAGTAGGTGGTCGAGGATGAACCGAGGAGATTCGGTGTTGTTCACAAAATAACGTAGGAGGATCACGATCCTCCAAAGAGACATCTGGATTTGCCCGAGGAACACTTCGTATCTCTTGTAAAAGGCCAGAACTACTGGGTCTACCGGGCCCAGCATGATGGGTTAAGTACAAATATTTAAATACCCCTCTACATGAGTAGTAATATCGTCCTTAGGCTCGGGGATTACCATGTCCTTGCCTTCCCATTTGTAGTCCTCTCGGACTATGGGAAGGGTATCTTCGGTAGTGGAGCATATGTATCTCGATGCCCCATTCACCTCGGTCTTGTTTGGTTGATGCCTTCTCGACCTTGAAGTCGTCACTGATTGAAAAAACCCCGGGTATAAAGCTTTACATGGGGGGCTCAGGGGCCGCTTCGAGAGCAGTCACTTCGGGAGAAACCACCTCGGGAGAAGCTTCCTCGAGAGCGACCACCTCGGGAACAGCCGCCTAGGTATCTGTAGCCAGGTGGAAAAATGAAGAGGTAGCCTACTGAGGAACTGATTTGGAAGTCTTAGCCATCGTGATCTGAAAAATATGAAAATTTGAAGGAAAGATATGAAGATTTGAAGAAAGGTTATGAAGGTTTGAAGGAAATGTATGAAGGTTTGAAGAAAAGAGTATGAAGGTTTGAAGGTAGGATGAAGATCTGGGTAGAAACCTAAAAATAGTTATGAAGATTTGAATATCAAAGATACATATATGAAGATTTGAAAGCGTTGATAGCCGCTAGAGAATTCGAAGGTAAAAGATCGAATAGAAAAGTGGAAGAAGTACAAAAGGTTGAAGCTTTATAGGAGAAAATATAATCAATACGCGATGTTTCACGTTCGGAGGTGACCAGCCAATGATCGATACTTGTCCGAAATCAGAACGATGCTACTGATGGGACATTTCGGCTTATTCATCGTCTCGGTTGTAACGTACGAAGAAAGAAACCGAGGTTCATCTATCATTTCTCATCATTTTGGCGGACCTACTCTCTGAGAAACGAAGGGACTATCTGTATACGGATGAATTCGGGGTTAGCACACACCCCGACGTTCCGGTAAGTCAAACAAAGTGAGAAGTATGAACGTATGAGATAGAGACCGAATCTAAGAACTCATTGAATCGAGGTTGGAACGGGATACTCGCCACTGGTCCTGACAAGACAATACTCCCCGAACCCGGAACGAGCTCCAAGACCTCGGAAAGCACTACAAATAGTTGCACACGACTAACAGAGGGACGTGATATCCGCACCCAACCGGATATCTTGGCGTGGATCTCGTCCGATATCGGTAGTGTATCAGTGACTGACGTGAAAAGAGAATTTTTACCTTTTTTAGAATTGTACTAGGGATGAAACTCTCCTACTATATAAAGGGAAAGTTTTTTATTCAATAGACACATTATAACACACATATCAAGGCAATACAATCTTGCTTCTATGCTTTTATAGCTATTGAAAAGTTCTTATTTTAATCATTGTTCTTTATATATATTTGGCTTCATATCGGGGGCCCGATCGAGGACACAACTATTGTTCAGCTCAAGTCTGAGCCAGGCCTTAACGTCACATCTTGTTTGGTTATTCATTTAATTTTTTATTCGTTTATCTAGCATTCTTGATTACTTGTGTTGAATCAATCCACGCATCCTTAAAAGCGTGTAAAAATTCAATTGTTATCCGTTTTAAGCGTAAACAAATTTCTTTTATGGATTTGGATTCAACATATTTCTTAAGCAACAAAATACATTTAAATTTTTTTTAGGGATTGGTGCTCTTGGTAATATCTACCGTTATGAAAAAACAATCCCTGCTTGTGATTCCAAAATATAGACTTGTGGCTTAATTAGAAAAAGTAATAATATGAATATTTTCAATTCCAGTATTACTTAATGGTCTTACAAAGGTACATATTTGGCCATAATTTGGTTTTGTTCTCAATTTGGTATTCTAGTTTCTAATGTTTAGTTAACGAGAGAATTGAGTAGAACTATTGCAATTCGAGAATATGATTTTGGCATCTTTTTGCATACTAGCAGCATTTTAAGAATATTTAGGGCCCACCAAAATTTGTTTGGCTATTTATATGTTTCTGTGGTATATTTAAATTTGAATATTGATATGGTTGTATATGTTTTGAGATGAATAAATTTGAAGCTTGATGTTACCAAAGTGACCTCTCTTGTGGAGATTTATTTGTCTTAAAATATAAAATGTTATGTATGTGTAATTTTTATAAATATTGATCGGCCTAAAGGAAGGTCGATCTTTAACAGAATTACATGTGCATCTTGTGGTAATAAATACGTGATAATTATTTGGTTTTACATGTGAATAATAAATCAACCAAAGAAAGATTTATTATTTGACATGTTCTGTATTATCAGCGTTTGATTACTACACCAAGATACCACTTACAAGTTAATATTTTGTCCAAGATAAAATATTAATGGAGTGCCCTGTACCTTGAGATGGGTTTACCGTTAATTAAATTTATTTTGATTTTTATTTTAAATATATGTGAGTTTATTTTATTATTCATTGTTCTCTGATTTAGCAGAAATTACTCCTGCAATATTACTGCCAAAATCAATTCAATCCCTATGTTGAATGACACTAATTTCAAGTCATGGCAAGAGAATCTCAATTTAGTTATGGGAGTCATGGATCTCGATCTTACGTTAAGGGTTGATTCTCTACCACCTCTTACAGATAAGAGTACCTCTAATGAAAAGAGGGAGATGAAAGGTGGGAGAGATCAAATCGCATGTGTATGATGATCATGAAGAAAGCCATTCCAAAAATATTCAGGGGTACTATGTCCGACAAGGTTAAGACGGCTAAAGAATTTATGGCTGAAATTGAGAAAGTATTTGTCAAGAGTGAAAAGGCTAAGATTGGTACACTCTTGACAAGCCTGATTTCAATGAGGTATCAAGGCAAAGGTAACATCAGGGAGTACATCATACAAATGTCTCATCTTGCTTCTAAGTTGAAAGAACTTAAGTTGGACCTCTCTAAGTACTTGCTAGTGCATTTGATTTTGATATCCCTTCCACCACAGTTTAGCCAGTTTAAGGTGTGCTATAATTGTTAGAAAAAGACTTAGTCTCTAAATGAGCTTATGTCACACTGTGTTCAGGAAGATGATAGACCGAAGTAGGAAAATATAGAAAGTGCTCACTTAGCCGCCGTGCCTAAGGACAAAAGGAAGGACAAGAAGAGAAAGAATAAGAAAGCTGCGGATACAACAACACAGAAGAAATAACATCAGGAACCAACTACAGGTGGTTGTTTCTTTTGTAAAGCTGGAGGTCATAAGAAGAAGGATTGTACCAACTATCACGCATGGTGTGCTAATAAAGGTACACTTCTTAATTTTATTTGTTCTAAGGTTAATTTGACTTCGGTACCAAGACACAGATGATGGATAGATTTTGATATAACAACTCACATCACTGTGTCTATGCATAGTTTCCTGAACTATCGAAAGCCTAATGATGGTGAAAGATATATCTATGATTGTGACAAAAAATCGGTGGAAGTTGAAGCAATTGAAACTTTTAGATTATTTTTAAGAACCAGTTTTATTTGAATCTGAATGAGCTTATGTTGCACCCTTTTTAGATGGAATTTGATTTATGTTTCTGTATTAGACAAGTTTGGTTATTTTTATTTATTTGAAAATAAAAAAATTAGTCTCTTTCGTAATTTAAAATTGATTGGTCTCGGTTCTTTATCAGGTTACAGTAATCTATACTTACTTGATATGATTGCTTCGTTCAATGAACCTTGCATGTTAACATAACTGGTAATAAGGATAAATTAACCATCCAATAGTCAACTTCTTTATGTCACAAGAGATTAGGTCATATCTCTAAAAGAGAATTAAGAGACTTCTGTCCAAAAATATTTTCTATCCCCTTAATTTTTCAAAATTTTTATCCCACTACTAAGGCTACTTTTTTCAATAATGTGAAGTTCTTTGAGGATGTTGAGTTTGCGGGGGGAGAGAGAGTTAAGGACTTTGTCTTTGAAGAGGAACATATTGATATTCCTCTAATTGTTATTCTCAATGCTCAAAAATAACTTTCTATACCTGACATTATTCAAGAAGAAAGTTCGGATCAAAGACAATATCATTCAACCCGTCCTCAAGAAGTAGTTCCCAAAGAACAAACTCTACAACCTCACGAATAAATTTCAATAAAAAATTATTTATGGACTTAAGAAAGTGTCTCATTAATAGTATTACTATTTTTATCAAGTTATTGTCTCATTTGGCTTCGAGATAAATCTTGTTCATTAATGTGTATACCACAAGTTTAGTGGAAGTAAGTGTGTGTGTATATATATATATATATATATATATATATATATATATATATATATATATATATATATATATATATATATTTGTATGATGTATGATCAGTTTTGTATGCGTCTGAATAGTTCATTTAATTTAGGGATGTTACGCAGATATTTAAATAATTTATAAAATTATCTTTTGAAAGCAGCTTAAAGGTTCAAAAGGTAATTATAGAGGAGAAATATTTTATGCTCACATAAACGAAGTCGAAAAAGTTAAAGATAATCAGGTATTCGGATATCGACTTCACTAGATGCTGATATAATATGACATGCTTCATTGATGAGCTATATAAGGAAGAGTGTTAAACGAACACTCATATCACTTTTCACCATAGCAGTTAATTTATAACAAATTATGTAGCATCCGGTTATGGAATATGACTGCAGAATTTTGTCAGTGGCTGCGAATCTATGGATAAAATTGAAAGGACACATAAGTTATTTTATGACAATAATCTAGCAGTCTTGTATTCCAATAATAACAGGAGTTCGGTAAATTCAAAGCATATTGACATAAAGTTCTTGATTTTTAAAGAAAGAGTTCATAGTGATTACGTGTCTATAGCATATATTGGTACAAAATCCATAATATTGGATCAACTTAATAAGGGACTACCACCCTAAGTCTTTCATGGGCACACTACTCATATGTGTATCATGTCATTAAGAATATTAAGTTTCAGTGGAAGTTTGTAACCATTTAAATATTCTTTACATACACAATTTGGCTTTTAGTTTAAGAGTTCAAGTTATGGTTTCAGTTTAAGGATATTTGAGGTTATTTCTGCAGAAATAAAGTATCCAGTTTATTTTTTACTCTGACTTATTTTTTAGTTGGACCAGTTGGAAATAGACATGCTTGTATCACATTGCATGTAATTTTCATGCTACACATCCATACTTATTCTATGTCACTTGGTTATGTTGGTATTTGTGATCAAGGAAGGTTTAGTTACGATTAATGTAATAAAAGCTGCCTTGGTCCAATATCGCATGATTGATGGACTGAATTGTTCGGAGGTACTTTGGTTTATGATGGCAAAATATTTTTGAGCTCATAAGGTGACATACAATTATGAAGTTATATGTACATATATATGTGTCTTCCAAGTGGGAGGTTGTAAGAGTTTATGGACTTGCATATATATATATATATATATATATATATATATATATATTCTGCATTAAGAATAATTATATGTTGGTTGCTATCGTTAAAAGGTTGACCCAAATTAAAAGTGATTTGCTAAGGTTTAAAGTTAAACGGGTCTATAATATACCTTCTAAAGAATGAGGACTTATGTGTAGATACCCTAATATAATTTTTAATTAAATGATGGGCTAAATTAGAATTATGGCATCTATAAATAGGGTTATGGTCTCCAAATCAGACGTAAGGTTATTTTCTAATATCTCATCGTTGGAAAAGTGAGAGCCATCTTTTGTGCAATTCCTACATCTCGGTTTGGAAGACCACTAACCGCAAGATAATGAGTTTCATTCATTCCCATGAATTTAGGTACGCTTTCGCATCTAGTTTTGTTTCTTGATAATTTGGCATGATAAATTTTGGATAAGAGATAATGGTGTTCATCTCTAAAGTATTTTGATTCTAACATATAATACCTAAATGTTATACTTTGAAGGTAATAATGGTATTTAATAGAGCGGAGAGATAGTTTGGAATGAGTTGGAATTGTATGAAGGATGAAAATAGCTTACATCACATATTCCCTAATTTCAAACGATCATAACTACTAATAGATAATGAATTGAGAATTGAGCCCAAATGAAAGCACTTTGAGCCTTATTTCCAGAAATTTAAACCGTTTATCATTACGACACTCCTACAAGAAGTTATGACCTTTTTTCTCAAGGGTAGTGGAGTAGAAATCTAGTTCCGAAAAATATCATTGATGCAACACCCTGGGCGATATGGCGTGCTAAATTTGGGCCAAAAATTACAAAAGTTGTCTCTGATAATTCCTTTTAACGCGGCACCCTGGATGGCTCGGTAGGCCAAATTTCAGCCCGTGTGACTTTGAAACGCATAAAGTAAAGGGCATTTCGTGGAGAGAGAAACTTAGTTATTTCTACAACGTTTTGAAGAGGTTGTTGAGAGAAAGAATGACCTAGGGCTTCCCCAATCCACCCAAAGCAAGATCCTTGCCATGAATTCAAGTTAGAAACCATAACTTAATTTTATTTAACACCTAGAATTTTCAAAATCCTAGGTTTTTAGCTAGAAATTAAAGAACTTTTCAATAACCCAAGACCTAAGGTTTCAGGGAGCAACATCTAAGGTAATTTCTTTGCTCTCTACTACCAAGATTAGAAACTTTAAGCATAAATTAAATTTTTG
The DNA here is from genome assembly GCF_000390325.3 of Nicotiana tomentosiformis. Lineage (NCBI taxonomy): Eukaryota > Viridiplantae > Streptophyta > Magnoliopsida > Solanales > Solanaceae > Nicotiana > Nicotiana tomentosiformis. The sequence continues at coordinate 79,769,538 of NC_090816.1, read as the reverse complement.
AACGATAGAGTTCATGGGTAAAACCTAGTTATGACGTTATGGCCAAATAGAATCAAATTTAGTGAATTTGATTTCAAGTTAATAGTTGGACTAATAGTTCTAACCCCTTATTGTAGATTCTCAAAGATATTTGCCTATACGTATTCATTGGTAGAGTTCTTGATAGTCGATTAAGGTAAGTTGAGTTTTGAATTCCCTAAGTCAAGGGCTTGATAAAAGAGTGGTTAATAAGGAAATTGTTTGCTAAGAAAGTGTTTGAATGTTCTTAAGTACAAATTTTCAAATTATTTTTTGAAATATTATGATTTTCTTAAATGCTAATAATCTATCATTAGTTCATGATACAAATTTTATTGTAGAAATTGAATTGCCTTGCTTGATAACTTAGTTAGCTCGAAATTTCAAAAGTAATCGAATCTCCTATTTGATTTGATTGCTACTATGCCATTGCATGCATTTACTAAGATTCAACTTAGATTATATATATGTGATGATATGTGTTTTGTGAGAAGTAGCCAACCTTTCCAAGTGTGAGAGTCATGGTTGCCAGGGCTTGCTACCTCACACTTGCAGGTGCTCCACATTATCAGATTTATGTATTTTGGAGAAGTGGCCAATCTCCACGAGTGTAAAAGTTGCCAAGGCCGTGGATTGAGCCAGCCATCCCTACACTCGCATGTGTCATTGTTTGTTAGATATGATTTTAGAATACAGTACCTCAGGAATGTTTATTTTTAGTGTTTAGCTTGGAATTTATGACTTGTTTCAGTTTTCAGAATTAGTTACTATTTGAAATAAACTGCTCACATTATGATTATTGCATTTATGATAACTTTTTAGTCTAGAGAATTCTTATCCTCTGCTTCGTGGGTGGTAAGGACTTGCTGGATATCATTTGAGGTACTTAGCCTATTTGGGTCTTCTACATCGTGTGACAAGCATTGAGTGTGCATGTAATGAAGCTCGTGGTTAGATTTAAGAAATTTTATGAATCCGGTAGATAGATTCACTATTTATAGACTTCAGTTACTAAGATATTTTTATCATTCCAGGGGATGCCCGAAGACATTGTTCTTTGTTTAATCCCTAGAGGCTTGGGTTTAGATTCATTTTAGTTATTGTTTTGCTAAACTTATGTTTAGCTATTTTTAGATAGTTTTAATACAAGACTTATTCAGTTTTAATATAAGACTTATTTACACTTTGTTGGCTTAAATAACCTTATTAGCATGCACCGTTAGATAGAACACGGCTTGCTCGACGGGTAAGAAAGGTTGGGCGCCATCATGTTCCACCCCAATTTCGGGATGTGATAAGTTGGTATCAAAGCATGGAGGTTTAGGGATCCTAGAGAAATATGAGCCGTGCTTTATAAGGCCCTATATATGAGTATTACTGCATTTAATACTTGGGAGGCTACATGACATATTTGAAAAACTCTCATCTTTGTTTCTTATATCATGCATTAGAGATAATGTTTCATCCGTTCTAACAATTACCTATCTCATTTCAAAAATACAATGGTTAGCACGAGATCGACTTCATCCTCTACTAGTAACAATGCTAGAGTCATGCAGCTAATAACCAAGAGGTGTTTCCAGTGGTGGCAGATGCACCAGTTGCCCCGACAGTACCAACTGTAGCTAAAGGAATGGGTAGAGGCAGAGGTAGGGGCTATGGGTAGAATGTTAGAGGAAGGGGTAATCAAGGCCGAGGCAGGGGTGTAGGAGGTGCACATGGTCCAAATCTGACAGTCGTTGAGGAGCAAGTGGAGGTTCCACTGTCCCTGGCCCAAATAGACCAAACCAACCCCTACGAATAGACCCCCGACTTGATACGATTCTTGATTTCTTAGAGTCACTAACCCCTCCAGCTGGTGGTCAGGCGCCACCTGTCCATGGGATGGTTAAGGATCAGTATAGTTTGGATGCAGAAGCAATGAAAGACAATTTTCAGGCTCGCCCAACTTATGTGGAAGAACCAGTTGGTCCAGCTAATGTTATCAGGTGCCTTGTAGCTAGAATTAAGCCACATGACTTTACTGGGCTTCACCCTTCACATTTACAAGCATGGACCCGAAAGTAGAGCTAATACAATTTTTGATGGAAATTGAAGAAATGTTTATTTCCTTAGATTGTTTGGATACTCAGGCTACTGAGTCTATTGTATATTAGTTGACTAATGCAATAAGGGTACCTTTACAAGCATGGACCCGAAAGTAGAGCTAATATGATTTTTGGAGAAAATTGAAGAAATGTTCCTTAGGTTATTTGGATACTCAGCCAACTAAGTTAATTGTATATTAGTTGACTAACGCAACAAGGGTCTGGTAGAGAACTTACAAAAAAAGGAGAGGCCCAAATTTACCACCGATCTCTTGGACACAATTCAAATAGGCCTTCATGGAAAAGTTCTTGTCCTGAAGCTGAAAGGATAAACTCAAGCGAAAATTTGAAAACTTCCAAAAAGGTAAGATGACAGTTACATAGTATGAAATGCAATTTAACAGGTTAGCGGAGCATGCCTCCATCTTGATGCCTACATAAAGAGAAAGGATCAAAAGATTTATTGACGATCTTAATCCTGGTACGTCTTCAATGCTAGGCTTCGTCTTCCACAACAACCCACTCAAGAATCAGCACGCAAGATGTAAAAATATAGTATGAGTACAACCGACCCTATGTACTTAGTAAGTATCTTGACTAACCTCGATCAAGTAGTGACGAGGCTTTTAAGTCAGAAAGATACTCACTTTGTATAACCTATGCATCTCGATAATATGTATAATACAAATAAGTATCCAAAGACACAATCAAAGAATAACGGATATCATCAATAAAGGTGCGCCATTGGGGTAAAGGTAAAAAAGAGAACTTTTTCAATTAAACAAATCAAGCAAATACAACTTGCACCAAATTCTCACACAAAAGATACATGCACCAAGTGGTGTGTGCTCAAGTACTCATACATGACCGTAGAGTGTCTGTATACAACAATGATCTAATTTCGTATCAATTTCTAAATACCATATGCATGAAACCTTCAAAAGAGTCCAAATCAATGCATGATAATAACTCTCTTTTTACATCTTTTCAAGTGTCCAACAACTCATTAACAAGTCTCATATATATGTAAAATTCATCAACTCGCATATGTGGATGATATACATTTGTAAAGCATGTAACAATACATAAATATGCACAAAGGATCACTTGAGTGGCCAAGCTTCCACCTATACTCTCAATAACTCATCACATGAGATGCAACATCACAATCAACCAGAAATTCATCGGTTTCTCACAATTTGCGTGTACGCCATTAAGTGATAAACATAAGAGAGCGACCCTAGGGGGATGGATCCATATCGACATGCTACACGGACAACTCAAGTGCCATAAACATATCAACCGCACGATAAATACTTCGTGCCAAATCAATATCATATCATAGTTCGCAGGGCATAAACCTCATGCTAAAAAATATCACAACATAGTACGCACGACAAATACCTCATGGCAATTCGATAACAATATCACAATATCCGCACAACAAAAATATCGTGCCATATCAATAACAATATCACATTATCCGCACGACAGAAACCCCGTGCCATCACCTCAGTCCATATCCGAGAATTATATGCAGTGATATATGTATATGAATGAAACATAAGCATATATGATGTACATGAACAGAGAAATAACCATGCATGGATGTATGTATGTATATAATGGATGATCCCTAGGTAGGATGTATGCCTATATGTATGTATGACCACGTACATGTAATACATCATCCAAATAATTATCATGGCCGAATAATCATCAAACCAAGTCATAATATTTAACGTGGGTAAGGAAACTCAATTATTCATATATCAATTGAAGGCATAACACAAGAATAACACGTACGGATGTGTGTTCATAATATACGTGTGACTACGTCTAAAGAAAGTATAGCAACAATCTCAAAAATAGTTCATAATGCTCAAAATAAGGTACCTTTAGCCTCAACATTAACTCTACCATGGTTTTAACATGCTCACGTAGTCAATCAATTGAGTAAAACATAGAATAAAAAAAAATACAACCAAACAAAGAATAAGGTAATCTAGAATCTATCCCGAGCATGAATACTCATGGCACATGTATATACGCTCGTCACCTCATATATACATCACCCCCGCATGTAGAAAATAATACCATTATTAGGAAAAATTCCCTCAACCAAAGCTAGGCAAGATACTTACCTCATCCGGGCTAGTCTAAAGTTCCAAAATCGCTTTTTCTAGAGAAGTCACTTCTAACTGGCTCAAATCTAGCCAAACATCAACCAAGGAAGTCAACCAATGCTATATGAAGTAATCCCAATCAATAAATTTTCAATCTTTGAAAAATTTCCAAAAGGTCAACAAAAGTTAACACATGCGTGCCCAAAATATGGAACCAATACCAAAATTCGATGACTCATAACCTACTGAGTCTAAATATGTGATTAGGTTCTAAAACCGTGTCCAAATCGGTACTCAAATTTCCAAAATACACTTTTAAAGCGTAAGCAAAAACCCCAATTTTTACTTCAAAACTCCATGTTGAAAGTGTGTAAATCTATGTATAATCAAAACCAAGTAGAAATTACTTACCCTAAAATAGTAGTAAAACTCCCCTCCAAATCCTCCTCTCTCCGTGCTCCAAAGCTCAAAATAATAAAAATATGAGCAAACCCTCGAAATATAATAAGATACCAGGGATTCTTCTTCTGCGGACAAAAATGTCACTTCTGCAACCTCGCTTTTGCGGTCCAAGTCTTGCATCCGCGAACATCACTCCACTAGCCGACCATTAGGATCTGCGCACAGCCCTTGCTTCTGCAAAGGTGCAGAAGCGACCAAACCATCGCTTATACGATATCGCAGATGCGACCACATCCCCGCATCTATAGGTCTCCCGCACCAAGTCCTTCCTCGCAGGTGCGACATACTTTCTTCGATTCTGCGGCCTCACATCTACACAAAATGATCCGCAGGGTGCGACATACCAACACTAGAACTGCCAATCAACCCCAGAATAGCCCAGAACCAATCTGAAATACACCCGATCCCTTGGAACTCTTTCCAGTCACACCAACAAGTCCAAATACATCATCCAAATTTATTTGAAACCTTGAAACACCATAAAACACATCAAAACCAAGAATAAAGATCAAATCATCCTTTTCACTTTCAAACATTCCAACATTCGCTGAATGCGCCCGAATAACGCTTACACATTCCGGATTACAACCAAACTTTGCACACAAGTTCCAATCAACTAAATGAACATATACAATGTCTCAAAACCACAATAGGAATCCTATAATATCAAAGTCAACTCCTGATCAAACTGATGAACTGTCTGATTCCTCAAATTTCCAACTTTTGAACAAATACAGCAAACACCTTCTAGCAACATCCAAATCCAAACATATGCCCAAGTCAAAAATCACTAGACAAACCTATTGAAACTATCAAATCTCAATTTCAAGGTTATTTATTCAAAGGTCAAACCTTGATCAACTCTTCAAACTTAAAGCTTCCAAATTGAGAACCACTATATCAATTCAATCTCGAACCCCTCAAAAATTAAAACCAACCATGCACGCAAGTCATAATATACCATATGAAGCCAATCGAAGTCTCAAATCAAAGAACGTAATGCTAAGATACAAAATGACTGGTCGAGTTGTTAATTCTCCCATACTTAAACATATGTTCATCCTCGAACATAACAGGAGTCATTCCATAGCTGTCCAATCATTGTATAACTCATCATACACATCACTATGGGTCACGTCACCTCAATCGATTTTAGTCCGTCGACATAATCCTAACTAAAGATTCTTCCTTTAACCTTAGCTTAAAATCCTTAGAACCAAATTCCAACTTCATGAACTCCCTTTGAGTTTTGATTCTTGCATATTCATTCCAAAAGGTTGCATCAAGCTATCAATATATTGCCAAGATCTCACCACACAATGTACCATATAACTCATCTACTCATAGCAATAACTTCCAATCACAATAAGCTGCTCATTATCAAATCCGATATCGGTAATATACCTCATATCAAATATAATATTCACACCTTCACAACACTGCTAATGGTGAAAGAAATTGTAACCACTCACCAAATCAACAAGTTGTGTAGCTCTCTCGCCCGACAAGGACCATTGCCAAATTCCGAACAGACTAGTGACATTATTCTTCCAACATACCTTATCCAAATCCGATTGTGAAAATTCCAAGTCCAATAACCTTGTCTCACACAATAAAAGCTGCCTGAGTGACATGCCACATCAAATGCCATCCAGAACCTCATATGATGCGATTCGTACGCCAAACAAGCAACAACTTGAATATAATAAAAAATAGAAAGAGAACTATCCAACCAGTTCACCAGATACAACATCCAAATCATGATGCTATGATTCCATCCCACAAGAGAGAAGCAGAGCACACAAAATAAGCACAAAGAATCATATTCCAATATAACTCCGTTGCGGTGTGTAACCCGATCAAAACATATCAATCCACATGGAGATACCCGTCGAGCCCAAATAATCACACTCAACAAACACGTATGTATCAACAGTAAGCACGCAAAGTGGATGAACATAACCATGGAGAGACGAATTGTAAGGCCTCGAAAAAGTTCTCTAATGATTTAATATTTTAAAGTACGCCAATGGTATTTGGGAATAGCGTGTTAGAGTATTATAGGAGACCCATTGGAAAGAGCCACATTGTTTCGAAATGAAAAGTATATGCTTAAGGTGCGTTGAAACATACTAAGGAGTTTTGTGAATGGAAAGAATTCGTGTGGAACAAGTAGGATACATTAAGTGAAAGGATGTCTCAATTTGCACAAGATCCTACGTCAAATGTCTGCATCTACCAAAATATAACGACTTATGAGGTAATCTAGCTATCAAATTAAAGCCCTCTGTGTCTAGTTTCTAACGCTTCAAACCGTTTGTCATTCGGACATTCCTACAAGAAGTTATGATCCAATACCCAAAGGCTGGCCTGTAGCTCGTGAGGCTGGTGTAAGACCAGGCTTTAGCCTGGCAAGGCCAGGTCTGTAGCCCGGTCTGGAATTTCGGAGTATCCAATCTTCTATTGTTATAACCCGACCCAACTTCTATAAATAAGCCTTGAAGCTCATTTTGGAGCAAAAATCTGATATTTTTAGAGAGGGTGAGGCGGTAGGACCTCTTTGTGTAGGGATTGTGGTATTATGGAATACACATCCACTCACATATATTGGGGTGAGGCAGTAGGACAGCTTTGTGTAGGGATTGTGGTATTATGGAATACACCTCCACCCGCATATATTAGGGTGAGGCGGTAGGACTGCTTTGTGTTGGGATTCTAGTATTGTGATATACTTCCACCCGCATATATTGGGGTGAGGTGGTAGGGCCGCTTTGTGTTGGGATTGTGGTATTGTGATGCACCTCCACCCGTATATATTGAGGTGAGGCGGTAGGACCGCTTTGTGTAGGGATTGTGGTATTGTGGAATACACCTCCACCCGCATATATTGGGGTGAGGCGGTATGACCACTTTGTGTAGGGATTGTGGTATTGCGATAAACCTCTACCCGCATATATTGGGGTGAGGCGGTAGGACCGCTTTATTTTGGGATTCTAGTATTGTAATATACTTCCACCCGCATATATTGGGGTGAGGCGGTAGAGCCGCTTTGTGTTGGGATTCTAATATTGTAATATACTTCCACCCGCATATATTGGGGTGAGGCGGTAGAGCCGCTTTGTGCTGGGATTGTGGTGTTTTGATACACTTCCACCCGCATTTACTGGGGTGAGGCGATATGGCCGCTTTGTGTAGAGATTGTGGTATCGTGATACACTTCCACCCGTTTATGTTGGGGTGAGACGACATCGCCGCTTTGTGTGAAGGTGGTTATAGAGGATCCCCAACTGAGTATTTATAAATGTTAATGGAAGCTCTAAATAAATTTTTTTGACGTTGACAGCTATCTAAGCCCATTTAATGTTGCTATGATTCATTGTATTCATGTCGAATTTCTAAGCCCTTGAATATGTGTACTTGTATTGTGTAAGAGAACACTGTGAACGGTCTATGAGACGCATATGTGTACAATATGATATGTGAACACTGGCATTGTGAACATCAGTATTGTGAACATTGGTGTTTGTGAATAGTGATATTGTAAACAGTAGTATATCGGTGTTAATGATCTGCCAAACAAAATCGTATATGAAGTTCGTATTTTGGAAAATTAACATGTTTTTAACTAGACATTTGGATATTGTGGATTGTGACTATTTGTTTCTATGTGATGCCTTTTCTGATATGGGCATTCTATTTTGAAAGTGGATTTTCAGCTATACATACTAGTGCTATTCGACAGTGCTAACGTCTCTTTTGCCGGGGGCGCTGCATCTTTTAATGGATGCAGGTATACTTCTACAGGATGATATGGACCTTTGATAGGGATCTTCTTCACTACTCAGCTTATGGTGAGCCCGCTATAGTTCTAGTGGGTGTTTGGGTCTAGTTCGTTTTTTGTATATAGGTATCCATTGTCATAGAAGCTCCATGTACACCATGGGTCATGTAATTAAAGATTTGAGTTTTGTCATGTATTTATGTTCACAGTATATACAACTATTTATAGAGCTGTGTAACCACCACGAGAAAGAAAATATGGTCCATTGAGCCAAGTGTATTTAATATGAAAGTCAAGCTTTTATTATGTTGGGGTAAATCATGCATGAGTAATGATGAGAGGTTAATGTAAATTAGGTTTGCTCGACTGGGTTTACTCGGTTGAGCGCCGGTCGCGCTCCACGATTTCGGGGCGTGACAAACTTGGTATCAGAGCATGGTTTATGAGTCCTAAGGTGTCATGGAGCTGTGTCAGTAGAGTCCCTATTATCTGTGTGTTGCCGGCCACACTTATAATAGGGAGGCTACAATGACATTTAGGAAATGTTTCTCTTCTTCTATCATCGATCGTGCGTTAAGGTTCCGAGTTAGTCTCAGAGTTCCCTTGTTAACATCAAGGAATGTTTGCATATCATGCTACGAAATGAGAAAGGCCTAAGGATTAAAGGAATGATGCGCATAACATGCATAATGTGTGAGGTGCCCAATTGTCCTCGTAATGGAGGAAGGAAAGGTCAAGGATACGACAAAGGTAAGCTAGGTCATAGAGTTGGTCTAGATAATCATGGTTGTTGTTTTTATGTATATGGTGCAATGTGGTATTATCTATATGCTGTTTAGGATTGATATCTGAGATTCTCTGCCATGTGGATATGCCCTAATTACCGGGGAGACTTTGGCAAAATTTCTGAAAATTTAGGGAGTTAGCCAAATTTTGGAGCCTTTAGTGTGTAGATAAGGATTTAAGTCACATTAGGTGTCTGTGGCAGACTCACTTTGGTGTTGAGCCTATGATCCTTAGCGGGGGAGAATGTAAGGCCCCGAAAAACTTCTCTAATGAATTAATATTTTAAAGTACGCCAACGGTATTTGGGAATAGCGTGTTAGAGTATTATAGGAGACCCATGGGATAGAACTACATTATTTCGAAATGAAAAGTATATGTTTAAGGTGTGTTGAAACATACTAAGGAGTTTTGTGAATGGAAAGAATTCGTGTGGAACAAGTACGATACATTAAGTGAAAGGATGTCTCAATTTGCACAAGATCCTACTTCAAACATATGCTGCTACCAAACTATAGCGATTTATGAGGTGATCTACCTATCACATTTAAGCCCTTTGAGTCTAGTTTCTAATGCTTCAAACCGTTTGTCATTCGAACATTCCTACAAGAAGTTATGATCAAATACCCAAAGTCTGGCCTATAGCTCGCGAGGCTGGTGTAAGACCAGGCTTTAGCCTGGCGAGGCCAGGTGTAAGACCAGGCTTTAGCCTGGCGAGGCCAGGCTAAAGCAAGCTAAGACCAGGCTTTAGCCTGGCGAGGCCAGGCTAAAGCGAGCCAAGGCCAGGCTTTAGCCTGGCGAGGCCAGGTCTGTAGCCCGGTCTAGAATTTCGGAGTATCCAATCTTCTATTGTTATAACCCGACCCAACTTCGATAAATAAGCCTTGAAGCTAATTTTGGAGCAAAAATCTGATATTTTTAGAGGGAAGTGAGAGGGTTCTAGAGAGATGAAGAAGCTCAAGTGCTTTTTTCATCAAGATCTTGTCCAAGCTTTGAAATCCAACAAGAAATCCCTCAAGTTCTTCGTCTAAGAGGTAAGGTTCCATACCATAGTTTTCAATTTCGAATTTGGGTAAAATATGGTTGATTTGGAGTATGATTCTTGGGTGTGAGAGTATTATTTATACATTCATGTACCAATAAGTTTTATGGGGTGATTGTTGAGCTCAAATGGGTAAAGATTGGGTTGTGAAGTGAAAGAAACCCTGTGGAAGAATCTTGTAACCAATTTGCTCATATATTGTTAGATAAAATGCTCAAATGAGCTGAGACCATGAATATCTTCCTAATAATAGTTCAATTTTGTTATGTCTCAAGATAGATTGGGATTGCTAGAATTTCCAGAACGTTGTAGTAATTTAAGGAAAGCTCAAAGCAAGGTATGTTGGCTAAACTCTTCTCTTAGAATTGAATACCACGAGGTTCATGTAAATTATGTAAGACCCGAGTGGCTTGTGTTAAAAGATATATGTCCCGAGTAAGTTTGTGTTGAAAGGTATATGTTCCGAGTAAGTTTGTGTTGAAAGATATATGTCCAATAAGTATCCTAAATGCTTTATTCATGTTATGTTGCCAATTGAGGATGTGCTCAAGTATGGGCTGTGCTTTAATAATGTATCGAGTTCAAACGAAGGCTATTATGCCAAATTTTGTGAAATATCTCTATGTGTCTTAGACTTTTAATTGCTAACATGCGTACTACACACCTTTATTTGAATTGTTGTTGTTGGTAATGATGATGTTGATGTTTGAAAGTAAAAAGGTGAGCATGAAATACTAAATACGGCCAACATGCCAAGAGTTATTTTATAATTGTGGCCAATGGTGCCAATGAAATGAAATAATATGAGAAAGATTATGAAATGAGCTTTAACTCACTATTCAAAAATTGACTTCGATAACATAATTGGCTAAAAGCTTATGAACTCAAGTGATGCCCAAATGTGGTTGTTTTAGCTAATGCTATGCTCGGTAAGTATTTTTCAATGTATTTTGTGTTCTTACACATTCGTGAGTGGAAAGTATGTATTGCCCTTTGTGGGGGAAAATGTGTCAAGAATAAATGGTGTGTTATTTGCTGATGATTTAAACTTGCGCATCAATTGCCATTCATTTTACTCCATTTATTGGAAAGCAATCTATTGTGTTTAAAGCCTTCCTTACTAATGAACTTAAAGTTGTAAATTCCGGAATATTTTACTTGTTGATAATTATGATGATGTTCTATGAAAGGGAAGAAATGAAAGTGTAGAATATGATATACGACCATAGTGCCATGAATGAATAAGAATATGTATGGCCAATGGAGCCAATGAAATAATGATGTTGTAAGTAGTTGAAAGTAATTGTGAAGTGATATATGGTGGGAAAGGTTATGAGACGAACATATTTGTACTTATGTTTCCAATGTGTTATAAGCTCTTACGCCCTCATGAGGAGAGGCTAGAGCGTTCCTAAATATTTTAAATGTTCTTGATGTCCTATGATCACCTATGGCAAGTACAATAAGTGATGGTATGAACATGAAATGTTGCCGTTTGCCAAAATGAGAATTATGAGGTGTTGTGTGTCTCTATGGTTTCTATTGTAGTACGTATGCTACTGAAATAATATATGTAAATGACTTTGATTGTTAAGTCCCCAAGAGTCATGAACCTAGATAATGACCTCAAGAGGTCAAGGGAGTGAATAATAAGATGGAAGGGAGATGTCCATTGATAAATGACGATGAACTTTAAGAAAAGGAATTGGGCCCATGTGCCATTGAAATTGACTTATTGATTTATCATGCATGCGCTAATGTAATGAGTTATGTTTCTCCATGATGAGCATGAACATGAACATGAAATATTCCAATGATATGAGTAATTACGACGTTAAATGTAATGACAAACTATGCTGCTTTGAGTTTATATATGGTATTGTGATTGTGATATACCTCTACCCGCATATATTGGGGTGAGGCGGTAGGACCGCTTTGTGTAGAGATTGTGGTATTGTAGAATACACCTCCACCCGCATATATTGGGGTGAGGCGGTAGGACCGCTTTGTGTAGGGATTGTGGTATTATGGAATATACCTCCACCCACAAATATTGGGGTGAGGCGGTAGGACTGCTTTGTGAAGGAATAGGGGTATTATGGAATACACCTCCACCCGCATATATTGGGTGAGGCGGTAGGATTGCTTTGTGTTGGGATTCTGGTATTGTGATATACTTCCACCCGCATATATTGAGGTGAGGCGGTAGGGCCGCTTTGTGTTGGGATTGTGGTATTGTGATACACCTCCACCCGCATATATTGGGGTAGGGATTGTGGTATTGTGGAATACACCTCCACCCGTATATATTGGGAAGAGGCGGTATGACCGCTTTGTGTATGGATTGTGGTATTGTGATAAACCTCCACCCGCATATATTGGGGTGAGGCGGTATGACCACTTTATGTAGGGATTGTGGTATTGCGATAAACCTCTACCCGCATATATTGGGGTGAGGCGGTAGGGCCGCTTTATTTTGGGATTCTGGTATTGTAATATACTTCCGCCCGCATATATTGGGGTGATGCGGTAGAGCCGCTTTATATTAGGATTCTGATATTGTAATATACTTCCACCCGCATATATTGGGGTGAGACGGTAGAGCCGCTTTGTGTTAGGATTGTAGTATTTTGATACACTTCCACCCGCATATATTAGGGTGAGGCGGTATGGCCGCTTTGTGTAGAGATTGTGGTATCGTGATACACCTCCACCCGTTTATGTTGGGGTGAGACGACATCGCCGCTTTGTGTGAAGGTGGTTATAGAGGATCCCCAACTGAGTATTTATAAATGTTAATGGAAGCTCTAAATAAATTTTTTTGACGTTGACAGCTATCTAAGCCCATTTAATGTTGCTATGATTCATTGTATTCATGTCGAATTTCTAAGCCCTTGAATATGTGTACTTGTATTGTGTAAGAGAACACTGTGAACGGTCTATGAGACGCATATGTGTACAATATAATATGTGAACACTGGTATTGTGAACATCGATATTGTGAACATTGTATTTGTGAATAGTGATATTGTAAACAGTGGTATATCGGTGTTAATGACCTGCCAAACACAATCGTATATGAAGTTCGTATTTTGGAAAATTATCATGTTTTTAACTAGACATTTGGATATTGTGGATTGTGACTATTTGATTCTATGTGTTGCCTTTTCTGATATGGGCATTATATTTTGAAAGAGGATTTTAAGCTATACATACTAGTGCTATTCGACAGTGCTAACGTCCCTTTTGCCGGGGGCGCTGCATCTTTTAATGGATGCAGGTATACTTCTACAGGATGATATGGACCTTTGATAGGGATCTTCTTCACTACTCAGCTTATGGTGAGCCCGCTACAGTTCTAGTGGGTGTTTGGGTCTAGTTCGTTTTATGTACATAGGTATCCATTGTCATAGAAGCTCCATGTACACCGTGGGTCATGTAATTAAAGATTTGAGTTTTGTCATGTATTTATGTTCACAGTATTTACAGCTATTTATAGAGCTGTGTAACCACCACGAGAAAGAAAATATGGTCCATTGAGCCAAGTGTATTTAATATGAAAGTCAAGCTTTTATTATGTTGTGGTAAATCATGCATGAGTAATGATGAGAGGTTAATGTAAATTAGGTTTGCTCGACTGGGTTTACTCGATTGAGCGCCGGTCGCGCTCCACGATTTCGGGCGCGTGACAAACTTGGTATCAGAGCATGGTTTTTGAGTCCTAAGGTGTCATGGAGCTGTGTCAGTAGAGTCCCTCTTATCTGTGTGTTGCCGGCCACACTTATAATAGGGAGGCTACAATGGCATTTAGGAAATGTTTCTCTTCTTCTATCATCGATCGTGCGTTAAGGTTCCGAGTTAGTCTCAGAGTTCCCTTGTTAAAATCAAGGAATGTTTGCATATCATGTTATGAAATGAGAAAGGCCTAAGGATTAAAGGAATGATGCGCATAACATGCATAATGTGTGAGGTGCCCAATTGTCCTCGTAATGGAGGAAGGAAAGGTCAAGGATACGACCAAGGTAATCTAGGTCATAGAGTTGGTCTAGATAATCATGGTTGTTGTTTTCATGTATATGGTGCAATGTGGTATTATCTATATGCTGTTTAGGATTGATATCTGAGATTCTCTGCCATGTGGATATGCCCTAATTACAGGGGAGACTTTGGCAAAATTTCTGAAAATTTAGGGAGTTAGCCAAATTTTGGAGCCTTTGTTGTGTAGATAAGGATTTAAGTCACATTAGGTGTCTATGGCAGACTCACTTTGGTGTTGAGCCTATGATCCTTAGCGGGGGAGAATGTAAGGCCCCGAAAAACTTCTCTAATAATTTAATATTTTAATGTACGCCAACGGTATTTAGGAATAGCGTGTTAGAGTATTATAGGAGACCCATGGGATAGAACCACATTATTTCGAAATGAAAAGTATATGTTTAAGGTGTGTTGAAACATACTAAGGAGTTTTGTGAATGGAAAGAATTCCTGTGGAACAAGTAGGATACATTAAGTGAAAGGATGTCTTAATTTGCACAAGATCCTACGTCAAACATATGCTGCTACCAAACTATAGCGATTTATGAGGTGATCTACCTATCACATTTAAGCCCTTTGAGTCTAGTTTCTAATGCTTCAAACCGTTTGTCATTCGAACATTCCTATAAGAAGTTATGATCAAATACCCAAAGTCTGGCCTATAGCTCGCGAGGCTGGTGTAAGACCAGGCTTTAGCCTGTCGAGGCCAGGTGTAAGACCAGGCTTTAGCCTGGCGAGGCCAGGCTAAAGCGAGCCAAGGCCAGGCTTTAGCCTGGCGAGGCCAGGTCTGTTGCCCGGTCTAGAATTTCGGAGTATCCAATCTTCAATTGTTATAACCCGACCTAACTTCGATAAATAAGCCTTGAAGCTCATTTTGGAGCAAAAATCTGATATTTTTAGAGAGAAGTGAGAGGGTTCTAGAGAGAGGAAGAAGCTCAAGTGCCTTGTTCATAAAGATCTTGTCCAAGCCTTGAAATCCAACAAGAAATCCCTCAAGTTCTTCGTCTAAGAGGTAAGGTTCCATACCCTAGTTTTCAATTTCGAATTTGGGTAAAAGATGGTTGATTTGGAGTATGATTCTTGGGTGTGAGAGTATTATTTATACATTCATGTACCAATAAGTTTTATGGGGTGATTGTTGAGCTCAAATGGGTAAAGATTGGGTTGTGAAGTGAAAGAAACTTTGTGGAAGAATCTTGTACCCAATTTGCTCATATATTGTTAGATAAAATGCTCAAATGAGTTGAGACCATGAATATCTTCCTAATAATAGTTCAATTTTGTTATGTCTCAAAATAGATTGGGATTGCTAGAATTTCCAGAACGTTGTAGTAATTTAAGGAAAGCTCAAAGCAAGGTATGTTGGCTAAACTCTTCTCTTAGAATTGAATCCCACGAGGTTCATGTAAATTATGTAAGACCCGAGTGGCTTGTGTTGAAAGATATATGTCCCGAGTAAGTTTGTGTTAAAAGGTATATGTTCCGAGTAAGTTTGTGTTAAAAGATATATGTCCAATAATTATCCTAAATGCTTTATTCATGTTATGTTGCCAATTGAGGATGTGTTCAAGTATGGGCTGTGCTTTAATAATGTATCGAGTTCAAACGAAGGCTATTATGCCAAATTTTGTGAAATATCTCTATGTGCCTTAGACTTTTAATTGCTAACATGCGTACTACACACCTTTATTTGAATTGTTGTTGTTGGTAATGATGATGTTGATGTTTGAAAGTAAAAAGGTGAGCATGAAATACTAAATACGGCCAACATGCCAAGAGTGATTTTATAATTGTGGCCAATGGTGCCAATGAAATGAAATAATATGAGAAAGATTATGAAACGAGCTTTGACTCACTATTCAAAAATTGACTTCGATAACATAATTGGCTAAAAGCTTATGAACTCAAGTGATGCCCAAATGTGGTTGTTTTAGCTAATGCTATGCTCTGTAAGTATTTTCAATGTATTTTGTGTTCTTACACATTCGTGAGTGGAAAGTATGTATTGCCCTTTGTGGGGGAAAATGTGTCAAGAATAAATGGTATGTTATTTGCTGATGATTTAAACTTGCGCATCAATTGCCATTCATTTTACTCCATTTATTGGAAAGAAATCTATTGTGTTTAAAGCCTTCATTACTAATGAACTTAAATTTGTAAATTCCGGAATATTCTACTTGTTGATAATTATGATGATGATCTATGAAAGGGAAGAAATGAAAGTGTAGAAGATGATATACGACCACAGTGCCATGAATGAATAAGAATATGTATTGCCAAGTGAGCCAATGAAATAATGATGTTGTAAGTAGTTGAAAGTAATTGTGAAGTGATATATGGTGGGAAAGGTTATGAGACGAACGTATTTGTACTTATGTTTCCAATGTGTTATAACCTCTTACGCCCTCATGAGGAGAGGCTAGAGCGTTCCTAAATATTTTAAATGTTCTTGATGTCCTATGATCACCATGGCAAGTACAATAAGTGATGGTATGAACATGAAATGTTGCCGTTTGCCAAAATGAGAATTATGAGGTGTTGTGTGTCTCTATGGTTTCTATTATAGTACGTATGCTACTGAAATAATATATGTAAATGACTTTGATTGTTAAGTCCCCAAGAGTCATGAACCTAGATAATGACCTCAAGAGGTCAAGGGAGTGAATAATAAGATGGAAGGGAGATGTCCATTGATAAATGACGATGAACTTTAAGAAAAGGAATTGGGCCCATGTGCCATTGAAATTGACTTATTGGGGTGAGGCGGTAAGACCGCTTTGTGTAGGGATTGTGGTATTATGGAATATACCTCCTCCCACATATATTGGGGTGAGGCGGTAGGACCGCTTTATGTTGGAATAGGGGTATTATGGAATACACCTCCACCCGCATATATTGGGGTGAGGCAGTAGGATTGCTTTGTGTTGGGATTCTGGTATTGTGATATACTTCCACCCTCATATATTGGGGTGAGGCGGTAGGTCCACTTTGTGTTGGGATTGTGGTATTGTGATACACCTCCACCCGCATATATTGGGGTAAGGCGGTAGGACCGCTTTGTGTAGGGATTGTGGTATTGTGGAATACACCTCCACCCGTATATATTGGGGTGAGGCGGTATGACCGCTTTGTGTAGGGATTGTGGTATTGTGATAAACCTCTACCCGCATATATTGGGGTGAGGCGGTAAGGCCGCTTTGTTTTGGGATTCTGGTATTGTAATATACTTCCACCCACATATATTGGAGTGAGGCGGTAGAGCCGCTTTGTGTTGGGATTCTGGTATTGTAATATACTTCCACCCGCATATATTAGGGTGATGCGGTAGAGCTGCTTTGTATTGGGATTGTGGTATTGTGATACACTTCCACCCATATTTATTGGGGTGAGGCGGTATGGCCGCTTTGTGTAGAAATTGTGGTATCGTGATACACCTCCACCCGTTTATGTTGGGGTGAGGCGACATCGCCACTTTGTGTGAAGGTGGTTATAAAGGATCCCTAACTGAGTATCTATAAATGTTAATGGAAGCTCTAAATAAATTTTCTTGACGTTGACGGCTATCTAATCCCATTTAATGTTGCTATGATTCATCGTATTCATGTCGAATTTCTAAGCCCTTTAATATGTGTACTTGTATTGTGTAAGAGAACACTGTGAACGGTCTATGAGACACATATGTGTACAATATGATATGTGAACACTGGTATTATGAACATCGGTATTGTGAATACTGATATTGTGAACATTGGTATTTGTGAATAGTGATATTGTGAACAATTGTATATCGGTGTTAATGATCTCCCAAAAAAAATCATATATGAAGTTCGTATTTTGGAAAATTATCATGTTTTTAACTAGACATTTGGATATTGTGGATTGTGACTATTTGTTTCTATGTGTTGCCTTTTCTGATATGGACATTCTATTTTGAAAGAGGATTTTTAGCTATACATACTAGTGCTATTCGACAGTGCTAACGTCCCTTTTGTCAGGGGCGCTGCATTTTTTAATGGATGCAGGTATACTTCTACAGGATGATATGGACCTTTGATAGGGATCATCTTCACTACTCAGCTTATGGTGAGCCCGCTACAGTTTTAGTGGGTGTTTGGGTCTAGTTCATTTTATGTATATAGGTATCCATTGTCATAGAATTTCCATGTACACTGTGGGTCATGTAATTAAAGATTTGAGTTTTGTCATGTATTTATGTTCACAGTATTTACAGCTATTTATAGAGCTGTGTAACCACCACGAGAAAGAAAATATGGGCCATTGAGCCAAGTGTATTTAATATGAAAGTCAAGCTTTTATTATGTTGTGGTAAATCATGCATGAGTAATGATGAGAGGTTAATGTAAATTAGGCTTGCTCGACTGGGTTTACTTGGTTGAGCATCGGTCGCGCTCCACGATTTCGGGGCGTGACACGAATAGCACAAAATACCGCATACAAGCAAAGCACGACTAAGACACATTAAGCAATTCAACATCTCAAGAGCCATATCGCTCAAATATCGCCACAATGCTTAACCAGGACCACATCTTGCGTGTGAATAGTCAAATAGTCTCACAACCCATAGTAGAATAAGAGAGTGATACCTAAAAATAATTAGTGCATGAATTACATCCATTCCGTCTGATGACACACCTACAGTAAAAGCTGCGCAAGAATAAGCAAATTCGATCTGATGTAGAATACACATTCTCATTAGGCCTATCAATGGGACCCCAAACCAATTTAGATCATCCCAAAATAGGTAACTAACCCTTTTTAAGTCCACATTGACCTATCCATAACACATATAATCAATGGTCTAATCCTTAACAAACATTCACAGTCCGTAGCCAAGGAATAATTTGCCTATGAGAACATTGAGTCTCTAAACCTCTAGAATACATGAGTCTCCATATCTGATTTCCAACTCTCCCGCTCAAATGACTGTTACGTCACTCATACACAATCACCTCATGAGAATTACCCCCCATAAATCTTCCGCACCACACAGCAAAAACTGAACATCAACAGTCACCAACCATGCAATTTCAGTAATACTAGTCAAGCATCTGCAAATCAATACATATTGTGTCTTCTACAACATACATCCTTCTCAGACGATACAAGATAGAGCTAGCATTCTCTTAAACATCTAAAATCTCTTATGATGTCTAGAACTCATAACCTTCCTTTCAATACTGAACCGAAACCTTGCCTATGCAAATCTCAATCCCACACGGCACACCGCATCTATCGTGCTATAGTACAAAAATACAAGAACCTCATCATCAACTCTGAATCAAAAGTAGGATAAACAATCCATTAACCAGGATCCTTCCACTTAACCCAATTTAGGAGAAAAAAAGTCACAATAGGCAACAACTTCCCATGCTTGTAGAAGAAATCAACTGCAAGTCGTGGTCAAAATCATCCCAAAATATTTGAAACTTATTTGCACATAACCAAATCATCAGAACTGATTTTCTCTCAATAAACCAAGTCTCGCAGGCTGCCAAACCCAAAAGTATTGCCACAAATTACCTGTAAAGTTCTATCATACCAAAGAAGCCGGTCATTTTTACTACTATGTTGATCAAAACCACTGCTAAGCTTACCCAACTTCTTCAGATTCCTCTTGTCTTGCCTTCAAGGTAACACTTCTCTTTCCCAGTACTCTATGGACCTCAACTAGAACTCATCCCAAGTGATCCCAACATGGAACCACATTATCCTAAGACTCGTAAACTACTTTATTCCCTCTCATGCCTCCAATAGTACCTCAAACCGAAATGCCCCCTTTGAAGAGACCTTATGTGAATCCAAAGCTATTGCTTTCATATCTCTAATACTGCAATGTAGAATCATAATGATATGGAAATACCACGAGTCTCGATACCATCCAAGGAAATTCTTAGGTCTTAGACATACACAAATCCGTGAACCCTTAAATAACACATATGAATCTTGAACCCAATAATTGCTTCTCGAGAGGTACCCACTCTGTCCTAGTCCCAAATACATAGCCAATCACACCGACGACTAGAGCTCTGCTAGCACATGAATGCTCCAAAATGAAACAATTGAGAGAAGACTTCCTCTTTACACAAAACATCCACAACGAATATCAAACGTGAATCATTCCACAACCTCCATAAACCAATCAAGCATATTACATCTTGTATCCAGCAGATCCCTTGCTCGAAATCATCCTTGATGACACCCTTCTCAAATCATAGCTAATCCACAAGCACAACCTAGTTCAAGAATAATAACAACACTTTCCCATATGACCTAAGCTTCGATTGTAGACTCCCCCACTTGGCTCGAAGCCCTAAAACACATCATGTGATATCCCACAAAACTCTTTTTTCATAAATTGTAGAAAATACATCCCACCAGGTAGACGGAAAACTCCTCACAAAAACGTCATAAGAATCACACAACCTCAAACCTTCTTGCAAGAGATAACCCTCCCGCTTAGCCTCAAACCGGCATCTCTCTATGACCCTACCATGGTCACAACCACTTATGCAATCAATAAATCTTCCTAAATCTACACTCATTAACAAGATATAAGAATCTATTTTATTCCACAAATGAAAAATTGAAAGATCCACCAGAATGTCCTGATCTTAAGATTCTAAAATGCATCGAGACGATAATCAAGCATCCATAGCCCTTCGCATCCCAATATAATCCTTCTCGACACATCCACACTATCTAGGCATAGTCCTCAGTCACATAACACTCATCAGATAGTTATGTTGCAACTCACTGAGCCATCAATCCCATTCATAGGGACATTGCCTAATATAAAATTCCAAAGGCACATACTCACATAACTGAAACTGCCGAGCCCATGCTGAGGTCCAAACCTAGATTCAAGTCCTCCAGAATAGCCTACCTTCACAACATATAAATACATCTCGCACCTCATCCACAACATCACAAGCCATCGGTGCACATATGATACCGTGTGCTCAATATCACATATGAGTGAATAGAAAGAAATCAAAGATAGAGGCTTCAAGCTGAATCAATGTCGCGCGATATAGAAATAAGGAAGGTGAGGTTTCCTAGATGACCTATAGCCCCTCGAAAATAAGTATGGACGTATCATATCGATTCGTAAGGCTCTACTAGGAACTTGCTCATGCCACGTAGAACATATGAACCTAAAGCTCTGATACCAACTTGTCATGACCCAAAAGTCCCTCAAAGTCGTGATGGAACCTAGCCGAACCCGTTAGGTAAGTTAAATAACAAATGACTCAATTCAAATTAAATATCATCAATAATTAATGAACAAAATAGTTGAATTCCATACAATATCCCAAGGATTGTAGTATAAGTCATGAGCAACTAAGATTATGAATACCACTCTGATTTGAAGAATAATACATCGTCTGTTTGAAGTTTATATAAATAGAAATATAGGTCCTAATCTACTAGGAAAAAGTGGTAGCTTGTGTTTGGAATCTCTGGTATGTCTTCAATGCTAGGCTTCATCTTCTACAGCAACCCAACTCCAGAATCTACACGCATGGTGCAGAAGTATAGTATGAGAACGACCGACCCCATTTAATCGGTAAGTATATTGACTAAGCTTGATGACGTGGTGAAGATTAGGTCAAAAAGATAATCAGTTTTTATAATCTGTGCAGCTCAATAACAAGTATAATACAGAGAAGTATTCAAAGAGACAGTCACAGAATAACGAATATCAGTAATAAATATGCATAACTTAGGTAATGGTTATAAACAAACTTTTTCCAATTAAACATATCAAGCAAATAAAGTTTGCACCAACTATGCACACAAAAGAGACATGCACCATGTACTGTGTGCTCAAAAATCCAATATCGTATCAATTTATAAATACCATGTTCATGAAACCTTTACATTAGTCCAACGTATCAATGCATGATAATAACTCTCTTTTTACATCAATTCGACGCTCGCCAAGTGTCCAAAAACTCATTAATAAGTTTCATACATATGTAAAATGCATCAACTAGCATATGTGGATGATATGCATGTGTAAAACATGTAAAAATTCATGAATATGTACAAAGGATTACTTGAGTGGCCAAGATTTCACATTTATTCTCAGTAACTCATCACATGGGATCCCAGATCGCAGTCAACCAGAAACCCGTCAGTTTCTCACAATCTGCGTGTACGCCATCAAGAGAGAAACATGAGAGGGCAAAGCTAGGGGGATGGATCTATATCCACAAGCTGCATGTACAACTCACGTGCCATAAGCATATCAATTGCATGACAAAATCTCATGCCAAATCAACGTCACCTCATAGTCTGCACGACAAAGACCTCAAGCTAAATCAATATCACATCACAGTCGCACGACGAAGACCTCGTGCCAAACCAATAGCAATATCACAATATCCGCATGGCAGAAATCTCGTGCCATATCAATAATAATATCAAAATATTCGCATGGCAGAAATCTCGTGCCATCACCTTAGTCCATATATGAGAACCACATGCAGTGATGTATGCATATGAACGAAAGATAATCATATATGATGTACATGGATAGATAAATAACCATGCATCAATGTATGCATGTATACATGGGATGATCCCTAGGTAGGATGTATCCCTAAATGTACGTGTGACCATGGACCCAATATGTAATACGTCATCCAAATAATCATCATGTCCAAATAAGCATCAAAACCAAATCATAGTCTTTAATGTGGGTAAAGAAAATCAAGTAGTCATACATCAATTTAAGACATTACATAAGAATAATATATACGAATGTGTGTTCATACATACGTGTGACTATGTTTGAAAGTAGTATAGCAACAATTAAAAAAAAAAAGTTCATCATGCACAAAATAAGTTACAATTAGCCTCAATATTAACTCTGGCATTGTTTTATCGTGCTCGCATAGTCAATCAATTTGTTAAAATATAGAATCAAGTAGAAAACACAACCAAACAAAGCGTAAGGTAATCTAAAATCTACCTCGAGCATGAATACTCATGGCACATGTATATACGCTCATCACCTCATGTATACATCACCCCTATATATAGTAAATCATACCAACTATTAGGAAAAAATCACTCAACCAAAGCTAGGGAAGAGACTTACTTCATCCGGGTTAGTCCAAAGCTCCAAAATTGCATTTTCATGAGAAATCACCTCTAATAGGCTCAAATCTGCGTAAACATCAACCAAGGGAGTCAACCAATGCCGTAGGAAGTAATCCCAATCAATAAAGCTTTGATCTTTAAAGAATTTCCAAGAAGACAACAAAAGTCAACCCGGACTTGCGTGCCCAAAATTCGGAACCAATACTAAAATTTGATGACCCATAATCTGCCAAGTCCAAATATGTGATTAGATTCCAAAACCGAGTCCAAATCAGTACTTAAATCCCCAAAATACACTCTATTAAACTGTAGGCAAAATCCCCAATATTTCCTTCAAAATTCCATTTTTAAAGTGTGTAAATACACGAGGAAACAAGATATATAATCAAATCCAAGTTGAAATTACTTACCCCTAAAATAGTAATGAAAATCCCCTCCAAAATCACCTCTCTCCAATGCTCCAAAACTCAATATAATAAAATATGAGCAAACCCTAGAAATATAATAAGTTGGTAGGGATGCCGCTTCTGCAGATAAAAATGTCACTTCTGCAACCCTGCTTATGTGGTCCAAGCCTCCCATTTGCGAGCTTTACTGCACTACCTGACCCCTGGTATCTGTGCACAACCCTCGCTTTTGCAAAGGCGCGTGTGCAACAATACTATAGCTCCTCGATGCCGTAGATGCGACCACATCTCCACATCTGCGGGTCTCCTAACCCAAGTCCTTCCTCGCAGGTGTGACATACTTCCTTCACTTTTGTGGCCTCACACCTGCGCAAAATGATCTGCATGTGTGATACACCACGTCCGAATGACGCTTACACATTCTGAAATACAACCAAACATTGCATACAAGTTCCAATCAACTAGATGAACCTATGCAAGGTCTCAAAACTACAATAGGAGTTTGATAACACTAAACTCAACTCCCAATCAAACCAATAAGCTCTCCGATTCCTCAAAATGCAAATTTTCGACAAATATAGCCAAAACCATCTAGGAACATCCAAATTCAAATTCAAACATACGCCCAAGTCCAAAATAACCATACAAATTTGTTGAAACATCAAATTTCTATTTCGAGTTTGTTTACACAGCCAGGGATATTGATTCGCACGTGGATGATAAAACCTTTCTACAGGTAGTGGACATAACCAAATGCAAAGAGGGTTTTGAGAGACTTATCAAATAAACTCAGGAGGCTAACAAAAACCAAAGACCTAGGTAGTTATAGCGGGAAGACATGTGGTTGAAAGCATACGAATTATGCACCCCAGAGTCAATCCGTAGCTTATTCATCTCCCTACCTGTATCCACTTAGACATAATCAACATGCATAGAATTAGACCTATCAAGGGTACAGTGCACCAGCTCAGATCCATACAGTTTAATCCGTTCCTGTTTGCCCTATTTGCCAGAGAAGAAACTCTAGTCAATGCCATTTGAGTCAGAAAGGTTGCTATCTTTGTAATGATCTAGGCCACATCCGAAGGGATTGTCTGTAGCTCAGACATGCCATATGGAAGGCTCCAAATACTCAAGCGGCTTCTACACTCACTACTGCCGATGTTCCTTCTTCAACCTGGCCTAATAATTATATAGGGTGTGGTGTAGGTAGGGGAGGAGATAAAGTAGGCGGAGGACCAGCTAGACTCTATGCTGCCATAGACCGACATAATGTAGAGGCATCAAACAACATTATCACACTCACTTTAACAATGTGTGATCATCTTGCTTATACTTTGATAGACCCAGGTTCTACTGACTCTTATGTGTCTTACTTCATGTATGCCTGTTTGTTGTTTTGTGACTTGCGAGGATGGTTAGTTTGGTTTCGAGAAGGTTTGGGAATGAATTAAAACACTTAGTTTCATATTTGGAAGCTTAAGTTATAAGAGATGACCAAGGTTTGAGTTTTGGGTAAACGACCTCGGATTCGTATTTTGATGATCCAATAGGTTCATATGCTGAATTTGGACTTAGGCATATGCCCAGATTTGTCTTTGGAGGTTCCTAGGTTTATCTGGCTCAATTTGTTGAAAGTTGGCAATTTGAAAGTTTGGAAGGTTCATAGTTTGACTGGGGATTGATTTTGAGGCTATCGAGTTTGGATTGTTGTTCTGAAAAATGGAATAGATACACTTTATCATTGGTACTTCTGTGCAATGTTTGGGTTCATTCCGAATTGGTTAGGCTTGAATTGGATGCTTGGTTGTGAATGTTTGAAGTTCTTGAACCTGAAGGAATGAATTATATGTTTTGGTGTTTGGGTTATGGGCGTTATTTTAATGCTTTGAGTTTATGAACGAGTTTGTATATGGTTTATACACTAGTTGGTGTGATTGGAAGGGGTCCCGAGTGGCTCGGGTGAGTGTCGAACTCCCCAAAGCTTTTTGAAAGTTACGTATTTTTG
The DNA here is from genome assembly GCF_000390325.3 of Nicotiana tomentosiformis. Taxonomy (NCBI): domain Eukaryota; kingdom Viridiplantae; phylum Streptophyta; class Magnoliopsida; order Solanales; family Solanaceae; genus Nicotiana; species Nicotiana tomentosiformis. The sequence continues at coordinate 79,743,660 of NC_090816.1, read as the reverse complement.
TTGGTGCCAGGTCCTTCTTCGCGATCACAGAGGTTAGATTGCCATCGCGGAGTGCACTTATTCTGGGCAGGAATTTTTACTTCGCGTTCACGACACAGGGGTTGCATTCGAGATGGGTGAGGCAGACTAGCCTTCGCGTTAGCAACATGGGCATCGCATTTGCATAGTAGTGAGGTAGGCTGGGGATGGTCAAGTGATTGGACTTCCTATTCGCGGGTAGGGGACCTCTTTTGCGTAGGTCTGTGGACTTGGTAAATCGCTATCGCGGGATGGAGGCCGTGTTCGCGAGGGGTTAACTGGAGTTTGTGGATTTTTGGTGCTTCGCGAACATGAGGCAGTGGTCGTGTTCGCGATGGGTATCACTGGGAAACTTATAATTGTTCTAATTTCCGGACTTAGACCCATTCTTTCATATTCTGAACCCTAGACTTGGAGAGGGGCAATTTCTAAAGAGGATTTTCACACAAAGAAAGAGGGTAAGGGATTTCTATTTGATTTTAACATTATATCTTGTTTTTCATGGATTATTACACATAGATTATGGGATTTGAAAGAGAAATTTGGGGATATTTACTATGATTTTGGAGAGTGAAAATAGAGATTTGAACCCTGATTTGAAGAAACTTGTATTTTTAGACTCACATTCGAATGGGTAGTTGGGATTTATGACTCTTGCCGGGCTCCGAAAAGTGAGCCTGGGTTGACTTTTTGCAATATAACAAATATTGGAGCTTTATTATTTGGAATCGACTCCTATAGCCTTTCTTGATGTTATTGAGTTGTTTTTACTACATTCAAGTTGTTTGGAGGTCGATTCAAGTGGCAAGATATTTTTGGAGTATTGGTTCACACGCATTGAGGTGAGTAATTTGTCTAAACTTACTTTTGAGGGTAATTTCCCGTTGGGTATAGTATTTGATACACGTTGGAGGTGACGCACGTTCTAGGTGATGAGCGTATAGACGTATACCGGGGTTATTCATGATCCGGGTAGACCTTAGGATATTATGTGCCTTGATTTTCTATCATGCCTCGTTATTTCAGTGTTTTTTCCACTTGTATGAATAGTAATTAGCTATTATTCATGTTAGAAATCACGTCTAGGCTATATGCTTATCTGATTGAGACATGATAGAGATATTCTTGCTATATTGAGCTATTTGCCTTAATTGTAGTCATATTCTTTGTCATGATGTTACATCTGCGTATTACTTATCTGTCTCTGTGCATTCTTTATATTTTATTTCACATGTTGTTGGTGCCCTTATATGTGTGACACAGGTTGAGCTGACTATTATAAGATGTGAGCATTTTAGATTTGAGCGGTTGATGACTGATCTTGGGCCATAGAGCCGAATCGATATGAGGTGATGCATGTGCCAGGTCCCAGATTGGGCTGAGTGCTATCGGTCATGAGGTGACGTATGTGCCAGACCCCATATTAGGATAAGTGATGTTAATCATTGACTTAGAGCCGATCGGCGCTTGGACTAGGACCCGACCCCCGGAGTCAGGTATTAGCTTGTGGGTGCAGGCACACGGATCATATATGTGATTGGTGTGTGACTTATGTCAGGTACCCATACAGTGCTGAGTGTGGTTATGTGTGATGATTGAATGGCTTTTTTATCCAGGCACTATACATGTGCTGGGATTTGGTATAGATGATGATTTAACAACGATATTGTTGATTCTAGCATGTAAACTTCTCATGCAGGTGTAGGGTTATGTTTCTTCCCTCATGCTAATTGGTACTTGATGTCTCTACTTGATGTGTAGAACTTAGAATCACAATTAAATTGATAAAACCATGTTTAGTAATTTATGTGGAAGAATTTATGCCTTAACTGTTATTCTTGAAAAACATGCTTTATGTAGAACTTGGAATCACAATTAAATTTGCTATTGTGTGAGCTACTTTTTCTTTTGCTATTATTATACCATTATTGTTTTTATTGGATATTGGAACTGAATATTGGACCTTTCCAAGCTCGTCTTTACTTTTGACCCGAGGTTAGGTTTGTTACTTATTTAGTACATGGGGTCGGTTGTACTCATACTATACTCTGCAATTTATGTGCAGATCCAAGTGCTGCTGAGAGAGGCGATTGCTAGAGAGTGGCACGGGTACCAGCTTTGGAGATTTCGAGGTAGTTATTGTTCCATTCGAAGGCCTTGAAGTCCCTTTTCTCTTAGTTCATATTATTATTGTTGCATCTTTCAGACAATACTGCATTTTTGGTTCAGATTCTGTATTAAATATTAAAGAGCTCATGTACTTAATGACACCAAGTTATGGGATGGTTTTTAGTTGTATTGTTGCTATTGAGTTCAACTATTTATGATCAATTCACTATTGAGACTATTTAATACTATTATTTAAGATTATTTCTACTTATTTGTTGTTGGCTTGCCTAGCAAGCGGTGTGACGCCATCGGGGCTCCAGTGGAGTTTTGGTTTGTGACAAGTTGGTATCAGAGCACTAGGTTGCTTAGGTCTCACGTGTCATGGCAAGTCAAGTAGAGTTTTGCGAATCGGTACGGAAACATCTGTACTTATCTTTGAGAGGCTACATGGCTGTTAGGAAACTTCACTTTCTTTCATTCTTTATCGTGCGGATTTGTTTATCCCTAAGTGTGAATCCTTGCTCTTCTATTCTCTCACAGATGGTGAGGACATAATTATCGGATGCCGTTGAGCAGGTGCCGATACCCCAGGCAAGGGCCGTGAGAGGCTATGGCCGAGGCAGAGACAGGGGCGGAGCATGCACAATAGTTAGAGGCTCTGCTCGAGCAGCTGCTATGGAACCACCAGTAGCTCCTGTTGAGGAGCAGGTTCATGATTATGTGGAGCCAGTGGGACCAACTCAGGTTTCCCAAGGCTTACCTTTTTCACCAGCTATTCAGGATGCCTTGATCCTTATAATGGGCTTATTCGAGAGTTTGGCTTAGGCCGGAGCATTTCCTATTGTACTAGCTACTTCTCAGGTAGGGGGAAGAGTGCAGACTCTAACTACTAGATACCCTAGTGCTGGTGGACCTTGGTTATTACACCCCCGGAGTGTTTCCAATTGGGGGAGTTCAGCCTACTATTGTTGCGCAGCCTGAGGATAGGCCCATGATGTTAGTTGATGAGTTGAAGAGACTGATAAATTAATGAAGTTGCATCCTCCTCACTTCAGTAGTGCACCTTTAGAGGATGCTTAGGGATTCTGGATCGTTGTCATGCGATTCTGCGCAATTTGGGATTAGTTGAGTCCAATGTAGTTGACTTTACCTCCTTCCAAATAAAGGGTCCAGTCAAGAGGTGGTGACGGGTTTATGAGCTGAGCAGATGTCATGACCCTAAAATTCCACCTTTAGGATCGTGATGGCACCTAGTACCTAACTAGGTAGGCCTATCACATAGAAATATCCACAGAACCAAACACCAACTTAAATAATAATGAAAGGTGAAAAGTGCTTTAACATAACTAAAGTCGGAAATATAAGTCACATAAATCCCAAAACCGGTGCTACTGAGCCATAAGCTCTACAGAGAGTACATGCAAAATCTCAAAATACAATACTGTTTGAAAATACAAATAACAGTAGTAAGAAAATCAGCAGAAGGTGACTTCGAGACATGCGAGCAGAATGACAAGTATACCTTGAAGTCTCCACAGAAATCTCAAATCAGCTCACTAACGACTAACACACTTAGCGAAACATGGATCTGTACAAAAATGTGCAGAAGCATAGTATCAGTACTCCACAAACATACCCAGTAAGTAACAAGACTAACCTCGGTAAGGTAGTGACGAGGTTTAAGTCAAGACACGCACTAGACATAAACCTGTGCAGAATATCAATATAAAGCTGACAATGGAAAGCAAAATTAATAAATGGCAACAAGGATTAAACAGGTGATAATACAACAAATTAACTCAAACGCATTTAAAATACAGGTGAATCAATTAAGGAAAATAATGATAGTTCACATCCTCAAGCCATTCCAACACAAGATTTACAACAAGAATCACCCGGAGCTACCACACCTCATAATCACCAGTCCCCCATATGACGCCGCGTGAGCTTCACATTTTTAAAATATTTTTCCAAAATATCTTCACGCGCATAAGCCCCCTTATCTCGCCACGTGTGCTTCACAATGAAGTATTTCCCTTACTAGCAACACGCATATACAACCCCCTTATCTCGCTGCATGCACATCAATATACACAACACCCTTATTCCGCCGCACGCGTATCTCAATCACAACTCACCAATAACAATCACATGCACCTTACGTAAACATATGCCACAACATCACCAAAATATCAATAGCATTACCATAACAAGATATATCCCATGGCTCAACAACAATGTGTACAAGAATCATCACAACAATATAAGGATGCAGGGGAATGGACAACAAAATAAAAGCATGTTTCACATTACAAAAAACTCCAAATCAAGACATATTAATAGCCTAAGGTCTAATCCGATCACAACCAACACATACGCCCGTGTACACACTCGTTACTTTATGTACACGTTGTTTCACATAGCGCAAATATTATAAATTAGACCAAATCATAAGGGGAATCCTCCTCCCTCCCCCCCCACAAAGTTAGGCAAGATACTCACCTCAATCAAGCTAAATTAATCCTCTGATAAGACCTTCCCACGTGAATCAATCTTAGGATGGCTCGAATCTAGCCAAAATAACTTAATATCATAAATAAAAGCCATTGGAAATGATTCCAAATAATAAAGCTTTGATCATTAACAAAAATAAAAAATCAACCCAAAATGTCAACCTCGGGCTTGCATCCTTAAACTTGAAAAAACTCATAAATTCCGAACACCTATTCCGATACGAGTCCAGCCATACCAGTTTCATCCAATATCAAATCGGCCTTCAAATCATCAATTTATGTTTTAGAAACATTTTTACTTAAATCCCTAATTTCCTCAATTTGATTCATCAGACAATCGCTAAATTGAAGGTTGGAATCATGAAATATAACCAAATCTGAGTAAAAATACTTACCCCAATCCAAATCGTGCAAATCTCTTCCAAAATCGCCCAAATTCGAGCTCTATAACTCAAAATGTGATAAAATAACAAAAACCCTAGAAATAGAGTATTTAATAGGTTTACTCAGGTATACACATCGCGATCGCGGAAATAACTTCGCGATCACGAAGAACAACTCCCCAGTTTCGGAACCCTTCCTATGCGAACGCGGGAAAACCATCGTGAACGCGATGCACAGGCTGTTGGGGCCTACGCGAATACGACCTCATTCATGCAATCGCGAAAAACAACGCATGCCACCCCCAGCCAATCCTTCCTTCTACGCAAATGCGGCTCCCCGCTCGCGATCGAAAAGAAGCAGCCTCCCCAAGCTCCTCGAATGAGTCCCCTACTTCGCGAACATAAAGAACAAATTTGCTTGATACCAATTAGCCCTACGCGATCGCGTTGCAAAGAAGGAAACAAGACACCAACCAACAACAATCCAAAACAAGAGGAAATAGTCCAAAACTCATCCAAAACACACCCGAGGCCCCCAGGACCCCGTCCAATCATACCGACTAAATCTCAAAACATAACATGAACCTACTCAAGTCCTTCAATCATACCAAACAACATTAAATTATGAATCGCATATCAATTCAAGCCTAATGAACTAATGGACTTTCAACTTCCAAAACTCATGCAGAACCATATCAAATCAGCTTAGAATGACCTCAAATTTGGAATGCAAGTCCTAAATGACACAACATACCTATACCAACTCTCGAAACCATAATCCGAACCCTATATCAACAAAGTCAACCCTTGGTCAAACCTATCAACCTTCCAAACCTTCAACTTTCCAACTTTCGCCAATTTAAGCCAAAACAACGTAGGAATCTTCAAATCCAATTCCGGACATGCGCCTAAGTCTAAAATCACCATACGATGCTATTTGAACCATCAAAACACCATTAGAGAGTCGTCTACATAAAATTCAAACTTCTATCAACTCTTACAACTTAAGCCTCCAACCAAGGGACTAAGTGTCCCAGATCAATCGAAAACTCTCCCGAAACCACAACAATTAACACCACAAGTTACGTAACCACAAATACACATATGTAATGCGTAAAACAGGGGGTTCAGGTCTAAAATACTCAAAATAACCAACCAGATTGTTACATTCTCCCACTATTAAACAAATGTTCGTCCTCTAACGAGTATAGAGACATACCTGAAGTGCAAAAAAGTTGAGTATATCAGCTCTGCATATCATGCGCGGTCTCCCAAGTAGCCTCCTCGACCAGCTAACCTCTCTATTGAACCTTCACCGATGCAATGTTCTTCGACCTCAACTTTCAGACCTTCCTGTCCAAAATAGCCATCGGCTCCTCAACATAGGTCAAATCCTTGTCCAATTGCAATGACATAATACTTTCGGAGCAAGAAAACATGGAAGTCTGTAGGCCACCTCACCAACTCTCTCAAGGATCTCAAAAGGACCAATATAACGAGGGATCAACTTGCCCTTCCTCCCGAACCTCATCACACCCTTCATGGGCAAAACTCTGAGCAGAACCCTCTCACCCACCATGAATGCCACATCATGATCCCTCCGATCACAATAACCCTTCGTCATGGACTGCATTATACTAAGCCGATCCTGAATCAACTTCACCTTCTCCAAAGCATCACGGACCAAATTAGTGCACAACAACCTAGCCTTCTCAGGCTCAAACCAGCTAACCGGAGAACGACGTCGCCTCCCATATAAGGCCTTATAAGGAGCCATCTGGATGCTGGAGTGATAGCTGTTATTGTAGGCGAACTTTGCTAACGGTAGAAACTAATCACATAAATCCCCGAAATCAATAACACAGGCACGTAACATGTCCTCCAGATCTGAATAGTGTGCTCGGACTGCCCGTCCGTCTGTGGTTGAAATGTCGTACTCAGCTCGACCTCTGTACCCAACTCACAGTGCACGGCTCTCCAAAAATGCAATGTGAACTCTATGCCATTATCCAAGATAATAGACATCGGCACACCATGAAGGCGAACAATCTCACGAAGATAAATCTGAGCCAGCTGCTCTGAAGAGTAGGTAGTCATAGCTGGAATGAAGTGCGCAGACTTGGTCAGTATGTCCACAATAACCCACACAACGTTGAATCTTCTCAAGGTACGTGGAAGTCCAACTACAAAATCCATAGTGCTACACTCACATTTCCACTCTAGAATATCAAGCCTCTAAATCAAACTACCCGGTCTCTGAAGCTCGTACTTCACTTACTGACAGTTTAAACACCGAGCCACATACTCCATAATCTTTCTTCATTCTTCTCCACCAGTAGTGCTGCCTCAAATAATGGTACGTCTTTGCAGTACTCGGATGAATGGAATACCGCAAACTATGGGCCTCCTCAAGAATCAACTCATACAACCCATCAACATTCAGAACACAGATCCGACCACGCAATCTTAACACCTCATCATCCCCAATAGTAACCTCTTTGGCATCACCGTTCTGCACAGTGTACTTAATGACAATCAAGTGGGGATCATCATACATACGCGCCTTGATGCGCTCGAACAAAGAAGACTGTGAAACCATGCAAGCAAGAACCCGGCTAGGCTCTGAAACATCCAACCTCACGAACTTGTTGGCTAAAGCGTGAACATCCAAAGCTAACAGTCTCTCCCCAGCTGTAATAAAAGCAAGACTACCCATGCTCTCAACCTTCCTACTCAATACTTCGGCCACCACAGTGGCCTTCCTGGGATGATAAATGATGGTGATATTATTCTACTTTAGTAGCTCCAACCACCTCCATTGCCTCAAGATTTGATCATTTTTCTTGAGTAGGTGCTTAGACACCAGTGATATGTGAACACTTCACATGACACGCCATAGAGATAGTGCCTCCAAATCTTTAGTGCGTGAACATGGCTGCCAATTTCAAATCATGCAATGGGTTGTTCTTCTCATGGGGCTTCAACTGACGTGGAGCATAAGCGATCACTCTACCCTCTTACATCAACACACACCCAATGTGAATCCGTGAAACATCATAATAAACTATATAAGAACCCGATACTGAAGGCAAAACCAAAACTAGAGTTGTAGTCAAGGTAGTCTTGAGCTTCCGAAAGCTCTCCTCACACTCATCGGAAAACCTAAATGGGGAACCCTTCTGGGTTAATCTAGTCAAAGGACCTGCGACTGATGAAAAACCCTCTACGATACGGGAAAAATACCCAGCCAAGCCAAGAAAATTCTGGATCTCTGTAGCGGTAGAAGGTCAAGTCCAACTCTGAACTTCCTCAATATTCTTCAAATCCACCTTAATCCCCTCACTAGACACCACGTGGCTCAAGAATGCCTCTGAATCAAGCCAGAACTCACACTTGGAAAATTTAGCATATAGAATCTTCTCCGTCAAAGTCTAGTACACTATCCTCAAGTGTTGCTCATGATCCTCTTGGCAGCGAGAATACACCAAAATGTCACCAATGAGTATGATGATGAAGGAATCAAGATATGGCTGGAACACGTTGTTCATCAAGTGCATAAAGGTTGTTGGGGCATTAGTCAGCCCAAAAGACATCACCAAAAACTTAGAGTGACCATTGCAGGTCCTAAAAGCTGTCTTCGATATATCTAAAGCCCAGATATTCTGCTGATGGTACATCAATCTCAAGTCAATCTTCGAGAATACCTTAGCACCCTGAAGCTCATCAAACAAATCATCAATACGTGGTAGTGGGTACTTGTTCTTGACTGTAACCTTGTTCAGCTGCCTGTTTTCAATACACACCCTCATAGAGCCATATTTCTTCTTCACAAATAGAACTGGAGCACCCCAAGGTGAGACACCCGGTCAGATGGAACCCGTATCAAGCAACTCATGAAGCTGTTCCTTTAATTCCTTCAACTCCACTAGCGCCATGCGATATGGTAGGATAGAAATTGGATGAGTGCTCGGCACTAATTAATTACCAAAATCAATATCTCGGGTGGCATGCCCGGTAGGTCTACTGGAAATACATCTAGAAATTCTCTCACTACTGGAACTGACTCAACGGTAGGAGTATCAACACTAACATCCCTAAAATAGACTAAGTATGCCAAACACCCCTTCTCGACTATCCGTTGTGCCTTTAGGAAAGACACCACCCTACTAAAAACATGACCCAATGAACCTCTCCACTCCAACCTCGGCAACTCCGGCAACCCCGGCATGGCCAATGTGACAGTCTTAGCATGTCAATCCATAATAGTATGATATGGTGACAACTAGTCTATGCCGATCATCACATCAAAGTCCACCATATTGAGTAGCAGAAGGTCAACCCTAATCTCAGTACCCCCGATAGTGACCAAACACGACCGATAGACACTATCTACCATAATAGAATCCCCAACAGGCAGAGACACATAAACAGGGGAATCTAAAGAATCACGAGACATATCAAAATATAAAGCAAAATAGGTTGACACATATGAATAAGTGGAACCCATATCAAATAAAACTGATGCATCCCTATGCCAGGCTAGAATAATACATGTGATTACAACATCCGACGCAACGGCCTCAATCCTATTCGGAAAAGCATAATAACGTACCTGGCCTCCCCCTCTAGGACGACCTCTGGATGTGCAGGTGGAGTGGAAACTGGAGTAGAAACCATAGCCTGAGTATCATGCGGAGGTCCACCCCTCTAAAGTCTAAGATAATCTCTCACCATATGCCTAGTATCACCATACTCAAAACACCCTCTATGCGGGTGTGGTTGTTGGTATCGAGTCTGACCCGGTCGGCTAGAATAACCACGGTAGAAACCCCGTGCAGGAGGTGCACTGGAAGATGGCTTCCCAAAATGAGTACTTTGAGGTCCTTGAATAGCTGGCACACTCCGAGTAACCTGAAGTGTAGACTAAACTGGTCGACTGATGAAACCTCTGCCTTGACGAGCTGAAGTTATAGAGTGGGAACTATAAAATCTCGAGGCCTCTTGGACTCCCTATCCTTCCTCTCCTGAATACGCATACACTCCAATCTCCGCGCAATATCCACAACCTGTTGAAATGGAGTATCAGCCTCCAACTATCGTGCCATACCAAATATTTGACCATAACTGAGCCCTTCGATAAATATGCAGACTCTCTCTTTGACAGTGGAAACCAAAGCAGGTGCTTGATGAGATAACTCACTGAATCTTATAGCATACTCGAAAACAATCATAGTCCTCTAGTGTAACTGCTCGAACTCAGTGCGCAACGCATCCCTAAGGGTTTGGGGAACGAAATCCCTCAAAATATATCAGAGAACTGAGTCCAAGTGAGTGTCGCTTCATCAACTAGACTACTCTTCTCATAAGCCTTCCACCATCTATACGCCGACCCCGCTCAACTCAACTATGCTCATAGTGCGATAAATGCGGTTGCACTGGTTTAGAAAATCATGTGCATCCTCTGAAACTGTGCCACCGAATGTGGGAGGAGAATACCGCTTGAACCTCTCTAAACTCTTCTGCTTCTCCTAAGATGTTACTGGCCTGACCTCAGGCTGAATCGCAGTCACAAGGTGTACTGGCATAACACCCGGAGCCTGATCAATACGAGCCCGCTACTATAGGGTACAGGCAGTGGGAGTCTGAGCTCCTCCCCCAGCATGAGAAGTAGTTGGTGCAACTGGAATCAATCCAGCCTGAGTAAAAGTACCGAACATCCTCAGGAAATGTGCCAAGGTCTCCTGATGTCCAAGGGAAGAGACAGGCATCTCAAGTGCCTGCTACCCAACCGGAGCTACTAGTGGCTCCTCAGCTGATGCTCTGGAAGGTGCTCTAGCTCTAGCACGTGCCTCTCCTCGGCCCCTACCTCACCCCCGGTATCTCACGGCTCTAGCCGGGGACGCGGGTGTTCACTCAGCTCATTCGATAGTGCGTGTCCTCACCATTTGCGAGAGAATAGAAAGACAAAAGCTCAAACTCCAAAATCAATAAATTCGCACGATAAGGAATGAAAGAAGTTAAATTTCCTAATAGTTCCATAGCCTCTCGAAGATAAGTATAGACCTCTCCGTACTGATCCTCAAGACTCTACTAAACTTGCTTATGACTCATAGAACCTATGAACATAGAGCTCTGATACCAACTTGTCACGACCCCAAAATTCCACCTTTAGGATCGTGATGACACCTAGTATCTAGGACTAGGTAAGTCTATCACATAACAAGATCCACAAAACCAAACACCAACTTAAATAACAATGAAAGCTGAAAAGTGCTTTAACATAACCAAATACGGAAATACAAAAGTCACATAAATCCCTAAACAGGTGCTACCGAGTCATAAGCTCTACAGAGAGTACATGCGAAATCTAAAAATACAATACTATTTGGAAATATAAATAATAGTAGTAATAAAATCAGCAGAAGGTGACTCCGAGGCCTGCGAGCAGAATGGTAGGTATACCTTGAAGTCTCCACAGCAAATCTCAAATCAACTCACTAATGACCGGCACGCTAAGAGGTACCTGGAACCTCGATGGGGTTGTGATGAGGTTCATGTCAAGACACTCACTAGACATAAATCTGTGCAGAATATCAATATAAAGCTTACAATTTAAAGTAAAATTAATAAATGGAAACAAGGAGTAAACATATGATAACACAACAAATTAACTCAAACACAGTTAAAATACAAGTGAATCAATTAAGGAAAACAATGATAGTTCACATCCTCTAGCCATTCCAACACAAGATTTACAACATGAATCACCCCGAGGTACCACACCTCATAATCAAAAATCATGAATCACAAGTCCCCCTTATGCACCGCGTGAGCTTGACATTTTAAAAACATTTTCCCAAAATAGCTTCACGAGCATAATCCCTCTTATCTCGCAGTGTGTGCTTCACAATGAAGTATTTCCCCTTACTAGCAACACGTGCATACATCCCCCTTAGCTCGCCGCATGCCCATCAATATACACACCACCCTTATTCCGCCGCATGAACATCTCAATCACAACACAACAATAACAATCACATGTACCTCCCCGTACACATATTCCACAAAACCACCACAATAACTATAGTAGTACCATAACAAGAAATAGCCCACGACTCAAAAATAATGTGTACAAGAATAATCACAAGAATATAAGACTACGAGGGAATGAAAAACATAATAAAAGCATGTTTCATATAACAAACAACTCCAAATCAAGGCATATTAATAACCTAAGGTTTAATCCATTCGCAACCAACACATACGCCCGTGTACACACTCGTCACCTTATGTATATGTCATTTTACATAGCACAAATATTGCAAATTAGACCAAATCCAAAGGAAAATTTCCCCCACACAAAGTTAGTCAAGATACTTACCTCAATCAAGCTAAATCAGTCCTCTAATAAGCCCTTCCCATATGAATCAACCTCCGGACGGCTCGAATCTAGCCAAAATAACTTAATATCGTAAATAAAAGCTATAGAAAACAATTCCGAATAATAAAGCTTTGATATTTAACGAAAATTGAAAAGTCAACCCAAAGAGTCAACCCGGGGACCGCACCCTAAAACCTGACAAAACTTAGAAATTCTCAACACCCATCTGATACGAGTCCAACCATACCACTTTCATCCAATTCCTACCTCAAATCGGCCTTCAAATCATCAATTTATGTTTTAAAAAAGTGTTTACCAAAATCTCCAATTTCCTCAATTGGATTCATCAAACAATTGCTAATTTGAAGGTTGGAATCATATAATATAACCAAATCAGAGTAAAAAATACTTACCCCAATCCAAATCATGAATATGCCCTCCAAAATCTCTCAAATCCTAGTTCTATAACTCAAAATGTGATAGAATAACAAAAAACCTCGAAATAGAGTATTTAATAGGTCTGCCAGGTATACACATCGCCAATGCGAAGAACAACTCCCAGTTGCTGAACCTCTCCTACACGAACGTGGGAAAGAATCACGAACATGATGCATAGTTTGCTGGGGCCTATGTGAATACGGCATCATTCACACGAACGCGAAGAACGACGCGTGCCACCCCCAATCAGTACTTCCTTCTTCGCGAACGTGGCTCCCCGCTCGCGATCACGAAGACACAGCTTCCTCAACTTCACGAACACGAAGAACAAACTTGCCTGACACGAATTAGCCCTACGCGATCGTGACTTTCTCTTTGCGATCACGAAGAATAAAACAAGACACAAGCCAACATCTAATCCAAAAGAAGAGAAAATGGTTTGAAACTCATCGACCAATATCAAAACATAACACAAACCTACTCGAGGCCTCAAATCACCCAAAACAATATCAAAACTGTGAATCGCACCTCAATTCAAGCCTAATGAACTAATAAACTTTAAACTTACAAAAGTCACGTCGAACCATATCAAATCTACTCGGAATGACCACAAATTTCGCATGCAAGTCCTAAATGACACAACAGGCCTATACCAACTCCCGGGACCATAATCCGAACCTGATATCAACAAAGTCAATCCTCGGTCAAACCTATCAACCTTCTAAACCTTCAACTTTTCAACTTTCGCCAATTCAAGCCAAAAAAACCTAGGAAGCTCCAGATCTAATTTTGGACATGCGCCTAATTCCCAAATCACCATATGAAGCTATTGGAACCATCAAAATACCATTCTGAATTCGTCTACACAAAAGTCAAACTTCGGTCAACTCTTACAACTTAAGCCCCCAACCAAGGGACTAAGTGTCCCAAATCAATCAAACTCTCCCAAGACCACACCAATCAACCCCGCAAGTCACGCAACCAAAAATAAACATATATAAAGTATCAAATAGGGGAGTTGGGGATAAAATACTCAAAACGATTGGCCAAGTCACTACAAAAAGACCAACACGATCATCCCCTCTTACATGGGATTAGTTTTCCATGGTCTTTTTGGAGCAGTTTGTGCCACTCTCCAGGAGGGATGAGCTGAGGAGGCAGTTTGAGTACCATCAGTGGGGGTGTGTCACTTACTAAGTATGAGATGAGGTTTATCGAGCTATCCTGTCATGCTATTATTTTAATTCCCGCTGAGGAGGAGAGAGTGAGGAGGTTCATTGAGGGTTTTCACCCTAGTATTCACCCTGCTATGGCTAGAGATACCGAGGCCGGGACTTTATTTCACCGGATAGTAGAAACAGTGTGTCGTGTTGAGAGCATCCGTAGTGAGACTAGAGAGATGATGCAGGGTAGCAACAAGAGCTACGGTGGTGCCTAATATAATGGTAAAGGTCTATTTGAGAGAGGCTATTTTAGTAGGACAATTTATCATTCACCACCACCCAAATGAGGAGCTTTTGTATAGTCTTCATTTAGTGCGATTCCAGTGCAGAGTTCTCATCGTGCTTTATCCATCCAGGGTTTGTTGGTACCGGGTTCTTCTAGTAAGTATTCTGGTTCACGGGGTCCGACTCAGGCCCCGTGGTCATTTTTGGTCAGAGGTTGCTATGGCTGTGGAGAGTTGGGGCATATCAGGAAATACTGCCCCCGTCTTTGCTGAGGTCCAATATAGTAGGGAGGTCAGAGTATGATTCTTGCACTAGTTTGCACACTACCCACTCAGTAAACTCAGGGTGGAGGTCATCTAGGATGTGATCATCCTAGAAGGGGAGCTCAGTCTAGTGGAGGACATTCCAGATGCTATGCATTCCCAGGGAGGACCAATGTCGTTGATTCTGATACAGTTATTACATGTATTGTTTATGTGTGCTAAAAGGATGCTTCCGTATTGTTTGATTATGGGTCTACTTATTCATATGCGTCATCATACTTTGATCCTTGTCTGTATATGCCTCGTGGTTCTCTTGATGCTCATGTTCATATGTCTAAACCTGTTGGTGATTCTATTATGGTAGATCGAGTTTATCGGTCATATATGGTCACTATTTTTTATTTTGAGATAAGGGTGTACTTTCTATTGTTAAATATGGTAGAATTTGATGTGATCTTGGGTATGGATTGGTTATCTCTGTACCATGTTATTCTAGATTGTCATGGTAAGACTGTGACGTTGGCGATGCCGGGATTGCCGAGGTTGGAGTGGAATAGTTCTCTTTGTTGCACTTCTAGTAGAGTAATCTCATTCTCGAAGGCTCAACTGATTGATGAGAAGGGATGTTTGGCATATCTAGCTTTTGTCAGAGATGTTAGTGCTGGTACTCCTATTGTTGAGTCAGTTCCAGTAGTGAGGGAGTTTTCAGATGTGTTTCCTTCGGACTTACCAGGCATGCCATCCGATAGGGATATTGATTTCGACATTGATTTAGCATAGGCACTCAACCTATTTATGTTCCACCATATTGCATGACTTTGTTTGAGTTGAAGCTATTGAAGGAGAAGTCAAAAGAGAAACTAAGTAAGGGGTTCATCAGGCCTAGTGTATCACCTTGGGGTGCACCAGTGTTGTTTGTTAAGAAAAAGGATGGTTCTATGAGAATGTGTATTGACTACCGACAATTAAATAAGGTTACCATCAAGAACAAGTATCCACTTTCATGCATTGATGATTTGCTTGATCAGCTTCAAGATGCTAGGGTGTTCTTGAAGATTGAGGTGAGGTCGAGGTATCACCAATTGAAGATCAGGGCTTTGAACATCCCTAAGACTGCCTTCCGGACTCGATATGGGCATTGTGAGTTTTTGGTGATGTTCTTTGGTTTGACGAATACCCCAGTAGCCTTCATGCATTTGATGAATAGTGTGTTCCAGCCCTATTTGGATTCTTTTGTCATTTTGTTCATTGGTGATATATTGGTGAATTTTCGTAGTAAGGAAGAGCATGAGCAACATCTAAGGATTTTGCTCCAGAATTTGAGGGAGAATAAGCTGTAAGATAAGTTCACTAAGTGTGAGTTTTGGTTAGACTCGGTGGTATTCTTGGGTTATGTGGTATCTAGAGATGGGATCAAGGTGTACCCCAAGAAGATTGAGGGAGTTCAGAGTTGGCCCAAACCTTCTACCGCTATAGAGATTAGGAGTTTCTTTGGCTTGGATGGGTATTATTTTTGCTTTGAGGAGGGGTTTTCATCTATTGTAGCCCTTTTGACTAAGTTGACTCAGAAGGGAGCTCCGTTCAAATGGTCGGATGACGATCCTCATTTTCTTGTCCTTAGGGACATAGTGCATAGAAATGGTGCTAAGGAGGTGAATATTGGTGATGATGGTGTATTGCAGCTTCAGGGCTGGATTTGTGTTCCTAATGTGGATAGGTTGACAGAGTTAATCCTTGAAGAGGCTCATAGTTTGCGGTATTCTATTTACCTAGGTGCTGCAAAGATGTATCGTATTTTGAAGTAGCATTATTGGTGGCGGAGGATGAAGAAATGAATTGTTGGATATGCTGCTTGGTTTTTCAATTGTTAGCAGGTCAAGTATGAGCATCAGAGACTTGGTGGTTTTCTTCAGAATGTTTGATACCGGAGTGGAAGTGGGAGCACATCACTATGGACTTTGTGGTAGGTTTTCCACAGACATTGAGGAGATTTGACATTGTTTAGGTAATTGTGGACACACTGACCAAGTCTGCACATTTCATTCCAATCATGACTTCCTATACTTCGGAGCAGTTGGCTAAGATCTACATTTGGAAGATTGTTCGCTTACATGGTGTACCTTTTTCTATCATCTTGCATCTCTGGAGAGCGGTTCAGCGTGAGTTGGGCATGTAGGTTCAGTTGAGCACCACATTTCATCCTCAGACAGACGACAGTCTGAGCGGACCATTCCAGTTTTGGAGGATATGTTAAGAGCATGTTATGGGTTTCGAAGGCTAGCGGGATCAGTTTCTTTCATTAGTGGAGTTTTCATATTACAACAACTACTAGTCTAGCATCCAGATGGCTTAGTATGAGGCATTATGTGGGAGGCAATGTCGTTCTCCGGTAGGTTGTTTTGAGTGGGGTGAGGCTAGATTATTGGGCACAGATTTGGTTTGTGATGCTCTGGAGAAGTGAAGTTAATTTAGGAGGGGCTTCATACGGCGCAGTCCAGGCAGAAAAGTTATGCTGATAGGAAGACTTGTGATGTGGCATTCATAGTGGGTGAGAATGTTCTACTCAGAGTATTGCCTATGAAGGGTGTGATTAGATTTGAGAAGAAGGGCAAGTTGAGCCCTCGGTAATTTTGTCCTTTTGAGGTGTTGGAGAGAGTTTGTGAGGTGGCCTATAGACTTGCTTTGCCATCCCGGTATTCCATGTTTTCATGCTCTGAAAATATTATGAGGATCAGTCGCTTATGTTGGAGTTCAGTCTAGTGTAATTGGATGAGAACCTGGCTTATGAGGAAGTGTCAGTGGCCATTTTTGATAGGCAGTTTCATAAGCTGAGGTATAAATATATTGCATCAGTGAAGCTTCGGTGGAGAGGTCAACTAGTCGAGGAGGCGACTTGGGAGACCGAGCTTGACATGTAGAGAAGGTATCCTCATCTTTTTGATATCCCAGGTATGATTTTGAAACTCGTTCGAGGACAAACGTTTGTTAAAGAGGGGGAGAATGTAACAACCCGGCCGGTTATTTTGTGTATTTGAGCCACATTCCCCTATTTGATGCTTCCCGTATTTGTTGTGTTTTGTGTCTTGCGGAGACTTAGTTCCATAGTTGGAAGCTTAGGTTATAAGGGTTTACCAAGGTTTGACTTTTATGTAAACGACTTTTTGTATTTCTATAGTTCAAATAGGATTATATGGTGATTTTAGACATAGGCGTATGCCCGGATTTAGAGGTTCCTAGGTTGATTTAGCTCAATTTTCAGAAAGTTGGCAATCAGAAGGTTGGGAAGGTTCAAAGGTTTGATCGGGAGTTGACTTTGTGGCTATCGGGTGTGGATTGTTGTTTCGGAAGTTGGAATAGGTTCATGTTATCAATTGGGAATTGTGTGCAAGGTTTGGGTTTATTCTGGATTAGTTGGGCTTGAATTGGACGCTTGGTTGTGAATGTTTGAAGTTCTTGAACTTGAAGGAATGCATTATGTGTGTTGGTGTTTAATTCTTGCTTATGGGGTGTTATTTAAATATTTTAAGTCTATGAGAGAGTTCTTATATCATTTATGTACTTGTTTGTGTGATTGTATAGGCCCACTTGGGTGGCTCGGGTGAGTTTCATGCCACCCTGAGCATTTTTAAAGTTGTAGATTTTTACTGGTGTCAGGTCATTCTCCCTGATCGTGGAGGTTGGATCGCGATCGCGGAGTGAATTTGAGCTGGCTAGGAATTTATTCTTCATGTTCACGACATAGGGGTCGCGGTCGCGATGGGTGAGGCAGAATGGCCTTCGTGTTCCTGACCTCAGCATAACATTCGCGTAGCAGTGAGTTAAGCTAGGGATGGCATGTGTTTGACCTTCATGTTTGCAAGAAGGGGACCGCGTTTGCATAGGCCTGTGGAGTTGGTGAATCACGATTGCAGGCTGAAGGCCATGTTCACGAAGGGTTAATTGGAGGCTGTGGATTTTTGGTGCTTTGGGAATGTGAGGCAGTGATCGTGTTTGTGAAGGGTATCACTGGACAGACATATAAGTATTGTAGTTTCGGGACTTAGACCCATTATTTCATATTTTGAACTCTAGACTTAGTAAAGGATTTTCACACAAGACAAGAGGTAAAGTTATTTCTAATTAATTCAAACATTATATCTTGTTTTCCTATGGATTATTACACATAGGTTATGGGATTTGAAAGAGAAATTTGGGGATTTTAACTATGATTTTGGAGAGTGAAAAATGGAGATCTGAACCCCGATTTGGAGTCGAATTTGGATAAAACTTGTATACTTGGACTCATATTTAAATGGGTAGTCGGGATTTGTAAATTTTTTTGGGTTCCAGGAAGCGGGCCCGGTTTGACTTTTTTGGCTGACTTTGTGCAATTTAATAAAGATTGGATCTTTATTATTTAGAATCGATTTCTATAGCCTTGCTTGATGTTATTGAGTTAATTTTGACTAGATTCAAGCCGTTTAGAGGTCTATTAGCCTGGGGAGGCATTTTTGGAGTATTGGTTCATGCACTTTGAGGTAAGTAACTTGTCTAAACATAGTTTTGAGGGTAATTTCTCGTTGGGTATAGTAGTTGATACATGTGGGGGTGACATACGTACTAGGTGACGAGCGTATATGCGTATACCGGGGTTATTCATGATCTGGGATACCTTAGGCTATTATGTGCCTTGCTTTGCTATCATGCCCTGTTATTTATGTGTTTTCTCCACTTTTATGACTACGTGACCTATTATTCATGTTAGAAATCATGTCTAGGCTATGTGCTTATCTCTTTGAGACATGATAGGGCTATTTTTTCTATATTGAGCTATTTTCCTTAATCATAGTCATATTCTCAATCATGATGTTACATTTGCGTATTTCTTCTATCTATGTGCATTCTTTATATGTTATTACACATGTTGTTGGTGCCCTTATATGTGTGACACGGGTTGAGCCGAGTATTATGAGATGTGAGCATTTGAGACTTGATTCATTGATGACTGATCTTAGGCCATAGAGCCGATTTGATACTGATAGTGAGGTGACGTATGCGTCAGGCCCCACATTGGACTAAGTGTTACCGATTATGAGGAGACGCTTGCACCAAGCCCCATATTGGGCTAAGTTATATTGATTTTTGACTTAGATCTTAAGTGCTTGGGCTAGGAATCACCCCTTCAGAGTCAGGTATTAGCCTGTGGGTGCAGTCTCATGGGTCATATATGTGCTAGGTGAGGAACTTATGTCAGGCACCCGTACACTGCTGAGTGTGGTAATGTGTGATGATTGAAGGGCATTTATACCAGACACTATACATGTGCTGAGATTTGGTATACTTGATGATTTAACTGCGATATTGTTGATTCTGGCATGTAATCTTGTCATGCAGGTATAAGGTTATGTTTATTCCCTCATGCTAATTGGTAATTGTCTCTACTTGACATGTAGAACTTGGAATCATGGTTAAATTGATATAACCATGTTTAGTTGATTTATGTGGATGAATTTATGTTTTAATTATTATTCTTGAAAAGCATGCTCATTTTTCTTCTTATTGTGAAAAAGTTGAATTTCCTATTACGTGAGCTACTATTCCTCTTGCCGTTATTATATCGTTATTGCTGTTATTGGTTATTGGAACTAAATATTGGACCTTGCCAAGCTCGTTACTTCTTTCATCTCGAGGATAGGCTTGTTACTTGTTGAAAAACATGTTTTATTACTTTCATATTGTTCTTATTTACACTGTTCTAAAATAATTAATAGCTTTATTTGCTCACTTACTATTGACAAAGATCAACTCGATTGGATTTAATCAATTTCTTTAGGCCACACTATACAAATTTAATTAATACAAATTGGAACTAGTCGTGGAAAACCTTAGTTGTGCACCTAAAATACTGGCACGAGGGGACTATCCGGAGACCCAGGAGCAGGCGGTTCAGGTACCACTGGTAATACAAATTTACAATGTCCAATTCTAACCTTGCAAAAAATATTATTGAAACAGATAAAGGAAGAGAACGAGCGAATTAATCAAATTTCGAGAGTGCCACATGTTATCAAGGGAATTGACATGTACAAATACTCTTAGCAAACCTGGAAGCCAAGCACTGCCCCACTACTAATACCAAATATGTTTAAGACGGAAGACATTTCGAAATATGATGAAATGTTAGATCCCCGGGATGTACTTTATTACTTATACAACAAGATTTAAATTCAAAAACCTAACAAAGCAGGAAATCGAGTCAATTTTTGTGAAGATATTAGGAGTGACAGTTACAAAAAAGGAGTTAACTTAGTATTCACTTATTCATAAGAATTCAAATGGTTCTTTTGCTGAACTTGTAGATATCTTTGTTAAGGCACATTCCGGAGCTTAGATGGTGGAAAAACGGATGAAAGATATTTTCAAAATCAAATAGAAAATATGGAGTTTCTCAAATAGTTCGTAGACCAATTCCAAAGGGAAAAAGATGTTACTACCACCTGTTCCAGATAGCATGGTCGCAGTATCCTTCGCAAAAATATTAAATGAGAGAATCTCGGAGGCCACAAGAAGACTGAAAAAGAGTCTATGAAAATTTTTCCCAGCAACATGGAATGATGTGTATAATTAGTATATTATCAAGCCCCGAATAAAAAAAGACATAGTTCTCCAAACCACCACCGATTATAATATAGGAAGCATAAATATTGACCTTCCAAAAAGCACATTGAGGCTAATTGAGACCGATCGCAAGATCGGTATGACCCACATAGTGGTCCTTTACCACGAAACCCAATAGAAAATCTGAATCAAGCCGAGATAATAATGGTTTCGGACAGAGGAGTAGTGCATGTCCAACCTAAATAGGAAAGGAGCCAGACACGCCAGACCTCAATGACTACCATACTAGACTAAAGCTTGTTGACTATAACTTTAATGTCAGCATTTCGGAACATGTAGTTGTGCTAAAAGGGATGGGGGGAAATTTGAGATAGCTTAAGGAGATGACATCAGTTCCTAGAAAGAGAAGCCAAGATTTTCTGTGCGAGTTCCATAATAACCACAGGTGTAGGACCATGGATTGCAAAATCCTGGAGAATGAAGTGGATTATCTTTTGAAAAAAGAGTACCTTAAAGAACTATTCATTGAAAAAGGAAAGAAGTCTTACATGATGAATCAAAACATTAAGGGGTAGCCACAAACTCTATCACCTAAAAAAATAGTCAATATCATCTTTTAAGGCACAGAGGTCAACGGAGTTTCATTAATGGTTGTAAAGAAAATTTTCAAGATTTCAGTTAAGCATGAGAAGCGTAGCAGGGAATCGTTAACAAGAGAAAGCATTACCTTTGATGATGAAAATACAGACAGACTAATGATGTCACATAATAACACACTGGCAATTATATTACATATATTAGATACTGACGCTAATGGTGTTTTAATTTATCCAGGCAGTTCGGCAACTATCATCCAGTTGCGAGTCGTCGAAGAGATGCAAGTTAAAAACACACTTTGTTTTATATAGTAACTGGGATATAGCCTACAACATCATCCTAGGGAGGCCATAGATTCACTACATGGATGTAGTGTCATCCACTTTAAACCAAGTGGTCAAGTTCCAATCCCAATGAAAAATTAGAGAAATCAGAGGAGAAAAAAAGAGCAGTCTAGGAAACTCGGTGGTTGTCATGAATTGGCTAGCCAAAGATAAATGTTGTGAATAGAAATTAATGCAAGCGGGATTATAAGGAATCATGAACTCTTCGACTTAAGAAAATTTGATGAACTCTTTGATTTAAGAAAATTTGGATACCACGGAACAACTGGATGTAGATATTCTAGACACGATCGTTGAGCCAGAAGAAACAAATGCCACTAAATCAATGACTGAAGATTTAGAAGCAGTCATTCTCTTCATTGATTTTTCGGAGAGAAAAGTTTACATTGTATTAGGACTTGCCCCCGAACTCAGAAGTAAGTTGATTGAAGTTTTACGGACTAATGCCAACTACTTTGCTTGGTCCCATGCTTATATGACTAGTATTCTACCGGAGGTAATAACACATAAACTCAGCATAGATCCGCGTCATCCATTAGTAGAGCAAATAAAAGTAAAATTGAGTCAATATGGAACAAAATAATTGAAGAAAAGGTGTCCAAGCTCTTAAATATTGGATCAACATATAAGGTTAAGTACCTGGATTAGTTAGCTAATGTAGTGGAGGTACCAAAAAAGAACCAAAAATGGAGGATGTATGTTGATTACATAGACTTAAACAAAGCATGTCCAAATGATTCTTCTTTAGTTCCACACATTGACAAACTTGTAGATTGTAACAACCCAATTCCCACCATAAGTCGTGATTGCGCCAACACTATTGTCGGACAAATCAACACAACGATCGATAGTTTATAACACTTTTGAAATAATTCGCGAGATAAACAAGCAAAAATCGTTCTATTATCATAGTAAAATACTAACATCACCTTCCATGTTTGAAACATGATCAAAATATGAGGCTGAATACCATAACAACGGTACAACCGCGAACATTAGTCTAAAATCCCAAAAACCCAATGTCACAAGTGCATGAGTATCTATTGGAATATACAATACCACTACAATAACCGTTTGGAATAGAAAGTAGATAAAATATAGTAAATAATAGGAAGGAGACTCAGTGTGCTGCGAGTCTAAGCATAGAAAGTAGCTCACTAGTAAGTCTCCTCGGCGACTACGCCTACTCGCCTGTATAACCATTACAAAGACTTGTCTCAATACCTGTAAAATTAGTGCAGAAGTATAGTATGAGTACGTAAATCAACACTTACCCAGTAAAAATTTAGTCTAACATCGAAACAGTAGTAGCGAGGGGTCGACATTGACACTTACTAGTGGTCCAATAATCAAATATAGATAAAACAATTGGATAGGTATAAGGCATGGCAAGTATCAATAAAGAAGGCAAGCATGTACAACATGTTTCTCAATAAAAGAACCAAGTACAATAAGTCAAGGTGATCATGTATGCACTAACTACCTATCGAAATATTTCACATAATTTTACCGAGGCGAATGACCCTCTCCCATAAAGATAGTGCAGAGGCGGTCAGCCCGATCCCATAAGGCAAATAATCCGATCATATAAGAGTATTACAACTTTCGAAAACATAAGTACAACACGGGAGTAAATTCATAAGTAAGAGTATAATCCCACGTCTAATCGAGTATCGCGCCAAGTCCTTAGAATAACAAAGCTCGGTAAACTACGCAAGTCTAGTCTCAGGCTAAATCATGAATTAAAAAATTAAAACAAATAAGATTAATTCAAGTAGTATAGTTAAAGCATGGTATAAATCTAAGTCCACCCGGACGTGTCAAAAATATAGCATACGCATGTACGCCATCACCTTGTAAGTACATCACTCCCATAACACAAAGCAAATACCATATAGAACACCTACGTGGATGATTTCTCTCCTACAAGGTTAGCTAAGAGACTTATCACGCTTTGAAATCTGATAATCAGCTCTTACATTCCTCTAACACCTTAAACTAATGTCGAACAACCTGAAACTAGACAAAGAACGTGGAAACTAGTCAAAACATACTCAAGAACCCATGATTTATGAGGTGACGAGCAAGCCTATATGCAACCTTGCCAACTCGCTCCAAACCCTCGAACAGATCGATGACTCTCGGACTCAACTTGCCTCGCTTCCCGAATCTCATAATGCCCTTCATAGATGAGACTTTAGAAGTACTTTCTCGCCCTACATAAAGGATAAATCATGCACTTTCTGATCCACATAACTCTTCTTCCTGGACTAAGATGTGCGAAGCCACTCCTGAATCAATGTCACTTTATCTAAGTTATCCTTTACCAAATCAGTACCATATAGCCTAACCTCGCCAGGCTCAAACCAATCGACTGAGAAACAACATCGTCGACCATACAAAGCCTCAAATTGATCCAACTCAATGTTGGACTGATAGTTGTTATGATGTGCAAACTCGGCTAATGACAAGAATCGATCCCACTATCCTCCGATAGCAATCACACATGCCTTGAGCATATCTTCAAAAGTCTGAAATGTCTACTCCGACTTCCCATTGGTCTGCGAGTGAAAGGCCGTGCTGAGATCTACTCACCTCACCCTGTATTGCTCTCCAGAAATGCAAAGTGAATTGGGTACCTCGATCTAAAATAATAGAAATAGGCACTCCATACAACTGGACGATCTCCTGAATGTAAATCTGAGACAAACTCTCTAAAGTATATGTAGTCATCACTGGAATAAAGTGTGCAGACTTGGTCCGTCTATCGACAATGACCCAAACATCATCAAATTTCCTCAATGTTCGCTGCAAACCAACCCCGGAATCCATTGTGATGTACTCCCATTTCCACTCTAGTATAACCATCTGCTGGAGCAAACCACCCGGTCTCTGGTGCACATACTTAACCTATTGGTAATTCAGACAAATCTATACATATTCAACTATGTCCTTCTTTATCTGCTGCCACTAGTAATGTTGCGTTAGGTCACGATATATCTTCGTGACACCTGGATGAATAGTATAGCGCAAACTATGAGCCTCCTACTGGATCAACTCCCTCAGGCCATCAACATTAGGAACACATAAGCGATCATGGATCCTCAGAACACCATCATCACCAATATCCACCTCCTTGGAACCACCTCGTAGCATCATCTCTCTAAGAACAAGCTAGTGCAGATCATCATAATGACAAGCTTTTATCTGCTTGAATAATGAAGCTTGAGCCACAACACATATAAGAACTCAATTAGATTCTGAAATATCCAACCTCACAAGTCGATTACCTAAGGATTGAATGTCCAAAGCCAATGGCCTCTCCTCGGCTGGAATGAATGCGATGCTACTCATACTCTCGGCCGTTTTGCTTAAGGCATCCGCGACCACATTCGCCTTGCCCGGATGATTAAGAATGGTGATATCATAAACCTTTAGCAACTCAAGCCATCTATACTGCCTTAGATTAAAGTCTTTCTACTTAAACAGATGTTGCAAACTATGGCGGTCCGTATAGACCTCACACGACACCTCATAGAGATAATGCCTCTAAATATTTAGAGCATGAACTATCGCAGCCAACTCAAAATCATGCACAAGATAATTTATCTCGCCGGGCTTAAACTGATGAGAAGCATATGCAATCACTTACCCCTCCTGCATAAATATAAAACCCAAAACCAACACGTAAAGCGTCACAATAAATGATGTAAATCCCCCAAACCTGAAGGCAAAACCAACACTAATTTTGTAGTCAATATAGTCTTGAGCTTCTAAAATCTCGCCTCGCAATCATCGAACAACCTAAACTGAACACCCTTATGGGTCAATCTTGTCAAAGGAGTCGCAATAGATGAGAAGCACTCCACATGCTCTTGATCTCAGTCGATGTGGTAGGACGAAGCCAACTCTCAACTTCCTCGATCTTCCTAGGATCCACCTTAATACCACTACCTGATACAACATGCCCCAAGAAAGCTACAGAATCTAACTAGAACTCGTACTTAGAGAACTTAGCATACAACTCTTGTTCCCTCAATTTTACGCACTACTCTCAAATGTTGCTCATGCTCCTCTATGATATGCGAGTATCATTATATCAGAGTCAAGATATGTCATGAACACCCGATTCATCAAATCTATAAATGTTATCGGAGCATTAGTCAGGCCGAAAAACACCACTAGAAACTCGTAGTGACCATACCGAGTCTGATAAGCCGTCTTCGGAACATCCAAAGCATGAATCCTCAAATGATGATACCCAGATCTCAGTTCGATCTTCAAGAACACCCTAGCACCCTGAAGCTGATGAAATAAGCCATCAATGTGTGGAAAATGATACTTGTTCTTAATTGTGATCTTATTGAGCTGACTGTAATCAATGCATATCTGCATACTCCAATCCTTCTTCTTTACAAATAAAATTGGTGTGCCCCAAGGAGACACGCTCGACCTATGGACCCCTTCTCGAGCAACTCTTGAAGTCGCTCCTTCAGTTTTGTCAACTCTGTAGGGGCCATATAATAAGGAAGAATAGAGATAGGTTGAGTAACTGGTAACAAATCAATACTTGAGTCAATATTATGATTTGGCGGCATGCCTGGTAAGTCAACAGGAAATACATCAGAAAACTCCATCACCACAGGCACCGAATCAACCGTGGGAGTCTCTATCGCAGTATCTCAAACACATGATATATAGGCCAAACAACCTTTCTCAACCATATGTTGAGCCTTCAAGAATTAAATAACCTAACTAGATGCACTACTAGATGAATCTCTCCACTCCTGCCTAGGCAACTCTAGCATAGCCAACGTCACAGTCATGGCATGAAAATCGAGAATAGCATGATATGGAGACAACTAGTCCATGCCAAGGATAACATCGAAATCAATCATATCGTGTAATAGAAGATATGTTCTAGTCACATACACATAAATAGTCACCACACTAGACAGGTAAATTCGATCCACGATAATAGAATCACCCACTAGCATGGAAATTAAATAATAATACTCGAATACTCACGAGATACATCTATATAAGGAGCAACATGAGAAGACATATATGAATAGGTAGACCTG
This sequence comes from Nicotiana tomentosiformis, assembly GCF_000390325.3. Lineage (NCBI taxonomy): Eukaryota > Viridiplantae > Streptophyta > Magnoliopsida > Solanales > Solanaceae > Nicotiana > Nicotiana tomentosiformis. Next base: position 79,716,485 of record NC_090816.1, on the reverse strand, counting down.
GATCAAACATTACAGATGCATCTCTATTATAGACAAAAATAGTACCATTGATCACAACATCAGAAGATAGTGCCTCAAGCCTGGCTAGAAAGGCATAAAATCTTATCGGAGCGCCACTTGACTCGCTTCCACCTCTAGGGAGACCTCTACCCACCTACCCTTCGCATCTAGCCAAACAGATAAGCGGTGCAGCAACTGGTGGGGTAATCATGGCTGTAGTGGAACACCCTAAACAAGCTATGTTGCCGAATACATAACCTTTCTAAGATGGCCTCTCCCAAACAGACCTCTACTCCCAGACAAGGCGCTGCTAAAATCTCCAGAATACTGAAGAAGCTTGTCCCTCGACGTGGCCTCTCTTCTCTGGTTGTGGCTATGCTTGATCCTCCAAGCTATCATCACGACCTGGTGAAAGGAAGTCCCCAACTCCGCCTCTTGGTCCATAGAAAATTGAATCCCATAATGCAAGCCCAAAAAAATCTTTGTACCCTCTCTACCTCGGTGATGAGTAATATAGCTGCATGACGAGATAACTAAGTGAATCTTGTCTCATAGTCAATCAAAGACATTTGGCCTAATTGGAGCCGCTAAAACTAGCCCCATAACTCCTCCCTCCTAGTGAATGGAATATACTTCTCCGGGAAGATATGTGTGAACAGATCCCAAGTCAAGGGAGGCGAACCTGCCAATCTACCCTAAATATACGATTGCCACCATCTACGGGCCTTCGTCCTCAGTTAAAAAGTGGTAAAGTCCCCCCTATTGGACTCTACTAGGCCCAAATTATGCAACATGTCCCGACAACGGTCAATAGAATTATGCGGGTCCTCTTTTGGCTTACCGTCAAAGTGAGGAGGATTAAGCCTCTGAAATCTCTCCATCCTCTTCTTCTCATCGGCAATTACTAATGGTCTAACCTCTGCCCTATCCGCTATAATTGGCCGAATACCACCCGCAGGTGTCGTGCCTCATTTTCTCATGAAAGCGGATTTTGACGTGTGATAACGTTTTTAGACGGGTGTTAAAAAAGAAAAGTCGCCACCTAATGATTTTAAGGTGTGTTAGGGCACCTATTTGCAAATAACTCTGTTTTAACTAGTTCGTGTCACCAAAGATCGGGTAAGGGCTCAAATTACCTTAGAGAGAAGAAGTTAGGCACTATTCGAGGTCTACAATTGTGAGTCCCGGCCGAAATTTACGGTATGTGGGATTACTGACTTATAACTATCCTATGTGATCATATAAGTTTAATAAAGATAGAGAGTCTAAATTTTCAATTACAATGTGAAACAAGCATTAGAAGAGATTGCACATATGAAAGAAGTGTATTATACATCAATATGTGATTGGTACAATCCTTTGAGGATTACAAGGTACAACCTGGTTTGATATAAGTTCAAATAAACAAGTATACAAATAGTAACTGTAAATGGGAGTTCCTAAGTTTTTTAGCCTAAAGGATCACCCCGTGCAACATAAATAATATTTTGCAACTCCCTTAAAGGTAAGGGTTGCTCATATTATTCAGCAGGCACAGACTATCATCTCCTGCTATCCAAATACTATCTTAAAGTTATTTACCTAAAGCATTCTAGTTCAATTCTATATTACGTCCTATGCGTACATTACCCGTCCCATGCCTATGGTCCAGGAGGCCTTGGACCTACTACTTTGTTGGTTTTAAACTTTACTTAGGATGCTCAAAAATGATAAAACTTGGCGCACAATCAAAATAAGTAGGACTTCACATAATTAACAGTTTAGGGCTCAACTTGGCCTCCTCACATAGACAGAAATGCACGCAAACGGTTATAGGCTCATGCTAACAGTTTTCAGATTATGCAGTGAACGGCTGTAGGTAGGCATATTTGGAGTCAAGGTACATTAAAATAGTTCAAGAAATATAGGCAAGAAATAGCTATAGGCCACGCATGATCTCTAGGTTATTTATGATTGGCCTGTAGCTCATAGTTATTCGTCTTGGATCCAATAGACATGATTTCTAAGTGAGTAGCAAAGTCCTATATGCTTGGCATCGAGCAAAGTAATCGGGAACATACACTTTATTTTATTTCTACAGTCATGTTATCTAAGGCACCAATGTGATGAGAATAGCCATAGCAGTAATTTCAATCAACCACATTGAAGTCTTATAGCCTTGCTTTCTAAGTGAGCCATATAATTGCAAGAAGTATCAATGTAAACAGTTCTTGATTACTCAAACGAGATCCTATAGGCATGTTGTCTAATAAAACATAGAAATAGAGTATGTTGAGCAAATAGCAAATGAAGCATTTAGATCCTATAGGAATGTTCTCTACTCTTTCATGCGAGAATTAAAGTATCTCAACCCCTCACTTTTCACTAATCCATAGCTGTTATTATTACAAATTATTACAGGCCGAACAATGAAATAATGCAGACTGAATATGACAAAAATACAGATGGGAACAAATATAAGACCAATAATGAAATTACAGGCCCATTACAACAGTAACCCAGGGGTATCCCTAGGCCTTCAATAGCCTTATTCTCCGGATAAACAGCAGGCCCAAACCCCAAGATCACAAGATAACTAGAGTGCACCTGAGTCTAGTTTCCATGTCTAGCGACACACATGGCCCAATCCCAGGACCAAAGAATAACTTACTTACCCAAGTGGATATCAGATTTAGTAGACAAGTGACAAAATACTCATGGAACAGCTTAAACACTTAGTTCCTAGAGCTATAGCCATCAACAACTCTAGACAAGACATATAAACAAGATATTGCTGAATTGAAAGGCACACAAGACACATGTGAAGCAAGTTTTATGCTATATTTTCGAAGAAGAACAGGTTCATAGTCAAGCAAGTACTTAATTGGGTAGGGAAAAACTTTAGCATATTGAACATTAGTCACAACTCAGTTCCAGAAGTAAGGCAAACAAGCATCAAATCCAGCAATAATTGACCACATATAGGGGAAAAGGCTAGTTGTGAAGTTACTTTAAAGGTTTAACTAGTGCCGAAGAATACAGAGTTGATAAAGTCAACAAACACACAATAGAAGTATAAATTGCATGAGAACAAGTTGCAATGAATAGTAGGATCCAAGAAAGGCAGCAAGTTAGGCATGAGTGCAATGAACAGTAGGATCCAACAGTAGGATCCTAGGCATGAGTTTGATTGACACAATAGTCCAGAACAAGGCAGGGAGGCAAACTCAGGATCAACAACAGGCATCAGCATAACATAGTAGACTAAACAAGTTTAGAAGAGCCATAATTCATAGTAGGGAGGGACACAATAAAACTGGATTATCAAACCACACATAAGTAAAAGGGAGATATTGCAGTTCACCTTATAGGTTGTAAGTAGTATTAAATGGCACATGATTGAACTAGGCGTGTAACACACATTAAAGCACACAATTTGTAGGATAACATATTTGGGCTGACAACATAGTTAGGCATGGGTTCTAGTAGAGTATCAGATATATCAGAACAAATGAGCTGATCCATCACAAAGATGCAGAACAAAGTAGGGAGATAAACTCAGGAAGAGTAGCAGGTAAGACACACAAACACATTAGGCTGGGCATGCTTAAAATAGTGAGAATCTTTCATGATGAGCACATACAGTAGGTATAAGAGTACAAACATATATTAGGTTAAGCAGACCCAAAGGAGTCAGAAATCGAGGGCTTACATCAAACTTAGAGTTTTAGGTATGTTCTAAGGCTAGAAAAGCATAGAGCAACAAGACAACTTTAAAAACCAACAAAACCATAAGCGGAGATGATTTAGAAGAATTCACATAACACATATGTTCTGAAGCGTGAACACAAAAACACAAACAGGGGAGGAACATAATTTTGAGTTTCTAAACACTTACAAGTTTGCTGATTTAGCAAGCAAATAAAGGAGAAAACCAAGTGCCAGCAACAACTTGAGAATCGGTAGCAAAGAGAGAACAATAGGACCCCCAAACCCCAGTGCGTTAGAGTTCACAGGAGCTTCAAAAGAGTCTTGAGCAGCGCTCGCACTAGGAAGGTCAATAGAGCGAATTCCAGTGGCCTTGGCTTTTAGCCGGCCACATTAAGAGTTGCAAAATAGTATAGAATTAGTGAGAGTGAGAGAATAACAATGATTAGGTCTATCTTAGGGGAATTGGGGGAGGGGTTTATATAGTGAGAGATTAGGACGAACAAACATGGAAAATAATCAAATAAACATAAATAAGGAAATAAAAGATCACATGCAATCAGTAACAGAGCATGTAAAAGAGATGAAAGAAATTTCAAACCCTAGTTGGGTCAAACGACCATGAATCAAAACAAAAATGCAAGAAATATTCATTGTAGAGTGTACATAGATGAAACATTGCCCAGATCTTCACAAAATCAAAGTCAATCGGGCCTGATTTTGAAAGGCAATACATGCCAAAATGGGGAAAATACTAAGTAACACCATGAACGCATGAGTAGTAGCGGAATAAGGCAAGCAAATCATGAAAGGATTTCATAGTATAGCTGGATTCAGAGAGGATTTGGGGGATAAGGCAGCTAAGGTTTTGTGAAGAGAGGAGGAAAATAGAGAGAATGTAAAGGTGGCTGGTTGGAGAAATATCTCTAGGGTTTAGTGGGGAGGGATATAAGGCAAGTGAGGTGTTTATTATGGGTCGTTAATCATTTAAGATCAACAACCGAGATCAAAGGGGAAAGCGGGGCGGGTTATTAGTGGGTCGTGACCGGGTTGAATTAAAGGGGTTGTTTGGTTTGGGCCAGGGATTTTGGGGGGTTTTGGGCCGCTTATTTGGTCCAAAAATTGCTTGGCTTGGGCCAGCCTTTAAAATATCTCAAATTAATTAAAACGTCTAATAAATAATAAACAAATAATATTTATGAAATAAAATGCTTTAAAAATAATAACTCAAAATTATAAAAATATAGAATTCCATTTTGGCATGAATAATATAAAAAAATTAATTATTATGAGAATATAGGCTATTATTGCAAAATATTATAAAATAGCAGAAAGAGGCAAATATAACTATGTAAAAAAAAATAAATTATTATAAAATATATGTGGGTACAAATAATAAATTTGGGTGATCAAATCACCCCAAAATAGTTTGAAAGGATAATTAATAAATATTTGAATAACTTAAATACAAGAAAATCAATTTTAAAGCTTTAAATAATTATAGAAAATACTTATATGACCCTTATAAATTGGGTAATAGTGCAAAATAATATTTTGAAAGTATATGGAATAGTTTGCAAAAATATGAGGGCGCAATTGGGTAACAACAACTGTCCCTCTTTATTCGGGAATGATGAAAGAGTTGCCGGGTAAACAAAATGATGACCAATTTTATCTGAATGGGCGAGGATGAGGTATTAGAAAAAAAAGGGCATACATTTCGAAGAAGGATCTTCTCTTGGATAGGATAGTGTCGTATGTAGCGGATAATTTCAGGTGGGACTATGAATGCGAATTGTAACGTTATGGATGTTCAAGACAAATGTTTGAGCGGTTACAGAATATAGAGTAATCAATTGCTGATCATCAGTTACGTTTGAGACAGTCAAAGCATGTGAATGTTGTGAACAGAACCGAGAGAGAAAATGACTCCTGTTTGTAGAACGGTTACCTCTCGAGTTACCTACAAAACATAAAACACGATGTGTGTGTGTGTGTGTGTGTGTGTGTGATATATATATATATATATATATATATATATATATATATATATATATATATATATATATAGTCATTGCAAAAATTTAAACATGATGCAAATTCCCTTTGGACCATGAGACTTATCCTTTGGATGATGAGGATGATGTCCTTAGAGCATGACGTCCTGGGCCATGAAGCATATGATAAGGGATTCCCAGGCCTTGAAATGGTGTCCTCGGGCCATGAGCATGGTACCTCTGGACTATGACGTCTTTGAATAATGATATGCAGTTTCGAGAGATCCTCAGTCCATGACATGATGTCTTCGGGTTATGAAGATGACACCTTCGGACAATATGGCGATGTTTCAGCCCATGAAATGCAAAGATGCAGTGATATAGATCATTTGATAGAGGGAATAAGTGATTCTTAGTCATATGCAAGAACGAGACAAGGCAGTGCTTAACCTTGTATGAGATGAGGGCAGTGCTTAGCCTTGTGCTAGTAATGAGGGCAGTTCTTAGCCCTATGCAGGAGAAGGCGACGTTTAGCCTTATGAAATATAGTGGAGGCACTGCTTAGACTCATGCGATGTAATGGAGACAGTGCTTAGTCTCATACAAAGAAAGGCAACGTTTAGCCTTATGCAATAATGGAGGTAGTGCTTAGTCTCATGCGATATAATGAGGGCAGTGCTTAGCCCTATGCAGGAAGGTAGCGTTTTGCCTTATGCAATAATGGAGGCAGTGCTTAGCCTCATGCAATGTAATGAGGGAAGTGCTTAGACCTATGCAGGAAAGGCAACATTTAGTCTTGTGCAATAATGGAGGCAGTGCTTAGCCTAATGAAATGTAATGAGGGCAGTGCTTAGCCCTATGTAGAGAAAGGCATCATTTAGACTTATGCAATAATTGAGGCAGTACTTAGCCTCATGCAATGTAATGGAGACAGCGCCTAGTCTCATGCAAAGAAAGGCAGCGTTTAGCCTTATGCAATAATGGAGGCAGTGCTTAGCCTCATGCGATGTAATGAGGGTAGTGCTTATCCCTATGTAGAGAAAGGAAGCGTTTAGCCTTATGAAATAACGGAGGTAGTGCTTAGCTTCGTGCAATGTAATAGAGACAGTGCTCAGACTCATGCAAAGAAAGGCAGCATTTAGCCTTATGCAATGACGAGGTCAGTGCTTAGCCATATACAATGCAGTGAGGGTAGTGCTTAGCCCTATGCAGAGGAAAGCGATGATTAAATATGCGGAAGAAAAGTGGTTCTTAGCTTTATGCATTTATGCGTGGCGACATCTGTCGGTGTGAAGATAGTGGTCTTGTTATATATATTCGTGGACTTGCTTGTTATGTTCATTATGCCTGCATCCAAAGAAAAATTGTGAGTTTCGAGGAAGGTCGATTCGTGCTATCGATTATTCATTGCGCCTTTGCTCCTATCTCGACGCCTTGTTTGAGTCATCCTGTGTAACATCTGTCTATTATAGAAATGCAGTTTTTGAAAATACGCATTTCAGTAAATCATTTGTAAATAATGCAATTGCTTTAGAAGATAATGCATAAAAGTAAATAATTTGGTCGAATCATAGGTCGTGACATGCTTAGGACATTTCGACCTTCTTAGCTTGGAATTTTGAGGACCCCCTCAAAATTCTGCCCCAGTTTAATGTATGCTTCCAGCGATACTTTCCTTGGCGATCCTTGACGTAATAAGATTGACAAAAACTCAAAATCTTGCCATGATTCCTGACCGTAGAGGGGGATGAATATTCTAAAATGATGTGACCGAACCCATAGGGCTGCCTACGTATCCCCTATTAAATGGGAATCAGGTCAAGCGTAGTTCATGTTACATCAAAAGGACGTGCAAATACAACCTCAAACATAATATCTCTTGACGGCGTCCGAATTGATAGGTTTTGGCCATATCTCCTTGTCCATCTTTGCAAGTATGAGTGCTTCTCCTGTCAGTACTCGGTGAACCATGTAAGGACCTTGCCAGTCAAGTGAGAATTTTCCCTTTGCTTGGTCCTGATGCAGGAAGATCTGCTTTAGCACCAATTTCCCCGATGTGAATTGCCTAGGTATAACTTTTTTAGTTAAAGCCCTTTCGATTCTATTAGGGTAGAGTTGATCGTGACACACTACATTCATCCTTTTACCGTCAATGAGAGCCAGTTGCTCATACCGTCTTTGTATCCATTCTGCATCGTTGAGCTCGGCTTCCTGTATGATTCTTAGGGAAGGAATCTCAACCTCAACGGGTATGCCAACTTCAGTACCGTTGACCAGTAGATAGGGGGTTGCCCCAGTTGACGTGCGGATTATGGTGCGATACACGAGAAGAGCAAATGGTAGCTTCTCGTGCCATTTCTTGTAGCTGTCCACCATCTTCCTTAATATCTTCTTGATATTCTTATTGGCAGCCTCTATGGCTCCGTTCATTTGTGGCCCATATGTTGTAGAGTTCCGGTGCTTGATTTTGAATGTTTCACACATGGATTTAATCAAATCATTGTTGAGATTGACAACATTGTCGGTAATGATTGAATCAGGTATTCCGAATCGGCAAACAATACGATCCCGGACGAAGTCTGCTACGACCTTCTTAGTCACAACTTTATAGGAAGCGACTTGAACCCATTTTGTGAAGTAATCTATAGCCACCAAGATGAATCTGTGTCCGTTTGAAGCAGCGGGTTCAATTGGTCCGATGACATCCATGCCCAGGAAGAGAAAGACCAAGGTGAACTAGTTGCATTGAGTTTGTTGGGTGGTACACATATCATATCAACATGTACCTGACATTGGTGGAACTTCTGTACATATTTGATGTAGTCTATCTCCATAGTCATCCATAAATACATTGCCCTTAATATCTTATTGGCTAGAACAAATCCATTCATGTGTGGTCTGCAGGTTATGGTGTGTATCTCTTCGAGCAACCTAGATGCCTCCTTTACATCGACACATCGTAGTAGACTCAAGTCGGGAGTCCTTCTATACAGAATTCTTCCGCTCTGAAAGAAATGGTTGGCTAATCTCCAAAGAGTGCGCTTCTGGGTATGCATAGCATTTTCTAGGTATTCTCCTTTCTCCAAATACTCCTTGATATCATGAAACCATAGATTTCCATCGACTCTTCTTCAACGCGAGCACAATAAGCTGGTTGCTTACAGATTTCTATGGGGATGTGATCAAAAACATTCTTGCTTGGGTGTTGTATCATTGAAGACAAGGTAGCCAGCGCATCCGCGAGCTTGTTCTGAACTCTTGGAACATGTTTGAACTCTATCTTTGTGAGTCTCTTGATCAAATCTTGCACGCAGTGAAGGTATGCCAATATTTTAGTGTTCTTGGTGTCCCATTCTCCGAGTACCTGATGTATTAGCAAATTGAAATCTCCAATTACTAGCAATTCTTGAATATTCATGTCGATGGCTAACCTAAGTCCCAAGATGCAAGTCTCGTATTCTGCAATATTGTTGGTGCACGGGAACTTGAGCTTGGCGGATATCGGGTAATATTGGCTGGTTTCTGATACCAGGACGGCTCCGATGCCCACTCCTTTGAAGTTTGTGGCTCCGTCGAAAAACATCTTCCAAGCATCATATGCTTCGGCAATATCGTCCCCTATAAATGCAACTTCCTCATCATGAAAATACGTCTTCAATGGTTTATTTTCTCCGTCCATGGGGTTCTCCGCCAAGTGGTCGGCCAATGCTTGCCCCTTTATAGCATTCTGAGTCATAGAGATGATTTCGAATTCACTCAGTAGTATCTGCCACTTTGCTAGCGTACCCGTAGGCATGGGTTTCTTAAAGATGGATTTCAGCGGGTCCATCCTTGATGTGAGATATGTGGTGTATGCATAGAAGTAATGTCTCAATTTCTGGGCTATCCATGTTAAAGCACAACAGGTACGTTCCAACAAAGAGTATCGACCTTTGTAAGGTGTGAACTTCTTACTCAGATAGTATATTTCTTGCTCCTTCCTTTTGGTCTCGTCATGTTGCCCCATAACGCATCCAAACGCTCTATCCAACACAAATAGGTACAACAGTAAAGGTCTCCCGGGCTCCGGCAGGACCAACACAGGCGGCTTGGATAGATACTCCTTAATTTTATCGAAAGCCTTTTGACACTCTTCAGTCCAACTCATCGCAGCATCTTTCCTCAGCATTTTGAAGATTGGCTCACATATTACCGTTGACTGTGCTATAAAGCGGCTGATATAATTGAGACAGCCTAGAAAACTCATTACATCCTTCTTGCTCATTGGCGGTGGCAGTTCCTGAATAGCTTTAAACTTTGATGGGTCTAACTCAATACCGCAGCGACTGACGATGAAACCCAACAACTTTCCAGCACGGACTCCGAAAACACATTTTGTCGGATTCAACTTTAGGTTGTACTTTCGTAATCGGTCGAAAGCTTTCTCAGGTCTGCTATGTGATCCGAACTCCTCTTAGATTTGATGATGACATCATCCATGTACACCTTTATTTCCTTGTGTATCATATCGTAAAAAAAGAGTAGTATATTCCCCATGGAGTGATGAAGGCTGTCTTTTCGGCATCCTCTTCGTCCATCCAAATCTAGTGATATCCTGCGAAGTAATCCACGAAGGATTGGAGTTCATGCTTAGTGCAGTTATCGATCAGAATGTGTATGTTGGGCAGCGGGAAATCATCCTTGTGACCTGCTCTGTTCAGATCTCGATAACCAACGCACACCCTGATTTTCCCATCCATCTTCGGTACTGACACAATATTGGCTAGCCAGGTTGGGTACTCGACCACCCAATGGACCTTGGCTTTGATTTTCTTGGTAACCTCCTCTTTTATCTTGAAACTCATATCTGGCTTGAATTTTTTGAGTTCCTGCTTTACCGGTGGACATGTGGGATTGGTGGGTAGCTTGTGATCCACTATTGATGTGCTCAATCTTGTCATGTAGTCATAGGACCATGCAAAAATATCCTCATATTCCCTTTGAAATCTGATGTACTCTTCCTTCTCTAATGGTGACAGATGAATGCTAATGCGAGTTTCTTTGACTGCTTCAGAATCCCCTAAGTTAACTGCCTCAGTTTCTTCTAGTTTGAACATTGGTTTGTTCTAAAAAATCTCTATGTCTTTGACAATTTCCTCAGGTATCACATCATTTTCCCAATTTTCTGAACTTTCCTCATATTGCGTTGTCTCATTACATGTCACAGTCATAGGTTCAACAGGATATGTAATAATTATGCTGAAAAAAGAATGTAGAAAGATAATAATATAAATAAACGAAAAGCAATGATGCATTTATAAAAATTTAAAACTGTCAAAGAAGTACGTCTCGATGTATCGAGTAATTATTTCAAAACAAAACACTGAAAATTTCTTAACTGCCAAAACAATTTAAAAAGAGATCATGCTAGTTTTGCCAAGGCTACCTAAGTGCTCGGCGAGCCCGGGATGGTGCAACAGTCCTGCTGATGAGAACAGCTCCATCTCCTACGGTCTGAATGGTAAGGTCTTTCACCTCCACCTCCTCCATGATTGCACTGCAGTCCATATCTTCCTCGTCCTGAAACAGATTTCTCATGCCGGCCAAAATCTCATCTTCCTCGGATCCCCAAATCAAATCAGTCTGGCAGAATGTCTGGTACAGTGGTGGTACAGGTTATTCCAGTGGAGAGTAAAAGTCACGCCACGGTAATATCCAATAATTGTATTCTTGCACGGTGTATTCATATCCGAGACCAAAGGTTGTGCCGTGGTATTGCGGTCGTATCGATTCTATGATCCCTTGAAGCTTAGGACAAAGACCCTTGCCTGGTTCATATCCTAACCACAGCAGCATGCTCTGCACCTTGTTGCTCCACCATCGCCCTTTCTCGACTGCATTTATCCGATCAATATGGTGGAATGTCTCTCCTCCCAACTTCCTTTTATTCTCAATAGATGGCACAGTCTGGTTGGTGTAGATTGGATTACTTCTATCTCCATGGATAATCACCTCCTGATGGTTCCACTCAAACTTCACAGCCTGGTGCAGAGTCGAAGCAACTGCCTCAGCCGCGTGTCTCCATGGTCATCCTAGTAATAGGTTATAGGTACGGATATATCCAGCACTTGGAACTCAACATCAAACCAGGTTAGGCCCATCTTCAGATCCATGTTGATCTCTCCAGTAATAGCTCTCCGAGACCCATCAAATGTTTTCACGTTCATACTTCCCATCCGTATATCATACAGACCTATACCCAATCTTTTTAGAGTGGCCAGTGGGCATATGTTCAGCTTGAACCCCAGTCGATCAGAACCCTAGCAATGAACTTATCTTCATATTGCACAGTAATGTGCAATTCTTTGTTATGACTCAATCCTTCCGGCGACAGCGTAGCTTCATGAAAAGTGATCTTGTGACTCTCCAGCACTTGTCCTACCATGTTCGCCATCTCTCCACTAGTGATACCGGTAGGCACATTAGCTTCACTTAACACCTTCATCAAGGCATTCGTGTGTGCGTCTGAGTTTTGCAATAGTGACAAGATGGATATGTTGGTAGGAGTTTTGTTTAGGTGATCAACAAAAGAGTACTCCCTTGCCTGTACCTTCCTCCAAAGATCATCAGTACCTATCTCCACTATAGATGGCTTCGGTGCAGTCTTTTTACTCGCTCCTCCGCGATATTTTGGCGTGTAAACCCTGCCAGTTCTGGTCATTCCTTGTGACGCACCCGTATCTTCCATCATGGCTTTTCCTTTTCTCCTTGCCTCAACTACATAATCCCATGGAATAGCATCAGAATTGTAGGATGGCATTGGATCTATCATCACAGTGAAGGACGTCACCACCTCGACCTCGAATGGTGCCTTGGTTTGCACCACAATCGGCGAGAGGGTGACATGAGACATTTTGGGAGTGTCTCCCTCTCGGATAAGCCCGTTGGATCCTTCCTAGTACCATTCTTCATCAGTTTATATCACATTCACTCCCTCACCAATGTGATTAGGAAGAGGGTTATTATGGACGTTTGGCGCGGACTCCTTCGCCCTTATAACCTTGGTGTCAATCAGTGTCTGGCTCTTATCTTTCAACATGCGGCATTCCTCGATAGTATGTCCCTTCATGCCTGAATGGTACGCACAAGTTTTGTTGGGGTTGACCCACTGAGAAGGGTTTTCAACAGCAGCTGCAGGAATGGGAGTGACATAACCAGTGGCCTTCAGCCTCTCATATAGTTAGGCTATGGGCTCGGCGACAGGGGTGTATTGTCTGGGAGTTCTGCGGTCGCAGTTAGGTCATAGTTTTGGGTAGTTTTGACGTGCGAGAGGAGATGAATGGTAATATGTAGGCTGGGTATTCTAGGTATGGTAGGTGGTGGCGGGGTAATGGTATTTTGGATGTGATGGTTGATATGTTGTTGGAGGTGTCTGATAGGTAAATGGAGACTTAGGGCCCTGGGCTACCATCACGACACCCACTTCCTTCTTTTTTGTATTGCCTCCGGACTGTAAGGCTTTATTGGTGGCTTCCAGCGCCTCAAAATTAGTCACCATACCGCTCTTAATTCCCTCTTCTATTATTTCTCCCAACTTGATAATGCCGTAGAACTTGTGATTCTCTATAACCATTAATCTTTCATAGTACTGTGGATCTTGAGCTCCGACAAAGAATTTGTTCATTTGTTCCTTTTCTAGTGGCGGCCTCACCTTGGCGACCTCTGATCTCCTGCGAGTAGCATACTCTCAGATGTTTTCTGTTGGCTTCTTCTTAAGGTTCTGGATATAGAAAATGTTTGGCGCATTTTCTGTGTTGAAGCTTAATATATCCATGAAGTCAGATGCCATACTTACCCAGTTTACCCACTTCTTTAGATTCTAGCTAATGTAAAAAGATAAAGCATTCCCGGTGAGACTTCGTATGAACAGCTTCATGCGAATTTGTTCATTCTTTCCCACTCCGATGAGCTTACCACAGTAGGTCCCTAAATGCACCTTAGGATCACTGGTGCCATCAAACATCTCAAACTTAGGAGGTTTGTAATCCTCCGTTAGTTCCACATCTGGCAGGATACACAGGTCTTCATAATTCAAACCTTCAACACCTTTTCCACCCTCAACACTCTCGACTCTTCCTTTCAACTTTTTTAACTCTTCAGCTAAATTCCGGATGAGCAGGTCCTTCTCGGTTGGTTCGGGTATGTATAGTGTTTATTGTGGGGTATGTAGTAGGATCTCCACGTATATCAGGTTGCCTTGGTGTATTCCTAGAACTTGAGTATATGGGTGATTATTGATTAAGGTTTGAGGCGGATTGGGGGTAGGTTGTGGAACGTTCTGAGGGGTATGATAAGTAGTTGTTTGCGGGTATGAGGTTGTGTGATGGTGGTGTTGATGAAGGGTTTATAATGGTGGGGGTTAATGTTTTGAGGGGGTGTAGTGTTGTGATATTGGTTCGTTGCGGGAGGGTTTTGTAGAGCTAAGGGTGGTGGATTTTGGGTTTGTGTGTTTTGGGGTGGTGTTTGATTCTGAGTAGCGGTATGATTCTGAGCTAAGGGTGGTGGTTGATGTCGGGGACATTCAAGGTAAGGGAGAGGTTTGCGAGGTTTCGGACCTGCTCAACCTCACCTTGTAGCTCTATGATTTTGTGCTCCAACCGCAGAACCAACTCATTTTGTCCTGGTGTATTTCTTCCGTCTGAAGTTTTGACATTTTCTGCTATGGAAGCGTTGTCCTTTCGAACACAACTCAAATTGTCCATCTTGCCGTTGCCTGTGCTTTTGCTTTTGGGGTCGCTAGGTGGAGGAGGAGGAGGAGGACCTCTAGATCTGGTGTGGTATGCTGATGATGCCAGCATGCACGAACCAACCTTTGGTAATGGGAATAATCAAAGAAAGAAAAACAAAAGGTAACCAAGTCAGTAAGACAAAATGAAAGAGTGTTTGTAATATTTAATCAAGTAACACATAGAGTCATGCAATAATTCGTGTCCTAATTTGGAGAGCTTATTGTGCCCGAAGTAGGCCTAAGAGACGCATAGACTTTGATAAAATTTATGCCAATTCTGTCTCGTTCCATTAATGCAAAAATAAATCAAATCAATCTTTACTAAATCGAAACATAAATATGAAGTCACTAATGGCATGAAGCCTTATTACATCAAAATCTAATGAAATCTAACTAGAAAGCAATAAAGATCATTTTCTCCTAATCTATTTAGTCCCAGAAGGACCTTCTCTATGCTCTGTCCTTTTGAATCCATCAATCGCACTTCCCAGGTCACACATATCGAGCAACAAGTAAGTCATTGCCAGCTTCCCTCCTTCATTATAGCCCATACCTTGACAATCCCAAAGCCTATTTCTCATCTTCCCGTCCAGCTCCATCAACCCTTGCTCTAGATGATCCAACCTCTATGTCGACTTTTTTACAATCTCCTTCCATTCTTTGATCGCCTCCATGTCTATCTTATGTTGTTCCAAATGCTTGGCTTCAGATTCGAACACTCTTTTACGTAGCCTCTTGTACTTTACCTGAGCCTCCGCCACCTCATATATGATTTTGTCATTCAGATTGACCCCTGGTTTGACGTCTCCAGTTATAGCGTCCTCCAACTAAGAGAGGTAGTAATACATATGACAAGTGTGGTACATGTCTGGTTAAATAGTCTCCCCATCTACAATGATCTTTTGGTTTCACATGTGTTGGGCCTCATATTTGAATGGGATAACATCTCCTTTGAAGTCTTCCTTATACTGAACCATGCTAGAAAACCGAGGTATGACCTGCTTCCTCCCCGCTTGCCTCATTACCCTTATAAGAGCGTAAGGGTAAATGCCTTTCAACCCAATCAATACCAAATGAGTGGTCCCTTTGGACCCGATGATGAACTCTCTACTAGGAAACCACTCGAACATCCAATGCACTTGTTCGTCCGTTAGATTACTGAAGAAACGTACCCAACCTTTAGGATTCCCCGGCTTCACAAACCTATCTGGACAAAATGTCATCTTCTTTGGATAATGACTGGCAATGTAGTCGTTCAATGGCCTACGCAAGAGCTCCTGGCGGTAATTTCCCCTCTAAAAGTGCTCTAGCAGCCAAACCTGTTGTAGGAGATTGCAACCCTCGAAGTGTCCAAACCCATGTTTGCACCGATCCAAGTCTTGGTAAATCTAAGCCAGTATCATAAGGATGATGTTGTATTTCTACCCTTCGATACCTTCCATCACGGTCCTGGTGGCCATGTCCAATCGGATGTGAATCTTTCCTCCTTGCATTGGCAAGATTAGCAACCCCAAGAAGCAGACTATGAAGCCATAAACTTGACAGTGGACCCATTCCAAAGAGGTAATAGCTAACTCCTCGTGATGCAAGCGGTATGACTTGTTGTGCCTATACCGCTCATAGAGAAACTCGTAAGGGATATAGGATTTCTTCAAGAAAACTAACTCGTCGTCCTTCTTGAACCCTAGAATTTTTAGAAACCCACATTGAGTATGATTTTCTAGCACCAACAGACCCGAACTATTCCACAAAAATTTGGCGAAACCCCTTATCTATTCTAGAAGAGGAGTCATTTCTATATTGCCAGATCGGAAGACATCTCTCTTTTCATCTAAGAACATAGTGGCTGCCTCAATTAATTCTCTAAATGGTCGAATGTTCAGCGAAGATGGCAAATTACCCAACACTCTTCTTACGAGGTTTCTGTCACATGGTGCAAGGTCATTCCACCAATCAATCAGCAATGGTGGGATATTCTAGACCATGCCATACCTGGGAATTTCATGCTTCATTTTCTGCAAACAATTAAAGGTTAGCCCTTTACCCCTCCAGATTTGACTATTTATGCAATAACGGTCAACATGTTGGCACGTTTTCTCCAAGTAATGCACATAACATAATTGGGTCCTTTGGGATTGTGAAAATCCCTTTGGACAAGGTTTATCTAAGCAGATTGGTGCGCCAATGGCGTTTCAATCCATACTAGATTTAGCATGATGCATATACATTTAAAATTAGAGTGGCATTTCTAGAAGGGTTAAGACTGATACTCTCAAGTGGACGACTTGAGAGGGAAAGGCATGGGACTATCGACTGCACCGCTGATCGACTAGTCTATCGCTAATAAGCCTTTCCCGTTTAAAAGGGTATTTTTTAGGAAAACGCGGACACTCATCAAGCGCCCTATGTTGATAATAGGCATGAATGGAGTATGATGTTGAAAGCATGCTTTATGCGAAAAAATTAATAACATATTTCCAGATATTTTGCATGATGAAAGCACGTAAGGATAGTAAATAATACGATAAAGATAAACAAAAGAAAGAAGGGAAAAAGGAAAGACAAAGGAGAGAAGTTAGCATACCTTACAAAAAGTTTGAGAATGTTATTAAATGAAGCAAATAGGGGAGATAGGGATGGGAGATACATGATATAGTAATTTTAAGTAAATAAGGGAAATAGGGAGGGGATGTACATGAAAGAAGTCAAATAATCAAACAATCCACACAAGCGAAGATTCATTATGTTAAGAGCCTAAGTATATCCCAGTAGAGTCGCCATGCTGTCGCACCCCAATTTTTTGCGAAAGAGGATTTTGATGCGTGACAACTCTTTTAGACGGGTGTTAAAAGAGAAGAGTCGCACCCTAATGATTTTTAAGGTGTGTTAGGGCACCTATTTACAAGTTACTCTGTTTTAACTAGTCCATGACACTAAAGATTGGGTAAGGGCTCAAATAACCTCATAGAGAAGGCGTTAGTCACTCTTCGAGGTTCACAACTAAAGGTCCCGGCCGAATTTTACGCTACATGGGATTATTAACTTATAACTATCCTATGTGATTATATAAGTTTAAGAAAGAACGGGAGTCCAAATATCCAATTATAATGTGAAACAAGCATTAAAAGAGATTGCACAAATGAAAGAAATGGGTGATACATCAATAAGTGATTGGTACAATCTTTTGAGGATTACAAGGTACGACCTGGTTTGATCTAAGTTCAAATAAACAAGTACACAAATAGTAACTGTATATGGGGAGTCCTAAGTTTTTTAGCCTAAAGGATCACCCCGTGCAACATAAATAATACTTTGCAACTCCCTTAAAGGTAAGGGTTACTCATATTATTCAACGGGTACAAACTTTCATCTCCTGCTACCCAATTACTGTCTTAAAGTTGTTTTCCTAAAGCGTTCTAGTTCAATTCTTAACCGCGTTCTATGCGTGCATCACACATCCCAAGCCTATGGTCCTGTAGGCTTTGGACCTACTACTTTGGTGGTTCTAGACTTTACTTAGGATGCTCAAAAATAATAATACTAGGCATACAATTAAAACAATTAGGACTGCACCTAATTAACAGTTAAGGGCCCAACTTGGCCTCCTTACATAGACACAAATGCACGCAAACAGTTATAGTCTTATGCTAACAATGTTCCAGATTATGCAGTGAACCACTGCAGGTAGGCATATTTGGAATCAAGGTACATTAAGATTGTTCAAGACCTATAGGCATGGTTTCTATGTGATTGGTTGACCTAAGAGTTGACAAAAGATAATACGAACTGCTGATTTTAACAAATGGTTTATTAAAACCCTATAGGCATGATCCCTAGGTTACTTATAACTGGCCTGTAGCGCATAGTTATTCGTCTTGGATCCTATAGACATGATTTCTAAGTGAGCAGCGAAATCCTGTAGGCATGGCATCAAGCAAAGTAATTGAGAACATACACTTGCTTTATTTTATTCCTATAGGCATGTTATCCAAGGCAGCAGTGTGATGATAATAGTAGTAGCAGTAATTTCAATCAACCACATTGAAGTCCTATAGGCATGATTCATTAGACGGTCAGATTTTGAGAGATTAAGCTGTTTTAAATGCAGGTTTATTTCATTAGTCTTATTGCTATGCTTTCTAAGTGAGCCACATAATTGCAAGAAGTATCAATGTAAACAGTTCTTGATTACTCAAACGAGATCCTATAGGCATGTTGTCTAACAACACATAGAAATATAGCATGTTGAGCGAGTAGAAAATGAAGCATTTAGATCGTATAGGAATGTTCTATACCCTTTCATGCGAGAATTAAAATATCCCAGCCCCCACTTTTCACTAATCCCTAACTTTTGTTATTATAAATTATTACAGGCCCAAGAATGAAATAATACAGACTTGAATATGACAAAATATAGATGGGAACAAATATAAGCCCAATAAAGTAATTAAAGACCCATTACAATAGTAACCTAAGGGTATCCCTAGGCCTTTAATAGCCTTATTCTCTGGATAAACAGCAGGCCCAAACCACAAGCTCACAAGAAAACTAGAGTGCACCTGAGTCCAGTTCCCAGGTCCAACAACACACATGGTCCAATACTAGGCCCAAAGAATAACTTACTTGCCCAAATGGATGTCAGATTTAGTAGACAAGTGACAAAATACTCATGGAATAGTTTAAACACTTAGTTCCTAGATCTGTAGCCATCAACAGCTCTAGCCAAGTCACATAAACAGGATCATGCTGAATTGAAAGGCACACAAGACAAATGTGAAGCAAGTTCATCCTATATTTTCCAGGAAGAACATGTTCATAGTTAAATAGGTACTTAATTGGGTAGGGAAAAAACTTTAATATGTTGAACATCGGTCACAACTCAATTTCAGAAGTAAGGTAAACAAGCATCAAATCCAGTAATAGTTCACCACATATAGGGGAAAAGACTAGTTGTGAAGTTACTCTAAAGGTTTAACTAGTGCTGAAGAATACGGAGTTGATCAAGTCAACAAACACACAATAGAAGTATAAATTGCATTAGAACAAGTTGCAATGAATAGTAGGATCCAAGAAAGGCAGCAAGTTAGGCATGAGTGACTTAGAGGGAATTAGAATACATCCTAGGCATGAGTTGGATTGACATAACAGTCCAGAACAAGGCAGAGAGGGAAACTCAGGATCAACAACAAGCATCAGCATAACATAGTAGACTAAACAAGTTTAGGAGAGCCAGAATTCATAATAGGCATGGACACATTAAAACTGGATTATCAGACCAGACTTAAGTAAAAGGGAGATATTGTAGTTCACTTTATAGGCTGTAAGTAGTATTAAATAGCATAGGATTGAACAAGGCATGTAACTCACATCAGAGCACATAATTTGCAGAATAACATATTTGGGCTGACAACATAGTTAGGCATTGGTCCTAGTAGGGTATCAGATATATCAGAACACATGAGCTGATCTATCAAAAAGTTGCGGAACAAAGTAAGGAGATAAACTCAGAAAGAGTAGGAGGTAACACACAAACACACTAGGCTGGGCATGCTTAAAGTAGTGAGAATATTTCATGATGAGCACATATAGTAGGTATAAGAGTACACACACTTATTAGGCTAAGCAGACCCAAAGGAGTCAGAAATTGAGGTCTTAAATCAAACTTTGAGTTTTAGGCAGGTTCTAAGGCTAGAAAAGCATAGAGCAACAAGAAACCTTTAAAAACCAACAGACCCATAAGCAGAGACGATTTAGAAGAATTAACATGACACAGATGTTCAGAAGTGTGATCACTAACCGGAGAGAAACATAATTGTGATGGTCTAAACACTTACTAATTTGAAGATTTAGCAAGCAAATAAAGGAGAAAACCAAGTGTCAGCAACATCTTGAGCATCAGTTCGCAAAGAGAGAACAATAGGACCCTCCAAAACCCAGGGCATCAGAGTTCACTTGAGCTTCAAACGAACCCCGATTAGTGCTCGCACTGGGAAGGTCAATAGAACAGATTCCGGTGTCCTTGGCTTTCAGCCGGTCACAATCAAGAGTTATAGAAGAGTATGAAATGAGTGAGAGTGAGAGAATAACAGTGATTAGGTCTGTTTTATGGGAATTGGGGGATGGGTTTATTTAGCGACAGATTAGGATGAACAAATGTGAAAAATAATTAAATAAACATAAATAAGGAAAGAAAAGATCACATGCAATCAGTAACAAAGCCGGTAAAAGAGATGAAGTAAATTTCAAACCCTAGTTGGGTCCAACAGCCATGAATCGGAACAAAAATGCAAGAATCATTTATTGTAGAATTTATATAGACGAAACATCGCCCAGATCTTCACAAAATCGGAGTCCATCGGGCCTGATTTTGAACGGCAGTACTAGCCAAAATAAGGCAAATACTAAGTAACACCATGAACGTATGAGTAGTAGCGGAATAAGGCAAGCAAATTATGAGAGGATTCCATAGTATAGCCGGATCCGGAGAGGATTTGGGGGATAAGGCGGCTAGGATTTTGTGAAGAGAGGAGGGAAATAGAGAGAATGCAGAGGCGGCTGGTTGGGAAAACGTCTCTAGGGTTTAGTGGGGAGGGAAATAAGGCGAGTGAGGGGTTTATTATGGGTTGTTGATCATTTAAGATCAACGGCCAGGATCATAGGGGAAAGTGGGGCGGGTTGTTAATGGGCCGCGACCGGGTTGAATTAAAGGGGTCATTTAGTTTGGGCTAGGGGAGTTGGGCCATGGATTTTGGGGGTTTTGGGCCGCTGATTTGGTCCAAAAATAGCCTCGCTTGGGCCAGTCTTTAAAATATCCGAAATTATTTAAAATTATTAAAATATCTAATAAATAATAATAAAAAATATTCTTTATGAAATAAAATGCTTTAAAAAATAAAAACTCTACATTATAAAAATATAGAATGTTATTTTGGCATAAAAAATATAAAAGATGTAATTATTATGACAATATAGGCTATTATTGTAAAATATTGTAGAATAGCGTAAAGAGGCAAATATAATTATATAAAAAATAGAACAAAATATTATAAAATGTATGTGGGTACAAATATTAAATTTCGGTGATCAAATCACTCCAAAATAATTTGGAAGGATAATTAATAAATAGTTGAATAACTTGAATGTAAGAAAATCAATTTTAAAGCTTTAAAAATTATAGAAAATACTTATATGACCCTTATAAATTTGGTAATAGTACAAAATGATATTTTAAAAGTATATGGAATACTTTGCAAAAATATGAGGACAAAATTGGGTATGAACAACAGGTAATACCCTTGGGGTATGAAAATAGTAGCAACTTGCCTTGGTGTGCGAGTGGTAGTGGTCTAGACTCCCCCTCCAGCATGAGATGCATCCAAGTCCGCTAGAAATAGTCCGGCCTTAGTCATAACCGCATCATACGGCCCATGACCTCCTAAAAGTCAGGTGCGGTCATGAAATTTGTTGGGACCTGCCCGGCTGCAGGTATCTAATCCTACGCCTCAATAACAAGATCCTCTGCTAGATTCACTAGTGGTGCCACTTGAGCTACTCTAGGATGCCCTCATCCCCCGATATGAGCTCTATCCCTTCCTCGGCCTCTACCTCTACCTCTACCAATCAGGGTGCAGCCCTTCCAGCGCCTGATGATGCCATCTCGTATTTCTCACCATCTGTGCAAGAATAAGAGAAAGAGCTAACTTAGAATGACATCAACAACACGATAAGGTAATGAAGATAGAGAAGTTTCATAACGCCTTATATCCTCTCGAAGATAAGTACATACATCTTTGTACCGATCCGTAGGACTCTACTAGGCCTGATCATGACTCCTGAGACCAATGTGAACCTAAGGCTCAGAGACAAAGCTTTCACGACCCGATTACCACCATAGGTTGTGATGACGCCTAATGTTGCCATTAGGGAAGCCAACAATAAATCCGTGCAACAATCGATAGTTCATAAAACTGTTGAAACAATTAGCGAGATAGATAAGCGGAAATCATTCCATTATCGTAGTTAAATACTAACATAATCTTCAAGGTTCAAAACATGATCAAAATATGAGGTTGAATATCATAACAACGATACAATCGCGAACAACAGTCTAAAATCCCCAAAATCCAGTGTCGCAAGTGCATGAGCATCTACTAGAATATATAATAGAAAACATACAAAAATAAATAGGAAGGAGACTTTGTGTGCAGCGGTTTGAAGCATATAAAGCAACTCACCACTAAGTCTCCTCAGCAACTACACCTACGCGCCTATAAGTACCAGAAGGACATATCTCAGTACCTGCACAATCAGTGCAGAAGTGTAGTATGAGTACATAAATCAATGCGTACCAAGTAAGTATCTAGTCTACCCTCGAAAATGTAGTAGCGAGGGGTCGACATCGATACTTACTAGTGGTCTAATAGTCAAATATACGCAATAAATCAGATAGGTATGAGGTATGGCAAGTAGAAACAAAGCATATAATTATGTACAATATGTTTTTCAATAAAAAAACCAAGTACAATCTATCATGGTGATCATATACGCACTGACTACCTATCGAAATGTTCCACATAATCATGTCGAGGAGAATGGCCCGATCCCATAAAGAAAGTGTTGCGGCGATCAGCATGATCCCATAAGAATATCACTGAGGTGTTTTCATAAGTATATAGTTGAGGCAAACAACAGGATCCCATAAGAGTATTAAAACTTCCGAACACATAAGTACAACACGAGAGTAAATTCGTAAGTGAAAGTATAATCCCATCGCTAATTGAGTATCACGCCAAGTCCTTAGAATAGCAAAGCTCGGTAAACTACACCAGTCTATTCTCAAGCTAAATCATGAGTTAAAACATTTAAATAGACAAGATTAAATCAAGTAGTATAGTTAAAGCATGATATAAATCTAAGTCTACCCAGACGTGTCAAAAATCTAGCATACGCACGCGCGCTCTTCACCTTGTAAGTACATAGTTCCCATAACACATAGAAAATAATAAATAGAACACCTACGAGGACGAGTTCCCTCTTATAAGGTTAGGCAAGAGACTTACCTCACTCCGAAATCCGATAATCGACTCCAACATCGCTCTAAAACCTCAAACCAATGCCGAACAACCCGAAACAAGCCAAAGAACATGAAAAATAGTCATAACATACTCAACAAACCATGATTCATAAATTAGAAATAATATCCAACCACACATGAAAAGTCAATAAAAGTCAATCCGAGGCCCATCAAACGTGTTCGCGAAGTCTAGTTCTTGCCAGCCTTTACCTCCCTTCTTCGCGTTTGCGAAGTCTCCATAGTGTTTGCGAATAAGGATCAGGTTCTCCAGAATTCCTTCTTCGTGATCGGGATGCCCCTTCAGTGATCGGGAAGAAGACCTGCACCTGCAGTAGTAGCTGTTGTCCAACACTCTCAAAAGACTTAAAACCACCCTAGAACTCACCGAAACTCCCGGGAACACTGTCCAATCATACCAACAAGACTCAATACCTAATACAAACTTCTTCCAATACTCAAAATGACAATCCAAACCCAAAAACACAAAATTGCCATCAAACATCCAATTCTTGCAACTTCCAAACTTAAGAACTACCAACTTATGCCACGGGCGTTCGATTCACTCTCGAGCCCCCTGTCAGCTCTAAATTAGGTGAGTAAGTCCGAATACTCATAACAAACTTGCTCAAGCTTTTAAAACACAAACCCAAGCCCGAATTCCCAAGATTCCACTTCAAACCAACTTTTCTAACACTTAACTTTCAAAATTACAAACATCCGACATAAGGCGCCGAATCGCTCCCGGACCACTTGAGGCTCGACCGGAGCATATGCCAAAGTTCAGAATCACCATACAAATATATTGGAACATTCTAATCCTATTTCTAAGGTCGTATACTCCAAGTATTGACTTTGTTCAAATTTAGCCACCTTAGGCCATTACCATGGAACTAAGTGTTCCGATTTCAACCCAAACACTTTGGGACCAAACCAACCGCACCCATAAGTCAATAAATAGTATAAGGACATACAAAAAGTCGCAAATAGGGGAACGTGGTTCTAGAACACAAAATAATCGATCAGGTCATATTATAGATGTAACTATCGAGCATGAATTGCAAAGTTTCCTGGATGTATACTACGAATACAATCAAATTAGAATGGACCCAGAAGATCAGGAAAAGACCTCTTTTATCATGGATCGGGGACTTATTTTTATATGTAATGCCGCTCGGGCTTAAGAATGCAAGTGCCACGTATCAACGGCTAGTAACCCGATTGTTTAAGAAATACATTGAAAAGATTGTAGAAGTCTTGTTGATATAGTGGTAAAATTTGTCCAAATAACTGACCATTTGAGTTATTTAAGAGATAAATTGCAACTCTTCTAAGGTACAACATGAAGCTAAATAGTCACGTCCCAGAATCCCACCAAGGCGTGATTGCACCTAACCTAACCTGCTAGGTAAGCCAAACTATATGTGATACGACTATAACGAGAAATCATCAATAAATAATAAATAAGATTTCCAAAATCAACACAACTATCACATGGACCAGTAGTACAAGTCATGAGCCACTAAGATTTAGATTTTTACAACATTAGTATGAAGAAAATACAATATCTGTTTGAATATACATAAGCATAAGTACAAATCCAAGACTACAATGAACAATGAGGTAGCTTGCATTTGGAACGCTGGTATGTCTTCAATGCTAGTCTCGTCATTCACAACAACTCGGCTCCAAAATTTGCACGCAAGGTACATAAGTGTAGTATGAGTACAACCGACCCCATGTACTCAGTAAGTATCTTGACTAACCTCAAAGAAATAGTGACGATGTCTTTTAGTCAAACGATTCTCACTTCATATAACTTGTGCGACTCAATAGCATGTTTAATACATAGAAATATCCAAGGAAACAGTTATAGAACAACATATAAAAAAATAAAGGTGCACAGTCTAAAAACAAATCATAAGCATGCTTTTCTAATTTAACAGGTCAAAACAGATACAGCTTGCACCAATTCTGCATACAAAGGACAAATGTACCAAGTAATATGTACTCAAATACTTATACATGGATATAAGTGCCTATATATGAGTGTGATCCAATTTCACATAAATTTCCAAATGGCATGTTTATGAAACTTTTACATGAGTCCAATATGTCAATGTATGACGATAACTCTCTCCTAACATCAATCAGATGCTCTTCAGTGTCCAAAAACTCACTAATAAGTCATGCAAATGTTAAATACATCATCTAGCATATAACGAAGATATACATGAATAAAGCATGTAAATGCATAAATATGTACAAACGATTCACTTGAATGGTCAAAGCTTTCACCTTTATGCTCTATAGCTCATCATATCAGATCCTACATCACAATCATCCAGAAACCCATTGGTTTCTCATAACCTACATGTACGCATCAAGAGAGAAACATATGAGGGTGACCCTAGGGGGGTGGATCCATATTCACACGCTGCACGATAGAAACCTCGTACACTGCATGTCAGAAGCCTCGTGCCATAACAATAACAATATCTGCATGGCAGAAACCTTGTGCCATAATAATAACAATTATATCACAATATCCGCATGGTAAAAACCTCATACCAAAATCCTCAGTCCATATTTGAGAACCATATGTAGGAATGTATGCATATGAACAAGAAATAAACATATATAATGCACATGGATGGAGGAATAACCATGCATGTATTTAAGCACGTATACAAGAGATGACCTCTAGATAGGATGTATGCTTATGTGTACATATGACTACGTCCGAACATGTAATGCATCATTCAAATAATCATTGAACCCAAATAAGCATCAAAAGCGCAATCATAGTTTTTATGGGGGTAAGGAAACTCATGTAGTCATATGATAGTTTAAGCATGTGACAAGGATAACATGTGCGAGCGTGTGTTCATAATAATAAATGTGTACGACTAAATCAAGTACATAAAAAATCTTTAAGAATAGCTCATCATGCCCAAATCAATATATCATTAACCTAAATATTATCTCTAGCATGGTTTTATTGTACTGGTATAGTCATTCGACCAAGTAAGGCATATAACAAGTAGAACGCACAACCCAAATAACGCATGAAGTAGTCTACAATCTTCCTCAATCCTGATTAACCCTGGCACATGCATATGCTCTCGGCACCTTGCATACACGTCACCACTGCATGTAGCAAACAATATCAGTTATTAGAGAAATTTCCTCAACCAAAGCTAGGCACGATAATTACCTCATCCGGTCAAGTCTAAAGCTCCACAATCTCTCTTCTTTTTGAAATTACCTCCAAGCGGCTCAAATCTAACTAATCATCATTGAAGGAAGTAAAACAATGCTATAGCAAGCAATCCCAATCAATAAACCTTCAATCTTTTAAGATTTCTAAAAGGTCAACAAAAGTTAACTCTGTCCAACATGCCTTATATTAAAAACCGATACCAAATCCCGAAGACCCATATCCTACCGAGTCCAAATATGTTATTGGATTTCAAATCCAAGTCCTAATCTGTTACACTACATGTTTTTGTACGTAAAAGTACGTCTTAAGTCAATTGATGTAGGCTCAGAAATGAGATCATCTTTGAAAGTACTTAAAGTAAGTTAATCATGTTACCTTGGACATTTCAAATATTTAAGATCATGAACTGCAGGTACCAAGAGGGTTGGAAGGTTTAGATGCTAAACAAATAAAAAAAAATATTCTTCGAAAGTCGACAAGTTGGGAATGTTATAACCCGTACTTTTGGGGTGAGACTAGAGTGATTAACATGATAAGAAGGTGATTTGATGTGTTATTTTAGTCGTGTTTTAAGAATTGATGTCAAGTGAGTTATGGAACAAAAGTCGACGAAAGTCGCCACAAGTTACGTTCATAAATTATACTGAAACTTGGGTTTAATGTCACTGAGCTTTTCTCCTAATATACATGGAATTATGGGATTATCCACCAACAAAATTTAAGATCTATGAGTCTATTTTCTAATGCATTAAACCTTTCGTCGATACAACATCGGAGGAGAGCAATATCCGTATTTTTGCGAGACTGCGCAAGCAACTCCCAATGGGATCTACTTAGGCGGTGGTCGACCTACTTCACTTTAAAAATAATTTGGACAACCTTTCTTTCACAGTATTTGCCCAACTTCGTTCCTACACACCTTATAACCCTCCTAAATAGGTAGCATAAGGGATTGAAAGGGAATCCAAGTGATTACACTATATTTTAACATCAATAGTTGGTCCTAGTGAAGAACAACACCTCTTTGAGATTGTGTTGTCATTGAAGATAGTTGTAGGCTGTGTTTGGATGAAATATCAAGTTGTTTATACTAGTTAAGGTGAGTATAACATCCTACTAATTTGGCCTAAGCTTTCTTATATGTTGGCTAAGTTGTTAGGATGATAAACTACAAGATAATACTTGGACTAGTTTGAGATGTTGTGGTTCTTGACCGATTGTTTTGAAAGCTTCTCTTATGAACTTTAAGTAGCTAGAAATTATTGGAAATAAATTGGATATGATAATGTTAGTATGATTATGTTGGTTTACATGTCAATCTTGTTGTGGAAATTGGTAACTAGAAAAGAAACTAGCTATAAAGCACTTGGAAGTTGTCCATAGCGATATTATCTTATATTGGGCTATTTCGGGTAACTTTAAAATTGAGTAGAAGGTTGGAAATCCTTTAAAAAGTATTGGTTCTTATAATGGATATACTACTAAGTTTAAGAATGAATGATAATGGGGTTGAAGGGTACTAAAGGGATTCAATCAGAGCTTGCCGCTCGTTGTGATATGTTGATGACTTGTTAATAAAATATTTTGTACACTATTGTTTAGTTGTTCTTATTGTATTTCTCTGGTTATTGTTGTTTGTATATGGTATTAGAGGAGGCCCTTTTTACAGTGGAGATGCTGCCCGAATTTACGTAAACGAGCTACTAGCTTAAGTTACTGACTTAGCCTTTACTCAACTCTGATTTTGAATCTCCTTATGCTATGGTAGATTGAGTTGAGTTATTTGAAGAGTTTCTTGGAAGGTATTAAGGACTAAATGGGGTTAAGGTATGTTAAGGTAAATTCTTTCTTTCTTTTGGCATGATGTCCAACGAACGTAATGAAAGCACAGGGGGGGAGGGGGGTGAATTGTCGATTTTTATTTTCAGTACTGTAAGTAGTTGACTAGTTTACCAATTAGTCGACTAGAGATAAGAACATAATAATAATAGTATAGATATAAAGTGTAGGAAATATAGACACCAGGATTTTTATACTCGTTCGGATTCAATGTGAATCCTACGTCTAGTCCCCTTAGGTTGCAAGATCTCTTTCAGTATTTGAAATTTCTCGAGTACAAGATGGTTGATGTAGCTTTACACCACTAGCTTAGTCTCTATGTCACTTTTCCCTTCTTTATACAATGCCTCACTAGTGTTTATCTCTTTTTCTTCTCTCAATAATTACACAACAAATCTTAAAAAGAAATACAATGCTTGTTTGGAGTAGAACAAAAAGAGTAATAATGGTTCATTCAAACTATAAATGCTTCAAGCCTGGAACAGATGTATATATATTTCATGAGGCTTTCTTCACTCCTGATTGACGCAAGTCTTAAGAGATTATAAACCCAAGGGAATTGATCCTTGAACGAAATCGCAAATTGATTCTTTCCAAGAATAAGGTGAGGTTTCCGTTGATCTTCCTTGAATTTTGGCCTTGACAGGCTATTCTTCCGTTGGACAGATCTTTCCGTTACTTTAGTGATTGATGATGGATCCCCTGATTTTGGGCTTTAACGTTCTCCAGTGTAGAGCTTTGCACTTTTTTTTTCCGTTGATTTTGGGACCTTCCTATACTAGCTTCCACATCAATCATCTATCAAATCATTGATTAATTCTTCTTCCGGATTTCCGCTACTTCTTCCTTTTTCAAATAATTTCCGATGCTTCTTCCTTTTTCATAGCAAATCATTGATACTTTCCTTTTTATTTGCTTCTGTTGATAGATTGTTTCCTTAGTCCATTCTTGAGTGATAGGGAATCTTGATTTTTTAGTTTTATCCCTTGTCATCCTGCACCAAACGTGATATATTATTTTTTCATCATTGAAACTCATATTTAACAATCTCCCCATGTGTGATGATGAAAAAAATAATATATATAAACAACAGTTTACTTCCCTGCCGGCTTGTTCTGTTGTAGTCGACTCCACCTCAATAAGTGCTGCATGTACTTCAGTCGACTCCCCCTCAACAGGTGTTGCATATGCTTAAGTCGACTCCCCCTCAACAAGTGTTGCTATTTGTCCTGTAATGTATGACTATCTTTTCTCCCCCTTTTGTCATCAGCAAAGATGGGACATCCATATATACAGTTGAAATTAAGCAGAGACAGGCGTATCATAGGCAAATATTTGCAAATTATAGGCATGCAGAGTTTAGCAAAAGTAAAGGAAATATCCAGTGACTGGTTATCCAGTCCAAAACAGCAAACGACGCAAGAAATAAGTAAGAGTGTTGCAAATTGCCTCCTTTAGACGCTCAAAGCAGGCATTAGCTGAAACAGTCACCCTATCAATCCTGTCATGTACTTCCTTGAAGGCTTTGACTGCGTTTTCTGTAAGTTTGAGAATTTTGACCCTTATCATTGAAACATCGGACCCTGTCTCTTTGGAGATGGCATGGATGTCCCCAACCATTGACTGAGTTGCAGCAAGAAGGTCCTTGATGATGGTCAGCTTGATGTCAATAGCAGTCAATGTTTCTATAAGATTAGGATCACTTACACTATGATGGGAAACAAAGGCCTTGATCTTAGAATCAGGTTGAACATTCGTGACTTCACCCTCCTATTTCTTCACCCAGGAACCCTTAACACACACATACCCCACACTGGCAAAAGCTCTGGAGTTGTAGGACTTTGAAACAGAAACAAATGGGTATTCTGAGATAGAGATATTATGGGTTTCCAAGATATGGGTGATAGCCATACTATAGGGTAGACTAGTGGGATCATCAGCACTTTCAATCATGAAGTTTATGACCCATGAAGACAGTTTAACCTTAAGTTTGGTCACAAGACAGTACACAAGAAAGGTGTCTCGTTGAGAGAAGGTATAGAATGAGCCAGTGTGAGGAAGAAGGGTAGTTGCAATAATGTGGGCCAGAACTCGGGTTTTGAAACTAACATCACTGGGACCTAACTAGTTAGGAAGGAAATCAGATGGACACTCAGCTATAGAACATTTTGCTTGATAAAAAGAGATTTCAAAGTCATCATGCCATGCATTTTTGAAAAGCATGGGAAAGCCAGAGTACTTACACTGAAAAATTGAGTCAAACATAGCACAATCAAGGATAATGCATTTTCCTTAAATTAGGGATTCTAACTTATCATGCTTGCTAGAACGAAGATTGGCATAGAGCATCCTCACTAAAGGTTCATAAACTTTGGGAGGGGGTACAAAGAGGAATTTAGACCATCCTTGAAAAATAAACAAAT
Source organism: Nicotiana tomentosiformis (assembly GCF_000390325.3). Classification (NCBI taxonomy): domain Eukaryota; kingdom Viridiplantae; phylum Streptophyta; class Magnoliopsida; order Solanales; family Solanaceae; genus Nicotiana; species Nicotiana tomentosiformis. Next base: position 79,685,479 of record NC_090816.1, on the reverse strand, counting down.
CCTTTACCTTACAATTGAGGGCCTCAATGTCATCAAGATCAATTACTCTGCCATGAGCAATGGGCTTGTCTTTGAGAGCAATAAAGAAATCCCTATTTTGGCTATCCCAGAAATTGAGGTCGGACTCTAGAGAACTCGAGAGGTCTACTTTGGAATTCCTGAGGATAAAAGATTCAAGGGGGTCTTCCATGGGCCTTTTGCCAAGAGCTTTTTGTCCTATTCGGTGAGAGTGGTCAGATGGTTCTGCCTGAAAAGAAGCAAACCCTTCTTAGTGGTTAGACCCTAGGTCTACTTGTTCTGGAGGCTGAGAAGAGGGTTTTCCCTTAGAACAATTACTTTTTGTTATGGAGGCAGATGGATTCTTGGAGTGTTTAGCCATTGGAAGATTTTGAAGAGGTGTTTCTGAGCGATAAGAACAATGAAGACAAGAGAGGATGGTTCAGAATATTAAAAAGAAAAGGTTTTGACGGTTGAGTACAGGAAAGGAAAGGGTGTTAGTGAATGATTATGATGATTGATTTTCCTTTCTTGAAAGTTGCGACTAATGGGATAAGAGAGGGAAATCAGAGGCACTTAATTAATCCGTACTTACAGAGAAAATAAAACTGAAAACATTAGACTCGCAAGAATTAAAATTAACACATAGGTCCTAATTTTTATGACCAAGCGAAATAATGCCAAGTAGTTCTCTTAGGGAGCAAAATCTATCTTCAAGTAAAGGCTTAGTAAAAATGTCTGCTAATTGATCAGTGGTGCCAATAAATGATAATTCTATATCTCCCTTACGGACATGATCTCTAATTAAATGATGTTTAATATCTATATGCTTAGCCCTAGAATGATGCATAGGATTCTTTTGAGAGACATATAGCACTAGAGTTATCACAAAATATTTGAATATGTTTAAAAATAGTTCATAGTCATCCAGTTGATGAGACATCCATAGTAGCTGTGCACAGCACTGTCCAATGGCAATATTTTTTGCCTCAGTTGTGGATAATGCAACCGATCCTTGTTTCTTACTATTCCATGATATTAATTCCTTTGCTAGTAATTGACATGTTCCACTAGTGGTCTTTCTGTCTTCCTTATCACCTGCAACATCAGCATCTGAAAAATATTCAAGCTTAAAATTGTTAGAACGTGGGTACCATAGTCCATATGAAATAGTTCCAATGAGATAACGAATTATTCTCTTTACTGCAGATAGATGTGATTCCTTAGGATCTTATTGAAACATGGCACATTTACACACAGTCAACATAATATCTGGTCGACTAGCAGCCAAGTAAAGTAGTGAGCTAATCATTCCACGGTATTTAGTTACATCAACTGGATTTCCTTTTTTGTCCTTGTTGAGACTTGTTGACGGGCTCATTGGTGTACCAATTGCTTTAGCACTACTCATGCCATATTTTTGAATTAATTCCTATGTATATTTCGTCTAGCACACAAAAGTTCCTTTTTCAAATTGTTGAATTTGAAGTCCAAGGAAAAAAGTAAGCTCTCCCATCATGCTCATTTCAAACTCACTTTGCATAAGATTAGCAAATTCATTGGACAAAAGAGGGTTAGCACTTCCAAAGATAATATCATCCACATAGACTTAAATAATAAGATTACCTCCTGATGATCTCTTGATAAATAATGTAGTGTTACTTTACCTCTTGTAAAGCCATGATCAAGTAGAAATGAGCTAAGTCTTTTGTACCAGGCTCGTGGAGCTTGTTTGAGTCCATACAAAGCTTTAGTCAACTTATACACGTGGTATGGAAATTCTGAGTCTTCAAAACCAGGGGGTTGATTTACATATACCTCCTCATTAATAAAGCCATTTAAAAAGGTGCTTTAGACATCGATTTGGAAATATCTAAATCATTTGAAGGATGCATATGCTAGAAGCATCTGTATGGACTCTAGTCGAGCTACTGGAGCAAATGTTTTATCATAGTCGACTCCTTCCTTCTGTGAGTGGCCTTGGGCTACTAATCTAGCTTTGTTTCTCACAACCTTTCTATCTTTATTTAGCTTATTTCTGAACACCCATTTGGTTCCAACTACGGTAACATTTGCAGGATTAGGTAGTAGGTCCCAGACTTGATTTTTATCAAATTGATCGAGTTCCTCATGCATTGCTTGTACCCAGCTGGAGTCTTTTAAGGCTTCCTCAACCTACATTTGCCTTTTGCTTGAGAGCTCCTCCGGTTTTTATATCTTCACTTGGATCTCCTATGATAAACTTCTGAGGATATTCCGGTTCACTTCTCTACTCATTTTGACGTGTTTCAATCGTATGAGTAGTTGACTCCTTCTGTGATTCTGGTTGATCATTGACAGGTTCATTAGTTGACTTTGTGATAGTGTCTGTATTACCAGTCGAATTTTGTGATTTGCTTGTCTGTGATGTTTCTTGGTTGATGTCTTCATCACTTGCAATGATTCCTTTCTCGACCGTAGTGTTATTTTCATCAAATATGACATGTACTGGTTCTTCTACAAATAAAGTACATTTATTATAAACTCAAAAAGATGTACTGTTTATGGAATAACCCTAGAAAAATACCTTCATCACTTCTTGGATCAAATTTTCCAAGATTGTTCTTACCGTTATTGTGGATAAAACACTTGCTGCCAAATGGATGAAAATAGCCTATGTTGGGTCATTTACCTTTCCATGATTCATATGGAGTTTTCTTCAAGATAGGTCTTCTAAGAGATCTGTTGAGAATGTGGTAGGATATGCTTACTGCTTCTGCCCAAAAATAATTTGGCAAGAAATGTTCCAAAATCATTATTCTGGCCATATCTTGTAGAGTTTGATTTTTCCGCTCAACTACTCCATTATATTGAGGTGATGTTGGAGCTGAAAAGTTGTGAGTATATCCTTAATCATTGTAGAAATCGTCAAGTGCCCTACTTTCGAATTCTCCTCCATGATCACTTTGGATGGTTGTAATGGGATACCCTTTTTCTCTTTCAACTCTTTTATAGAAAATCTCAAAGTATTTCAAAGCTTCATCTTTATGAGATAAGATAATTACCCATGAAAAACGTGAGTCGTCATCAACAATAACAAAAGCATATCATTTTCCTCCAATGCTAGCAATTCTGGTGGGTCCAAATAAATCCATATGAAGCAATTGTAAGGGCTTGGTGGTAGACACAATGTCTTTGCTTTTGAATGGGTTTCTAGTTTGTTTACCAATCTGACATGCATCACACATATGATTTCTAGAAAAATTGAGTTTAGGAAGTCCAATAACTAAATCATGCTTGGAGAGTTTCTCAATTAGATGCATGCTTGCATGACCAAGTTTTTTATGACATAACCATATGTCATCAGATATAGATGCTAAGCAGATCTGACTATCCAAATTTCCAGTGTCATCAAGAATGTAAACATTTCCATTTTCTTGAATTTCCATTTTACCTGACTCATCTTCAATAGCGCACCCTATTTTCTTGAATTTAACTTCGTACCCTGAATCACAGTGCTGACTTATACTCGGGAGATTATAGTTGAGTCCATCTATAATATATACTTCAGTAATATCACAATTGTTATTGAATGGAACTGTGCCGGTGCCAACTATATTTCCTCTTGAATCATCACCAAATTTGACACTTCCTCCACTTATCTTAGTAATTTCTTTGAACAGATTTTTGTCGCATGTAATGTAACTGGAACACGTACTATCTAAGTACCATTTTCCTTTGCGGCTCTTTCTATGTTGTTCCTGCAAAATAAAATTATCACTTTCTTTTAGGTACCCAAGCTTTGCTTGGGTCCTTGCTGGTTAGTTATATTAGAATCAAGTTTGTCTTTGGGTTTCCAAACCCATCCTGAAACATTAGACTTACAAAATATGCAAAAAGAGTAATTATGTCCAACTCTATTACAGTAGTGACACACATTGATTGATCTAGTTTTTGATCTAAAACTAGTGTTAGTACTTGTGGATTCAGTTGTTTGCCGGCCCTTTTTCAATTGACTTGTAAGTCACCTGGTTGGACTTGACGGAACTGTGACGGGTGGATTTAGGCATGCCATTCAATTTTATTTGCAATTCCTGAACCTCATCTTGAAGTACATCCCTTTCGATTTCACATACTTCAAGTTTGAGTTCTCAGTCCTTCTTTTCCCTATTGAGTCTTCTCAATTCATTCAACATCTTTTGAGACTCCTTTAGGATGAGATCAAGAATATCCTGCAATTCATTATATCTATCACAGTTATAGGATCTTACCTCGCTTGTTTCACAACGTTCCATGAAACAATTTTCAGTACTTTCTTTGCTTTCATCATCTGATGTGTCTTCATCAGTCCAACATCTAGTGTATTTGTTCATGTCATTTTCTAGAATGGTCATGAAGCACATGCTTGTTATTTGCTCATGTTTTGAGCCGTCTTCATCACTCCTGTTTTCGAAAGATTTGTTTTTGTTGAATCCTCTAGAGGCTTTTCTTTTAAGTTCAGGATATTCAGCTTGAACATGCTCGTACCATCCGCATTCATATAAATTCCCATCATTCCTGTCTTGTTCATTATATTTCCTGGTTCATTTGGATGACATCCTTCCCCTTCTTGTGTTTCTGTACCTTCTCATTAAACCATCCAAGTTTCTTGATACCATGGCAATCTCCTCTTCAAGAGCTTCTGGGTCGTCATCAATATCATTTTCAGGTCTTTCAGTTGTAGCTTTGAAAGCAATTGTTTTCTTCTTTTCTTCCTGGTTTGTTTTCTTGATGTGTGTTTTCTTGAATGCTATAAGATCTCCTCGTAGTTCATCATATAAAAGTTTGTTTAGATCTTGAGATTCGAGTGCGACCACTTTTGTCTGCCAAGTGGTAGGTAGAATCCTTAGAATTTTTTGAACTTGATCACCACTTGAGTAGGGTTTACCAAAGGCTTTTAGATCGCCAATGATTTTGCTGAACCTTGTAAACATTTTCTCAATGGATTCTCTTTCTTTCATCTAGAAAAGTACATAATCATGAACCAACATGTTTATGTGAGTTTCTTTCACCTTGCTGGTTCCTTCGTAAGTAACTTCTAGTTTATCCCACATTTCTTTGGCTGTGTCACAACTTGAGATTTTCTCATACTACTCTCCACTTATAGCATTATAGAGTATATTTTGTGCCTTAGCATTGACCTGAACAACTTCCATATCTTCGTTTGTGTATTCATCTATATCTTCCGGATTAGCGGGTGGTTGAGCTTCTACTGGTAGTGGATAGTTACCCATTTTGATAACGCGTCATACTTTGACATTATAGGATTTTGGATATATTTCCATTCACACTTTTAAGTGAGAAAAGTGTTGTCCATTGAAATATGGTGGCCTGACTTGCGACGTTCCTTCTTGAAAGAGTGCTCCAATATTTACTTGATTGGCCATGATCTTTTCTCACAAGCTGTTAAGCAAAAATTGTGAGACTAGCTCTGATACCAATTGAAAGTATAAGGGGGGGGGGGATGAATTGTCGATATTTATTTTCAGTACTCTAAGTAGTTAACTAGTTTACCAATTAGTCGACTAGAGTTAAGAACAGAATAATAATAATGCAGAAATAATGTGCAGGAAATAAAGACACCAGGATTTTTATACTGGTTCGGATGCAATGTGAATCCTACGTCCAGTCCCCTTGGGTTGCAAGGGTGATCTCTTTCAATATTTTAAGTTTCTTGAGTACAAGATGGTTGATGTAGCTTTACACCCACAATATAGTCTTTATGTCACTTTTCCCTTCTTGATACAATGCCTCACCAGTGTTTATCTCTTTTTCTTCACTCACTAATTACACAACATATCTTAAAGGAAATACAATACTTGTTTGGAGTAGAATAAAAAGAGTGATAATAGTTCATTCAAAGTATATCTGCTTCAAGCCTGGAACAAATGTATATATACTTCGTGAGGCCTTCTTGATGCACACAGAGGCGTATGTTTTTAATGTGTGTGTGTGTGTGTGTGTGTGTGTATATATATATATATATATATATATATATATATATATATATATGTGTGTGTGTGTGTGTGTGTGTGTGTGTGTGTGTCATGCATTTCATGTCAGTCACCCTCAGAGGCACTCAAATGTTACAGGTTGTATCTTCTCTATCTCTCTTTACATTACGGTTCTTATTTTTGTTTTCTTCCTTACATGCCCGTTACTTTATTTTGTACTGACGTCCCTTTTGCTCGGGGACTCTGCATTTCATGCCCGTAGGTCCCGATAGATAGGTTGACAGTCCTCCTAGTAGGCTATCAGCTTAGCAGAAGGTGTTGGTGTATTTCATTTGCTCCGGAGTTGCCTATTTGGTCAGTATACTTTGGACATGTATTATTGGTATGGCGAGGCCCTGTCCCGACCTTTATGACGTTTATTTATACTTAGAGGCTTGTAGACAGTTATCATATATACGGATGATTGTATGGCCTTGTCAGCCTATGTTTTGAGTGTAGAAATGATCATTTCGGCCTTATAGGTCTGTATGTCACATGTATAAGTTTGTATATCATGTTGGGTTGTCCTATGTCAAGGAATGTATTCCTTTATGTTTTATTCTGGTTATTCCATAACGGCCTTTCCGGCTCATTTACCCATGATAGTATGATAAGAAAGATATATTACGTTGGTACTCAGTTGAGTAAGGCATAGGGTGGCCGTCGCGGCCCTTCGGTTTCGGTCATGACAAAATCGATACCCAAACCCTCAAAATACGCTCTCTTAAGTTGTAGACAAAAACACCAAATTTTATTTTGAAATTCCATGTTTTAGATGTATAAATCCATGGGGATTCATGATGTATAATTAAAATTAAGTATAAATTACTTACCCTCGAAATATGGGTAAAATCCATCTATGTTCAACAACTTAAAATTTAATTTCTTATCTTCCAAACTAAAACCCTCTTCTCTTCTTTAAAATCCCTTAATTTAGAGAAAAATAAATCATATGTTCATGTTATAATCATAGATCTTATTGAAATCATTTACCGTATCATCTTAGGTGAAAATGGTTTCTAAAATTGCCTCAATCCGAGCTCCCTAGCTCCCAAAATGATATAATGGAGTCCAAATACAAAATGGGATTTTGTAGCAAAAAGCTGAAATTCTAGCTTTAGGTGTCGGATGCCCTCTCGGACGTGAAGCATCCATATTCACTCTTCCTAGCCTGCAACATAGGGTGGACGCGAAGCCTCCACCTTGTCCTTCATATCTAATGCATTTTTCTATAATTGTTCCAGTTCCAAACCACTCTCCAAGCACCCCGAATCTCACCCGAGCCCCTCGCCACTCAACCCAATCATTCCTTAAGCCCAAATACCTTATATGTAATTGTCCAAAGGCTAAAAACACCCAAGTGAACATCATAACAAGGAATTGAGTCTCAAACCGAATAGCATTTCTCTTAATTTCTTCAATCTTCATTCTTTCAAAAAATCAAATATGTCAAATTGATGTTCAATCACATCAAAGTCAACATTCGACAAATATGTCTAATTCTTCAAATTGCCAACATTCGACAAATCGATGTTCTATAACATCAAAGTCAAATCTTGGTCAAAATTATGGATTCTTACGTTCTTCAAATTGCCAATATTAATCTTGGTCAAAATTATGGATTCTTACGTTCTTCAAATTGCCAATATTTGACAAATATGTCGAATTCTTCTAACCTCCAAAATCAAATTTTGTAAAGAGTCGACCAGTCGTTTTGTGAATTTGCATTTCGTTTGGTGATTTAAGGTCTTGAATTGCTTCATATGATGTATTATTTCTTGCGTTTATGATCGGTTTTTGTTTTTGAGTGGTCGGTAATTGGTTTGGAAGAATAATTCTCAATTTAGAAACTTTAAGTTCAAAGAGCTTGCCAAGTTTGATTTTTATGCATTTGACCTTGGATTGGAGTTTAGATGGTTCCGTTAGGTTTGCATGGTGATTTTGGACTTGGGTGTATGCTCGAAATTATATTCGGAGGTTCCTAGGTTTTTTCGACTACTTGTGCTGAAAGTTGACAATTTGAAGGTTTAAAATTTTCATAAGTTTTACTATGGGTTGACCTTGTGGCTATTGGATTCAGATTTTTGTTTCGGGACTTGTATTATGTTCGTTTTATCATTTGTCACTTGTGTGCAAAATTTGGTGCCATTCCGAGATGGTTTGCTAGGAATCCGATGATTGGTTGTGATTTTAGCGATTCTTGAGTTTCATTGTAGTTTCTATGTGTTTTGGTGTCTGATTGTAATTTCGGATGTTATTTTGGTGTTTCGAGTATGCGAGCAAGTTCGTATGATATTTTTAGATTTGTGTGGATGTTTGGTGTGAAGCCCTAGGGGATCTGATGAGTTTTAGACGCGTTTCGGATTGGTTTGGCCTTGTTTCTCAGCAGCTGGTGTGTTGGTGCTGCATTTATCGCAAATGCAAGCACTAGTTTGCATTTGCAAAATGGATATCGCATTTTCGAAAGGGGTAGTGGGTGGCAGGCTTCGCATTTGCAAAGCCAGCCTCGCAAATGCGAAGAGGGATTGGGTTGGGTATTATTCACTTTTGTGACCTTTTGGCCGCTTTTGCGAAGGGAACTGACTTCGCAAATGCAAAGTCAGGGTCCCATTTGCAACATTCCCTCGATTTTTTAAGCGTCGTAATTGTGATGCACTTGTCGCATTTGCGGGGTTCGCAAAAGGTTGCATTTGCAACATCCGCAGCTGAACAAAAGATTGGGATTTTTGGAGTAAATCTCATTTTATCACATTTTGAGCCCTAGACTAGGTGGGAGGCGATTTTAGGAGGAGATTTTCACACCAAACTATTGGTTAAGTGATTTTAACTTAAGTTTTATTATATAACATGATTGTTTATGAATTGTAATATCTAAATCATAATAGTTGAAGAGAAATTTTGGGGATTTTTGACTATGTTATGAAAAATAAAAATTTTAGATTTGAGAGTCGATTTTGAAAACCAAAAATATATATGGACTCGTGGGGTCATGGGTAGTCAAGATCTACTCCTTGACTCGAGTTTTGATCGGGCAAGCCCATGGTTGACTTTTGATGACTTTTTGGAAAAGTGTAAATATCTTAACTTTATTAATTGAAATTGGTTTCTATGTACTGTTTGATATTATTAAGTCATTTTTGGCTAGATTTAAGCCGAGCAGAGGTGAATTTTAAGGAAAAGAGTTTTTAGAGTATTGAATTGGCCTAATTGAGGTAAGTATCTTGCCTAACTTTGTGTGGGAAAATTACCTCTTAGGATTTGGTCTAACTGCATTATTTGTACTATGTGAAAAGACGTGTACATGAGGTGACGAGTGTTTAAATGGGCTTATGTGTGGTAATTGACCAGATTAGACCCTTAGGCTATTAATATGTTTTGAATTGAAGTTGTTATTTTATGAACTACATTTCATTGTTGATTCACTCCTCATACTCTGGTGTTGATGTTGAAATTCTGGTATACATTGTTGTTGAGCCGTGGGCTATGTATTGTTGTGGCATTGGTATTGTTGTTTTAGCGATTATGTGGCATATGGGCATGTGGTGTGCGGTTAATTGTTGTGTTGTGATTGATATGCACATGCGGTGATATAAGGGTGGTGTGTATATTGATGCGCTTGCGATAAGATAAGGGGCTTATGCACGTGGTGCAAGTAAGGGGAAATACTTCATTGTGATACACACGCAACGAGATAAGGGGGCTTATGCGCGTGAAGCTATTTCGGGAAACTGTTTTAAAATGTAAAGCTCACGCGGCGTCATAAGAATGATTTGTGATTTTGATATGTGGTACATCGAAGTGGCTCTTGTTATTATTCTTGTGTTGGAATGATTTATGACTTCCTCTGTGTGTCATGCATTATACATGATTTTTTACGTTATTTACAATGTGCTCATCTAGGTCTCTGTTATTATTTGTTGATTTGGTTGCCAAGATACATTTACCTACGTGGAGTTGTTATCTCATATTCTGTTGAGTTGTTGATAACATAATGGATTGAAGTGAAAAGAAAGTCGTTAGCATACTTTACTTTATTCGATCTTGATAAATCCGTCTTAAACATGTTATTGGTAACCGACACGGGTACCATATACGTTGTGGCACGAGGACTTTGCCGTACGAGTGTGACTTATATTATGGCATGAGGTCTTTGTCATGTAGGTGTGACTTAAGTTGTGGCACGAGGTCTTTGCCGTGCGAGGGTGATTGATAATGGGAGCACGAGGTGCTATATGTGTTTGATTCAATTTGATGACATATCATCGAGACTGGACCTTTATTTGTTCTAAATTGTTATCACTTATTCTGATGAGATTCAGTTATTGCCTTATGTTATTCTTTTTGTTGTCGCTCTTTGACATTTTTCATAAGTTATATTTGACTAGTGACTGTATTGAATTGAACCTCGTCACTACTCTACCAAGGTTAGTCTTGATACTTATTAGGTACCAACGGTGGTGTACTCATACTACACTTCTGCACATTTTTTTGCAGATCCAGGTTTTGGAGGTAGCAGACCCAGGATGTGGGAGCTTCTTTGATCGTAAGGATTCAAGATAGAGCTACTTGTTCGCCGCAGTCCCTTGTACTTTGAAGTATGTTTTTATATTCAGTTAGAGCTCGTGACTTTGTACTACCTAGTCTTGGGGATTTATTTTGATTATCGCCGTGTTGGCTTCTATCACCTTTATTTCCGCATTTATATTAAACTTTGCTTCATAATATCATGTTTTATTTGGTTTAACTGCTGTAGTGACCGCTTACCCAGTTTTTGAGACTAGGTGCCATCACAATCCTTAAGGTGGGATTTTGGGTCATGGCAAGTTGGTATCAGAGCTCTAGGTTTATAGGTTCTACGATTCATGAGAAAGACAGTAGAGTCTTGCGGATTGGTATGATGATGTCCATACCTATCTCCGAGGGGCTACAGAGCATGTAGGAACTTCCCATATTTCTTTCCTATTGTATGATATTGATTCAGCTGGAAGCATATCTCTTAATTTCTTTCCATTTATTCATATGTTATATTGTGCACACAGTATCAACTGGGTATCGACGACTTGTGATGTCAGGGATGAGGTGCATGATGTGTTCTCTGTGTTGTGGAGCTAGGCTAGTCTGGAGGACTTGAGGCCATGCTTAGATTGTAGCTTGGGCTCGGTGGTTTCAGTTGTGTGAGTATGTATTTTTCGATGTATATATCCGTTAGCGTCTCTAGGAGTGGATCGATGGCTCTGTGAGTGGTTGGATAGCTAAATGATAAGTGTTAAGTGATTGAGGACTATGCTTAGGTGGTTTGGATGTAATGAGAAGAATTATGCTTTGGATGTGAAAGGACCACATACGCTTGATTTTTGTCTTGATGTGTTGTACCGTCTCAGGTTATGAGCGTGTTGAGGAATCTTTCATGTTGTTCATTTGTGGAATGAAGTAGATTCTTATGTCCTGTTGACGAGTTCAGACTCGGGAGGATTCAGTTATTGCATAGTGGTTGTGACCACAATAGGGTCATCGAGTGATGCCAATTTGAGGCTAAGCAGGTGGGTCATCTCCTACGTGATATTCCGAGATTGTGCCATCTTTACGATGTTCTGTGAAGGGTTTCCTTCTACCAGCGGGATGTGCATGTGCTACGATCTGAGCTTGAATCGCTTCAAGAAATTTGCACCACTGTTGTGAGGATAGATGTGCGCTTAGTAGATGATTTGAGGTATCTTATAATTAGTGCTACATGAGCTTATGAAGGATTTAGTTAGAGTAAAGTGCAAGATCATGGAAGATATGGAGTAAGGGTATTGTGGGCAATCAGATGTTATGTTTTATGGCTTCAAGCCAAGTAGGGAAGTCTGCTATCGACAATTAGATTGCATGGTCATGTGTTATATTAGCTTTGGTCTGAGGCATAGTTATCGATCAGTTATGACTTAAAGAGGTTGATTTCGAGGATGACTCGAGCAAGGAAATTTCTTGATGCATGATGTATTACACTTTATGGATATATGAAAATCTTGGAATGATTCGGGTTTGTCATTCGAGGTGGATGTAATGTGAATGGAGTAAGGATTCACTCGGTTGCTTAAAGATGGGGGTTACTTCTTGAGGTGTTTGTGTGCTAATGGAGTACAAGTCGTTCGGCTCGTATTGGCAGTGCATTGCGGGATTAGAGCAAAGTGGATGACTCTCGACAAAGATTTTTATGAGTTCAAGAATCGTATGTGGTAATTGTGGATTTCCCCATATTTGTACATGGCTAAGATCCGAGATTTGAATTGGATAGTGCTGAGATTTGCAGTATTTCTATAGCATTAGTTAATCTATATTTCCATATCAGAAAGGTTAACAAAATCGCTTCAGATTCACAGAAGGTCTCTTCAGAGTGGGTATCTCGCTTGTGGCATTATTGGGTGCTTAAGAGGGAATACAATAGTTTATGGGCTTTTGGACGACGTGGTTTCATGATAGGATTTTGATGTGAGCTTTGATTAATGACCGAAGTGTTACCGGCAATGAGAAGTGTTAACTTGAAGGAAAGTCGAGAGGGACTCGAAGAAATGGGTCAGCTTGGTAGTGCTTCGGGTCGGCATGGTAATTGAGATAGTCCGTACTTTTTGTTCTTTTGATGTGGCGAGGCTTTGTAGGTGTGTTGTGGCAATGCTCTTGGGTTTGGCGGGCTCCATGACATGGTCGAGTTAGGGGGATTCTGTTCTGATGGCTTGATTATGTGCGAACGGGTTTTGAAGAGTTCTTGATAGTTTCGACCACGGCTTGGGACAGATGTCTGCTACCAGCATAAGGCATACGTTGTGTGTTGTGATTTCTTTCCTCGATGGGATCAAGTGGAAGGTTTTTGGCTGATGGAGTATGTATCCTGCTTGATATTAGGAGTTAATAATGAGGTCCTTGTATTTTTCGTATGATGGCATGATAGATGCGGTGAGACGTGTGGGATTGAGATTTGCATGTACAAGTTTGTGGTTCAGATTTGAAGGGAAGGTCATGAGTTGTAGACAGCACAAATGATTTCAGATGTTTAGTAGAATGATGGAACTATTTGGTGTTGTTGTTATACATATGTTGGATGAGTATAAGATCTGAGCAATAGGTATTCCATGTGGACCGGTGTTTGGATTGGGTCATGCATCGTAGTGGAGTTATGTAGGGATATGATCCTTCGTGCTTATTTCGTGCGTTTTGTTTCTCCTTTGTGTGGTGGGTTCATAGCATTGTGCTTGCGGTGGTATCTATTGAGCTTGTAGGACGGTTCTCTCATTTGATTCTCTTTCCATCATTGGGCACATTTTAGGTGTTGCTTATGTGGTGCATGGATCGCACGGTATATGACTCGAGGTAGTGCTGGTGTGGCGTACCGGTTGAGGAGCCATTATGGCCGGAAGATATTGCTATCAGTATTTGAGTCATGCGGTATATCATATGATTATATCTTAGGTTATAGTTATGGCTTGATAAAGCTCGTTCAAACTAATACAGTGTATAGACGTGAGATTTGGGTCTTGTGATGAATTCCGGATGTTAGAGATTGGGTTCTAATGGTTGCGAACTAAGGTTGAGGCAATGATCTTTAGTTGGGTTGTACTGTCGGACTTATACGGGTTGGGGTGATGTGGGATCACCCATGGGCATGGGTATGGTGAGTTTATACAATGATTTGATGGCTTTGGAATGACTCTTGGCACGTTCGAGAACGAACGTATGTATAAGTGTTACACCCCATGTTTTCGTACGTGAGAGTACGTCGTAAGTCAATTGATATAAGCTCATAAATGATATCATATTTGAAAGTACATAAAGTAATTTAATCATGTTACTTTGGAGGTTACAAATATTTAAGATCATGGATAACAAGTACCAAGAGGGTTAGAAGGCTTAGAAGCTAAATGAATTGAAGAAAATAAGTTTCGTTGAAAGCCGACAAGTTGGGAATGTTATAACATGTACTTTTGGGGTGAGACTAGGGTGATTAATATGATAGGGAGGTTATGTTATGTGTTATTTTAGTCGTATGATAGTCGTGTGTTACATTTTGAAGTCAAGCGAGTTGTGGAACAAAAGTTGGCAAAGGTCATCACAAGTTGCATTCATAATGTGCTGAAAATTAGGTCAAATGTAGCAGAGCTTTTCTCCTAATATAATTGAAATTACGGGATGATCCACCTACAAAATTGAATATCTACAAGTCTGGTTTCTAACGCATTAATTCGTTTGTCGATAGAACATTAGAGTAGAAAGATATTTGCATTTTCAAACTGTGCAGACTGCATAGTTGACAAGTAGGTGTGTCACCTACTTATTTAATTGAAAGGACCAAATAAGTCCACAAAAATGGGCTAGTTGGGGTCAGCCAATGGGCCCTTTTAAGGTCTGATTTCCTTCATATATTTCACTCATTATACCGCCAAAAATCAGAGATGAACCCCAGAAAATATCTCCCAAAAATTCAACACAAAACCCTAAATGATTTTCTCTTATTTTCAACTTCTAGTTGGAAGAAATACTAAGAGTTGAAGAACTAAGTTAGGAGCTGAGATCTTCACCAAATAAGGTAAGTATACTGCCCTCTTTCATCCCTTTTTTCTGCAGGAAATGTATAGAAATTCATTTCATAGTAGTATGAACTCACTGGACGGAGATCGGAAGTCGTGGTTCAAGTTGTTCAACTTCTTATGGACTGTTTTGTGGGTTGTTTCGTGTTGCTATTGGATTGTCTATTTGGCTACTATTTTTATGGATTCTGGGAGGAAAACGGTTGTGGAGAAACACCACATAATGGTGGGGTGGTGGGCTATTCATTCGTCGTTATATTTTTGGATTGTTTGACACTACAATGGTTGTCGTTTTGTGTATGAAGTGATTAGGGAGTGTTGGTCTATTTTGTTGTATTTTGTGATGGATTTAAGGTTGAAAAATGATGTATATGTGTTGTTTGGGGGTCTTCAAAACCAAATTGAAACTGAAACCTAAACTGAAAACCGAACCGCAAAAGTAGCTTGATGGCTTATTGGTATTGGGTTATCGGATTAATGGATGGGGAACGAATTGAAATTGTATTATTAACGACTTATCGGTTTGGGGTTGGATTATTTTATTTTCTTATCGGATAAATCATTAACCCATTATATATATATATATATATATATATATATATATATATATATATATATATATATATATATATATATATATATATATATATGAAACATCCCTTCCACTTATCCACTATTAGAAATTCTAAAATCTAAATTCCTAATTTCTAATTTCCCTCAGATCTCAGAACCCAGATCTCTCGCATCTCCGTCTCGCGTCGCCTCTCACTCTCAAACTCTTTACTCTCTGAAATCTGAAGGTTGAGGCAACAATCAACACAGTAGCAACACCACAACAAGTTTTGCCCTTTTTTTGACGTAGAGATGCCAATGTTTGGCGTTGCAATCTCCGTGTTTACACAAGCTATGCATGGTTTGGAGATGAAACTAGTGAAACTAGTATGGTCGGACTCGTAATTAAATTGGTTGTCGGATTTTGTGAGTTTTTTCGGGTTCCGAGGTGCGAGCCTGGATTTGACTTTTTGGTTGACTTTGGGCTTTTGATTAAAGATTTCACCTTTATCGATTTGATTTATTTCCTTTAGAATTATTTAATGTTCTTGAGTTGCTTTTGGCAAGTTTCGAGTCATTTGGAGGTCGGTACACGCGGGATGGCATTTCTAGAGTATTGCTTGGCTAGCTCGATATTTGTCTTGGCTTGTTTGAGGTAAGAATTCTATCTAAACTTGGTTGAGGCACTAGTCGCCTGAATTATTTGTGATAGCTACGTGCTATGGGTGCGCATATGTGTGGGGTTTGAACCCATGTGCGAGCACCGGGGTATTTATCCATGCTCGGGGTAGTTCTTAGGCTATGATACGCCTAGAGTTGACTGTTAAGCTTTAAGCTACTATGTATCTCATATTTGTATCATTGTCGTGAACTATTTGAGCCATGTTTGAGGTTTCGAAGAGGCTAAATCCCTGAATAAAACTTGGTAATTGGTATTTCATTAATAAATTGCCTATTTGAGCTATGATAGGACACATTGCACATGCCTACACTTTGGCATGTAATTATACCAGTCCAGGAGCATGAAATCTGATATTTTATCCATCATTTACATGTGTTCTTGTATATTTGCTTCTGTGTGATATGATTGGACTGGATGCATGTGACCATGTCGGGTGGATTGTGTTGATATTCATGTGACCACGTTGGGCGGATTTTGTTGTTATGCCTGTGCCCACATCGGGCGAGTTGTGATATTAGCATGTGAGTTGTCCGTGCAGATCCAGATATTGATACTATAGCAGATGAGTTGTCCGTGCAGCACGTGAGTTATCCGTGCAGCACGTGAGTTGTCCGTGCAGATCCAGATATTGATACTATAGCACGTGAGTTGTTCGTGCAATACGTGAGTTGTCCGTGCGGATCCAGATATTGATACTATAGCACATGAGTTGTCCGTGCAGCACGTGAGTTGTCCTTATGGTTGATATTGATGTGAGCTCTGAGAGAGCTGGTTACCATTATTGGACCGGGTTGCGCGCTGCAACGTGCTGATATTTGGTTATTGCATTTCATTTTTACATGCAAATCCCTTGACTGATTACATGATTTACTTGCATATCTTCCTTATATGTTGGATTATCGACTAAGCAAAACATTGTAAAACCAAGAATTGTGAGCATAAAAAATGGTTTTACCTGAGATTATTCCTGATTTGATCATATACCTATTCTATACTTATTGGTATATTGAACTGTACTGGTGTTAGTGAGTATCATCTGTAGTTCTTGCTTCTTTTATCTTGCCGAGGTTAGTTAGGATACATATGGAGTACATGGGGTCGGTTGTACTCATACTACACTTCTACACCTTGCGTGCAGATCTTTGTGTTGATGCTGTTGTGTACGACGAGGGCTGACATTGAAGATGTACCTACGTTCCATTAATGGCTATCAATTGTCCTTGGTAGCATTAGATTCGTAGTTCATTTACATTTCAAAGAGATGTTGTAATTATTTCAATTCAGTTTTGTAAAAATCTAAGTCTTAGTAGCTCATGACTTGTACTACCAGTCCTTGGAAATTCTTTGTATAAAAGTTCAGTTATATTATCATCATTTCTCTCAATAAATCTCATTTGAATTGGATTATTGTTAAATTGGCTTACCTAGAGAGTCGGGTTAGGTGCCATCACGATTATTGAATTTTGGGTCTTGACAATACTCGCGTCAAAGCTACAAAGGATGACAAGATGATAGACATGGAGTTTGGCGTACATTTGGACTTGATATTACATATGATATTGCATACTTTTTGTATACTCAAACTATCTGAAGCTATTTAATTCGCTGAAGAACTGTTAGCTTGATGCCTTATAACAGTATGTTTGTAGAATGTGCAGACCGTATCACTATATGTGCAGACCGTATCACTGTATGTGCAGATCGTATCACTGTATGACTGTATGTTTGTATCAGTATGTTGCCTAAATAGGCCTCTATAATAAAGATTCAAATTTGCCGATAAACTTCCTGATAACCGCCTGATAATACCTAAACCGATACCAATCCGCCTGATATCTTATCGGTTGGCTAGCAGATTAATACATTTAAAAGACAATAACTGATAAGCCAAATCGTTAAGCATAAATAACCACCTGATCTGCCCGATAAGTAGCCCTAGTGTTGTTATTGCTATGTTGTTGTTGGTGGTAGTGTTATATCGAATTGGGAGGAAGTAAAGATTATAGGGGAAATGTTGCCCGTTTTAATATAAAATAAGTTTTTCGTTCGTTGTGCGATAGTCGTATTCCTGAACTTATGTACATTATCCTAGTCTCATAAGTTATACTATTCTCCCTTAGCGGGACTTTATATTCAGTTAAGTATTGTCTACTTTCAGTCAAGAGAGCAGAGGGTCTATATATATATATATATATATATATATACAGTATTTAAGTATTTTATCCACCACCGAGCTATAATTGGTGGGCAGGTCTCTATTTGGCATCCCTCCGATCAGATGGTAAGTTTTATATCGAGCCTACTATGGCCGAACGTCTATAAGTAAGCCCATAATAGCCGATATATTGAGGCTGGTATGGACGAGCGCCTATGAGCGAGCCTACTATGACAGAGCAGTTACACGTACCAATCCTTATAGGGCCGGACAACTATATAACTTACTATATTGAGAGAGTTAAGTCAGTATCAACAGGTAAGCATATCTTCAAACCATCTTTGACTCCTAGTTACTTTCAGTTATTTTATTATCAATTTAGTTTCAGCTTTCAGTTGTTCTGTTGCCTTACATACTCGTATTTCGTACTGACGTCCCTTTTGTCGGGGATGCTGCATTTCTTGCCCGGAGGTCCTGATAGGCAGCTGGATAGACCTTCCTAGTAGATACAGCCAAATAACAGCTTAATTGGTAAGCTCCAGTCCCCCGGAGTTACCAGGTTTAGACTTTGGGGTCGATTTTGTATGTACAGGTTTGATGGGTAGGTCGAGGCCTTGTCCCGACCATGATACAATTCTGTTATCTCTAGAAGCTTGTAGATGAGTCATGTATATTTCGTATATCAGTATTGTGGCCTTGCCAGCACTGTGTACATGTTTTGTTTTTTATTGCTGGTTGTAGAAGTTCATGGCAGCCTTGCTAGCGTGCACAATTATGTATATGAGACTTATTGTATGTCTACCCCTCGAATGAGATAGGCGCTATTTTTAGATGATTTAGAATATGGCTTCATCAACCTTGATTGGTATTGTTAGCTTGTATGTAGACCTCGTCGGCCTAAGTTGAGTGTTACCCCTCCAGAGTTCACAATTGCAGAGGGGTACACTCGGGCGGAGTATGGCACCAGGTGCTAGCCACGCCTCCCCAGGTTTGGGGCATGACAAACTTGGTATCAGAGCAGTTCTACCCTAGGGAGTCTACAAGTTATATCTAGTAGAGCCTTGTTTATAGATGTGTTGTGCACCACATTATATAAATAGGAAGCAATAGAGCTGAGTCATAAGAGTTTGAGTCAAAACTTATGTTTGCTAATGATACAGAGATGCTTGGAATTAGAAAGATTATTTCTAGCGAGAGGGCTAATATAGCAACAAGTAAGAGCACTAATAGAGAGAAAGTTCTTGACGATGTAGCCCAGTTTGAGGTCCTATTCGATCATGCATACCAGATGTGCAAATTTCCAGCTTAAGACCCTAAGATGGGAATATCAAACACACCCCGTGAATAACAAGGCCATGGGAGTATCAGCATGTAAAAGTATAAGTTTCAACAGGTAACAAAAGCAAGGTCAAGGAGGGTACGAGGTACACAATTAGTGAAGATTATCAGTATTTACAATTCAGGCAGAGAAATATAACCATTCTGAGTTACCTTCAACAGTAACAGATGTATGTACAATTGGCCACACCCATCTTAGTTATGCCCTATGGAAGCTAACATATATAGTTTAAGTGAAGGATGGGATATCAGGATCCAGTTGGGGTTATAGTAACCCAAAATGGTGGATAGATTGTTAGAATTAGCTGCCATTTCTGAAGGATATTGTAAACGTGATAATAGTTCTCCGTGTGAGACACCTAGATGGTACACTCTAGAATAGTACAGTCAGATATGAACACTAGAATGTTTAGAAATTTCAGAAGATAGGCACCGGAATCCTGGAAGGGATAAATATTGACCTTAGTTAGGCGACCTGAAGAGCCATTGAGATGGATAAAGGGGATCTAAAAGCGAAAGAATATTTTGTTGAAGTTTTTAGAATAAAGTGATAGACCAAAATATTAGCAGGAGAATAAGAAGAGAGCAAATGAAGTATTATGAATTAGATGTGATAAATGGGTGATAAGAGTAAATGAAAATATGACAGCATGATGGAGTCTATGGTCAAGTGAAGGAAAAGACAAGAGGTGACAGGCCTTGAGACCATAAAATTGTATAAGCCATAAAGTCATAACCTCATTTCGAGAAATGAGTTGGTGACTCAAACGTGATTACCAGAAGGCTAAGTTAGACCGTCGGAGTAATAGAAATCGGGATAGGCTAGTGAACAAGATAAAATGAACATGAATTAGGGATCAGAAGATTTGATAATAGTCGACATCGTGAGAATTTCAGATATCACATTTCGACAATAATAGAATGGACAACAGAAGAATAACCTTTAAAGGTCATTCAGGAAGACGCTTCCCTAACGCAAGCTCTGTAAGCAGAGTTAAGCTTAAGGGACTAAGTGTGCCAGTTACAGCAGGCGTCACCCTCGTGCGTAAGAAATTAGTTATAGTTGGTACAAAAGTGTTACCGCAAGGCGAGTAAGAGTTATTGAAGATGTCAAAAAATGCCAAAGATGAAGAGGTAAAACATTTATAGGTAAATCTTCATAGCATTAAATTTTAGTACTCCCCTAAGGTGGGGAAAATGGTGTGATATGGTATTAAGTCGGAGTTATGTGATTCAGGTAACTATGGAATAGTAAAGGAAGAATGAAGTCAAAAGGCGAAAGGAATGAGATTGTATTTATTCAAATCCTATAAATATGTTACGACTCCAGAAAATTATGCAAGCACAATATCGAGGAGAGGAAATAAGGGTTCCCGCCCAGGATGTTATTGATAAATAAGTGCGAATGAACACTTGATACATAATGAACCAGTGCGAGAGGTTAGTTAAGAAAAAGGAAATAACCCGAGAGAGATTACACGGAATATAGATATGAGAATGGACCAATGAGTAATTAGCAGTTGATTCAGAAAGAGTGTAGTTATGGCTAGACAAGAGGAAACATACAAAGCAACAGATCGTGCAAGATAAACGTAGTGAACCCCAACATAGGGAATCCAGTCTCGCAGATATGACATCGTAATCCTTAAGAAACATTCAGATAGGAGTTGGGGTAGTTAAAGGTACTGTATAAGTGTTACAAAAATAAATGAGAGTGCCACTTGGGAGACAATCAAAATTTTAGTTCAGAAGTAACACTACGAGCACAAAAGCGCATATGTAAGTAACTAAGGATAATTATAGGTGAGTAAGAACCTAAAATATTTTGTCGAGTATACGATGTATTAAGCTCGCAGCTTTATAAGAGTCAAAGGGTCTCCCCTAAGTACTACAATGAAAGACTAGCTGGGGAAATAAGGAAGAAGGCTTCAACCAAAGCATAGTAACTAGAAGAAGAAATGATCTTGTGACAACAGTCTCACTGCACTCCATAATAAAGTGGCACCTATCGTGGCTAATGAACGGGAAGTAAAAAAATCAAAAGTAATATTCGAGATAATATGAGTTGCACGAAATTCCAATATATGTGGGCACCAAGATAAGCCAAGTATTCATGCAACAAGTGGCAGAACGACCAGGAAAATTAATTACTTACATTTGAAGACAACTGAGAAGGCACGAAAGGAGATCAATGACCCAGAGTTAGTAACGTTATGACCGCACTTAAGATTTTAGAGTATTATCCATGCAGCATATATGTTGACATTATTACAGTTATAGGAGACTCTGGTATAAGATAAAGGAAAGAATTGAGTCCATGTAACAGACAAAGGCTTGAATTGTTAGAAGATTATAACATGGATTTCTAATTGCGTCCACGAATGGATAAAGTAATAACTAATACATGAGCCTCAGATTGGAAGACAACTTAAACCTACATAAAGGCTAAGAGAGAAGAGGAAGCCCGAGAGTTATAGCAGCTAAGTAAATCACAAGTCCAATTTTTAGACCCAAATAATTATAGAAATTGTGATTCAGAATATGGCAGAATCACTCTTAATATTAGAGGTACAAGAGAGATAGTACAACGGCCATATTCTATAACGGCTCTACAATAAATCCAGTTAGAAGAGTACCAGCCTCATAAGAAGTCAGTATGAAGCTCCCGCCGGATTATGTATGCACCAGAGGTGCAAGTATTATAGTAGACCATTAAGGTGTGAATGTGAATTCCACCTATGCTGAAGGGAGGTTATGAAAGCGACATAAGATACGATGTGAGATTTAAAGGTAAGTGAGGTAAATGTAAAGAAGGTATGAGATACTCAAGTGCAGGAGGTTGTAAATAGTCCAGACTCCAGATAGAGGGCTAGAAGTGCCGTGATTCAGTATCCAGAAATGATCGGGGTTTCATCGGTAGCATATCTTCTAGCCTATATTTTCCAGATACCGAGTGGTCTAGTTAAGAGAGTCAAGAAGAGTTAGAGACGATGTGATGTTGCGCTTAAGGTTTTAGAATAACGTTAGGAAATCTATGGTGCTAGCAAGTTAAAGGAAGGTTATGAGTAGAAAAAACAGATATGTGTAGGTCACAAGCTAAAGTATGGTAGAGCGATAAGGTTTTAAGTAGACTAGAGTAAGGATAAGAAAAGGTAAGTGAGAAGGTGACAATAATAGGTAAGGCCTCGGGATTAAGCCTATCAAAACAAGAGAGTTGATGGTTTCCGTATGTTATAGAAAGCTCAATATAGCCGGAATAAACTTGGAGGAGTCTATGACTAGGAGCATTTAAAAGAGATGGAATGCTGCCTTGGTAGTAGAATAAGGGTGTACTTGTGATAGATAAGAGGATGACATTTAGGTCTTTGATTAAGTAATTATTCAAAGAAAAGGGATTTCATGAATTGCACAGGATTAGAATACCCCCAACCCCTAATAAGATGAATCACATTGGGATGTTATGAAATACGGTTATTGAAGTATAGTATCGTCCCTAGGTGGATTAGGCAAATTGCTTCAGATGTTCCCCGATGAGACGTGAGCCCTAGTGACAATGTATTATGTAAGAGGTTTCAAGTTATCAGTGGTAGATTATAGGTCAACATTAAGGTGAATCAACAATGGATGGATAAAAGTTCCAAAGTATGAGAGGGGATTAGGATGTCATTCTTTAGATGAACAGTAATGAGGAAGCATTAAAGGACTTAGATTTATAAATATAGGATGTGCAGCGAGAGAGTAAACTAGTATTGGGTAGCAAACCTCGGTAATAATAACTGAAGTAAGTCTCATGGTATAGTATGACCTACCTAGATGCAGTAAAGCCATAAAGATAGATAACTGAGGCTATGAAACAAAATATTGAAATAGTTGTAAGTTCGACAAAGCAGCGAGCGAAGAACTTCAGTACACCTATAGATGCCTAGGGACAGCTTGTCATAGTCCTGTATATGTTCACAAGGTGAGACCTAGAGATTGATTAAAAGCTATAAGAAAAAGGAGAGAATAGTCGCATAGGCGCACATACAAGGATAAAGTCGTACATGCTACATGACATAAGGTAGCAATAGTTACAAGATTGGAAGAATTCCGACCACAGGTCGTGGTGTGAGAAAGAGGCCTAAGGGTGGGAATTCCCTGGCCTTTGGATTTATTTACAGAACAGTTGCCCAGATGGCAAGGATAGTACTAAAGTATTCATACGAGCTATAGCTTATGAGACTGATAAGCGCATTAGTCAACATTCAAGGAAGAATGTTCCAAAGGGGGGAATTATGTTACACCCCATGTTTTCGTACGTGAGAGTACATCGTAAGTCAATTGATGTAAGCTCAGAAATGAGATCATCTTTGAAAGTACATAAAGTAAGTTAACCATGTTACCTTGGAGGTTACAAATATTTAAGATCATGGATAACAAATACCAAGAGGGTTGGAAGGCTTAGAAGCTAAATGAATTGAAGAAAATAAGTTTCGTCCTAAGACGACAAGTTGGGAATGTTATAGCATGTACTTTTGGGGTGAGACTAGGGTGCTTAACATGAAATGGAGGTTATGTAATGTGTTATTTTAGTCGTATGATTGTTGTGTGTTACGTTTTGAAGTCAAGCGAGTTGTGCAACAAAAGTTGACAAAGGTCATCACAAGTTACATTCATAATGTGTTGAAAATTAAGTCTAATGTAGCTGAGTTTTTCTCCCAATATACTTGGTATTACGGGATGATCCGCCTACCAAATTGAATATCTACAGGCTAGTTTCTAACGCATTAAACTGTTTATCGATAGAACATTGAAGTAGAAAGATATTTGAATTTTTGCGAGATTGCGCAGACTACATAGGTGACAAGTAGGTATGTCACCTACTCGCTTAATTGAAAGGACCAAATAAGTCCAAAAAAAGGGGATAGTTGGGGCCCGCCAAAGGTCCCTTTTAAGGTCTGATTTCCTTCATATATTCCACTCATTATAGAGCCAAAAATCAGATATAAACCAAAGCAAACTTCTCCCAAATATTTAACACAAAACCCTAAATGATTTTCTCTTCTTTTCAAGTTCTAGTTGGAGGAAAACCTAAGAGTTGAGGAATCAAGTTAGGATCTGAGACCTTCACCAAATAAGGTAAGTATACATTTTTTATGCTAGAAAGGTATAAAAATTCGTTCCATAATAGAAAGAACTCACGGGACGGTGATCGAAAGTTGCGGGTTCGAGTTGTGTAACTTGTAGTGGACTATTTTGTAGACTGTTTCGTGTTGCTGTTGGGTTGTCTGTTTTTATGGAGTTTGGGAAGATAAAGGGTGTGGAGAAACACCATATAAAGTTAGTGTGCTGGTCGTTTGTTGTTACATTTTCGGGTTGTTTGACACTACTATGGTTGTCGTTTTGTGTATGTTATTATGGTGTGTTGGGCTATTTTGTGGTATTTTGTGATGGATATAAGGTTAGAAAATGATGCATATATGTCGTTATTGTTGTGTTGTTGTTGTTGGTGGTGTTATCTCGAATTGGGAGGAAGTAAATATTATAGGAGAGATGCTGCCCGTTTTAATATAAAATAAGTTTGTCATTCGTTGTGTGATAGTTGTACCTTTCATAGCTTAAGGATAGCATTATTATCATTGTTGTAGATTAAGGTGCGACGAGATGAGTTCAACGTAGTTATTGGACATATTGTGTTAAGGTAAGTTAAGGATAAATCTTTCCTTCATTTTGGCATGATCCCGTAACTACATGTGTTTAATAACAGGATATAAAGAGAAGTTTGTATTCCTGAACTTATGTACATTATCCTAGTCACATAAGTTACACTATTCTCCCTTATCGGGACTTTAATTGTTAAGTATTATCTTCTTTCAGTCAAGAGAGAATAGGGTCTATATATATACAGTATTACAGTCTTTTCACCACCACCAAGCTATAAAAGGTAGGCAGGCCCTTATTGGGCAATCCTCTGATCAGATGGTAAGTTATATACCGAGCCTACTGTGGTTGAGTGCCTATGAGTGAGCCCAGAATGACAGAGATACCGAGCCTAGTATGGCTGAGCATCTATGAGTGAGCGTACTACGGCAGAGCAGTAACACGTACCGAGCCTTATAAGGGTGGACAACTATTTTACTTACTATATTGAGAGAGTTGAGTTGGTATCAGCAGGTAAGCATATATTCAGACCATCTTTGACTCCTAGTTACTTTCAGTTATTATATTATCAGTTTAGTTTCAGTTTTTAGTTATTATGTTGCCTTACATACTCGGTATATTATTTCGTAATGACGTCTCTTTTGTCGGGAAGGTTGTAATTCATGCCTGCAGGTCCTGATAGGTAGCTGGATAGACCTTCCTTGTAGACACAACCAAACATCAGCCTGATTGGTAAGATCCAGTCCCCCGGAGTAACCAAGTCTAGACTTTGGAGTGGATTTTGTATATACAGTTTTGATGGGTAGGTCGAGGTCTTGTCCCAACCATGATAAATTTCTCTTGTCACGACCCCAAACTCCCTCCATAGGATGTCGTGATGGCATCTAGTCTCTAAGACTAGGTAAGCCTAACATGCATGAAGAATTGATGGAAATAATAATAAAACTCTCAATTAAACCAACAACTATAACAAAAAGGACTCCATAAACAACTGAATATAACTCCCAGAATCTGGTGAGACCGAGTCACAAGCTCTATACGAGTATACTGAAATATACCTATACAACAGAATCTATAATATGAGAATGAAATAAAAACTAGATAGAGGGTGACTCCGAGGTATGCGGACACCGGCATGTATTCCTTGAAGTCTCTGATCCAAGCTCAATTCAAGGATGCTAGGCTGGTATTAAGTACTTGGATCTGCACAAAAAGATGTGTAGAAGCGTAGTATGAGTATACCACGACGGTACCCGATAAGTATCAAGCCTAACATCGGTAGAGTAGTGGCGAAGTCATGTCAAGACGCCTACTAGAATAAATAAAGAAACTTAACAGTTATAGTACATTGAAATAATGGAAACAATGGACATGACACAATGAAGAAACATAACAAGAATAGCTACACTGAAATTAAGGCAATTAAGACATCACAGAAGGAAAACACATAATAAGAATGACAAGGAAATGATGCAAACAAAACACAAGTGATGTAAATGAAAGGTGCCAACAAGAATCACTTTCGAGGTACCGCCTCATATTCTCATTTCACAAAACAAATCACAACATTATCTTATACCACCACGGGAGCCTTTCATTTATTTTTGAAAGTCATTTTCCCGAAATAGCTACCCGCGTTTTAGCCTACCTTATCACACCGCGTGGCTTCAAGTAGTTATCCTACTAGCAACACGCGTATCAATCCCACATTATCTCACTGCATGCGTATCAACCCCAATCCTTATACCACCACATGCATATCGAAATCACAACATATCACAAATCGCACCTCAAGTGCCCAAAACCACAACTTGCCAAAGAAGTCAAAATAATAATATTTCCACAATAAATAGCCCATGGCTCAACCACAATATGTACAAGAGTATCAACAATAGTAACCGAAAGTGAATATCTCAACAAGAATGGTATTTCAATAGTTTACAACTTTTCCTCAATGTGAATCACGACCTTTATAACTTCGACACCATAATTCAACAATAAGATATTCCAAGAAATAACAATTTGAAGTAAGGTACCTCAACAGTTAAATAACTAACAAGGAAATGAGAGAACAATAACTTCAACTAAGTATTTACAATGTCAAGTAAGTCACGTAAGGATAGATTAACAATGATGAAGATAACATATTGTGACAATTCAATTAAAGGCATTAAAAAAATGTACATAACTTTAACTGGTCAATTACCACATGTAGCCCATGTACCCACTTGACACATATCATACACGACCTTCACGTACCACAATTAACACAAAACAACAGCAATCCTAAGGGGTAATTCCCCCACACAAAGTTAGGCAAGGCACTCACGTCAAAACATGCTAACTCAATCCGCTAAGAAGCCTTTTCCGTGATTATCCAACTCCGAAAGGCTCAAATCTAGCCAAAATAACTTTATACCATAAATACAAACCATAGGAAACTATTCTGAATAATAATGTTGCTATCTTTAAAGAAAATCAAAAAGTCACTTTAAAAAGTCAACCCCGGGCCCGCGTCTCAGAACCCGACCAAACATACAAAATCCGAACACTCATTCGATAACGAGTCCCACCATACGAAAATTACTCAAATCTTCTCAAAATGTAGTCTATGGAGTTTTCACAATTTTCCCCAACCTTTCTAACCCAAAACACTAGTTATATGGTAAAAACAATGATGGGTTCATGTATAATAGCCAAATCCGAGTTAGAATCACTTACCCCAATCAATTCCTTGAAAGTCCCTCTCAAAATCACCACAAACCGAGATCTCTAAGTCAAAAGATGAAGAATGAAGTAAAACCCTCGTTTTGGAAATTTAATACTGCTGGCCAGTTATTACCTTTCGCGATCGTGGACAAACACTCGCGATCGCGGAGAGCAAATCTTCCCTAACTCATTAACCTTCCTTCGTGATCACGTGAACTCAGTCGCAAACATGGAGAACAACCTTCCTATGCTATGCGATCGCGTTCTAGACCTCGCAAACACGAAGAACATCGCATGCCTCAGCCCCAGCCTCTCCTTCCTTATACGCGAATGCGGTCCAACGCACTCATTTGTGATGCATAAGCTCCTCAACCTTCGTGATTACACCCCTGACTTCGCGAACGTGAAGAGTAAAATCCCAGTAGTTCCTAAGGACTCTACGTGATCGCGGGAGAATCTTCAGGAACGCATAGAAGGAAACCAGTACAGGAAAAACCAACAGTCCTATATCAAGAGCAAAAGGTCCGAACTCAATCTGAAAGATGCTTGGCACCCCTGAGATTCCGTATGAACATACTAACAAGTCCTAAAATATGATACGAACTCGCTTGAAGCTTCAAATCTCATTTAATAATACTAAAACCACGAATCGCACATCGATTCAAGCCAAATGAACTTATGAACTTCTAACATCTAAAACAAATGCTGAAACATACCAAACTAACTCCAATTGTCCTCAAATTTTGTACACAAGTCATAATTGACACAATACCTATTCTAACTTTCGGAACAATAATTCATATCCGGTATCAATAAAATTAACTCCCGGTCAAGCTTCTCAATCTTCCAAACCTTCAACTTTCTGACTTTCGCCAATTCAAGCCGAAATGACCTACGGACCTCCAAATCAATATCCGGATGCGCTCCTAATTCTAAAATCACCTTACAGAGCTATCAGAACCGTAAAAACTCCATTCCGGAGTCTTCTACACAAAATTGAAACTCCGGTCAACTCTTTCAACTTAAGCTTCTAACTTTGGGACTAAGTGTCCCATTTCACTTTGAAACTCATCTGAAACCAAAACCAACTACCCTAGCAAGTCACATAACCAAAAATATAACATAGAGGAGGCAATGAATAGGGTAACGAGGCTAAAAATACTCAAAATGACTGGTCGGGTCGTTACATCCTCCCCCCTCTTAAAACAAACGTTCGTCCCTCTTAAAACAAACGTTTATCCTCGAACGAGTATAGGGACATACTTGAAGTGGTAAAAATATGAGGATAACTTCCGCATATCATGATCGGTCTCCCAAGAACCCCCGAACTCCATAACACATGCACGAAGCATATCCTCTAATATCAGAATGGTGCGCTCGGACGGTCTGTCCATCTAGGGTGGAATGTTGTACTCAACTCAACCCGTGTGCCTAACTCATGCCATACGACCCTCCAGAACCGCGATGTAAACTACGTTCCCCTGTCAGAGATGATGGATACCGGTATGCCATGAAGTCGGACAATCTCACGAATATAGACCTGAGCTAGCTGCTATGAAGAATAGGCAGTTAAAACCAGAATGAAATGACCGACTTGGTCAACATATCCACAATCACGCATACTGCATCAAATTTCTTCTGAGTCTGTGGGAGCCCAACAATGAAATCCATGATAACTCGCTCCCATTTCCACATGAGAATTTCAAGTCTCTAAAGCAACCCACCCGGCCATTGGTACTCATACTTCACCCGTTGATAATTTAGGTACCGAGCTATATACTCCACTATGTACTTCTTCATTCTCCTCCACCAATTGTGCTGCCTCAAATTCTGATGCATCTTAGCGGCACCTGGATGAATGGTGTACCGCGAACTATAGGTCTCCTAAAGAATTAACTCACGTAACCCATCCACATTGGGAATACATAATGGGCCCTCTATCCGCAACACACCGTCATCTCCAATAGAAACCTCCTTGGCATCGACGTGTTGTACCGTGTGCTAAGGACAAGCAAATGGGGGTCATCATACTAATGCTCTCTAATGTGATCATATAAAGAAGACCGAGAAACCACGCAAGCAAAAACTCAACTCGGCTCTGAAATATCCAATCTAACAAACTGGTTGACTAAGGCCTGGACATCCAATGCTAAGGGCCCCTCTGCTGTCGATAGATAATCTAAACTGCCCAAGCTCTCCGTCTTTCTACTCAAGGCATCGACCACCACATTGGCCTTCCCGGGATGATATTGAATAGTGATGTCATAATCCTTAAGCAACTCTAACAATCTCCGCTACCGCAAGTTAAGATCCTTTTGTTTGAACAGATGTTGTAGACTCCGGTGGTCGGTATAGACCTCACAGGGGACACCGTACAAATAGTGCCGCCAAATCTTTAAGGCATGAACAATGGCTGCTAATTACAAGTCGTGGACAAGATAATTCTTCTCATGAATCATCAGTTGTCTAGACTCGTAGGTAATCACCCTACCGTCTTGCGTCAACATCGCGCCAAGGCCAATACGTGACGCATCACAGTACACGGTGTAAGACCTCGAACATGTAGGCAATACCAACACTGGGGCTGTAGTCAAAGATGTATTGAGCTTTTGAAAGCTCTCCTCATACTCCTCGGTCCATCTGAACAGAGCACCCTTCTAGGTCAATCTGGTCATAGGTGCAGCAATAGATGAGAAACCCTCTACGAAACGACAGTAATACCCAGCCAAACCAAGAAAACTCTAGATCTTAGTAGCTGAAGACAGTCAGCGCCAACTCTGCACTGCTTTAATCTTCTTCGGATATTCCTTGATCCCCTCACTTGACACCACATAACCCAAAAATGCCACTGAATCAAGCCAGAATTTACACTTTGAATATTTCGCATACAACTTCTTTTCTCTCAAGGTTTGGAGCACAATCCTCAAATGTTGCTCATGATCCTCCCGGATGCAAGTGTACACCAAGATGTCGTCAATAAACACAATGATGAATGAATCAAGATAGGGCTGGAATACACTGTTAATCAGGTGCATGAATGTTGCTGGGAGTTGGTCAACCCAAATGACATCACAAGGAATTCGCAGTGACCATACTGAGTCCTAAAGGCAGTCTTAGGAATATTCGGATCCCGAATCTTTAGATGGTGATAACTTGACTGCAAATCAATCTTGGAGAATACTCTGGCACCCTGTAGCTGATCAAATAAGTCATCAATGCGCGATAATGGATTCATGTTCTTCACTGTAACCTTGTTCAACTGACGATAATCAATACACATGCGTATGGAACCAGTCTTTTTCTTCACAAACAACACCGGAGCACCCCAATGGGACACACTAGGCCGAATGAAACCCTTATCAAGCAACTCTTGTAACTACTCCTTTAACTCTTTCAACTCCGCGGGGGCCGTATGATATGGTGGAATGAAAATAGGCTGAGTGCCCAGTAACAAGTCAATACTAAAATAGATATCCCTATCGGGCGGCACAAAATCCAAAGTACCCCTCCACTCCAACCGCGATAAACCTGACATAGCCAATGTAACAGTCTTGGCATGACAATCAAGAATATCATGATAGGGCGACAACCAGTCTACGCCCAAAATAACATCAAAGTCTGCCATACTTAGAAATAACAGATCAACTATGGTCTCAAAACCACCAATAACAACTAAACACGATTGATGCATACAGTCAACAACAATAGAATCTCCCACAAGCATGTACATATAAACAGGAGAACTCAATGAATCATGAGATATACGGAAATACAGAGCAAAGTAAGATGATACATATGAATTAGTGGAACCTGGATCAAATAAGACTGGTGCATCTCTACGACAAACACGAACAATACCTGTGATGACTGCGTCTGATGCAACTGCCTCCGTCCTACCCGGAAAAGCATAACATCTAGCCTGGCCTCCCCCTCTAGGGTGGCCCCTACCCGCCTGACCTCCACCCCTAGCTGGCTGTGCATGTGGAGCGGCAACTAGTGTGGTAACCACGACTTGAGAAGTCTGGGAACCATGTGGAATATGTGGAGTCTGAGTAGTCTTTGGAGGTGCACCCCTTCTGAGTCTGGGGCAGTCCCTCACCATATGACGAGTATCACCACTCAAAGTAATCCTTTGGAGGATGGGAATACTGAAACTGGCATGGGCCTTGTCGACTGGACTGATTACTGAAAGCATCCCGTGTAGGAGGTGTAGTAGACAGTGGTGGTGCATAATGGGCAACCTGAGACCTGGGAGTAGCTGGAGTACCACTAGAAACTGGAAGTGCTGAATGAACTGGATAGCTCACATAACCTCTACCATGACAGACTGCAACTGGGGCACGAGCACTACTATATCCGCTAGAATCTCGAGGTTTTTGGCCTCCCTGTCCTCTCTCTCCTAGCCCCGCATACCCTCCAATCTTTGTTCGATCTCTACCACCTACTGGTATGGGGTAACTTTCACCAAATCTTTAGCCATGCTGAATCTAATACCATAGTTGAGCCCTTCGATAAATTGACGGACTCGCTCTCTAACTGTGGAAACCAAGGCAGGTGCATGCTTGGACAACTCATTGAATTTGACAGCATACTCTGATACGGTCATAGCACCCTGGCGCAACTGCTCAAACTCTGTACGCCATGCATCTTGAAATCTCTGGGGAAAAAACTCTCTCAAGAACATTTCTGAAAATTGATCCCACATTAGTGAAGCTGCCTCAGCTAGGCTACCCTCCTCATAAGCCCGCCACAACTGATACACTGGTTCTGAAAGCTGGAATGTAATGAATGCAACCCCGCTCGTCTCAATAATACCAATGGTACGGAGAATACATATCACTTCTCCAGAGAACCATGTGCATCCTCTATAGCTAGGCTGCTGAAAGTAGGAGGGTGGTACTTCTTATACCTCCCAAGTCTATGTTGCTCCTCCTTAGATGTTGTTGCTCTAACCTCGGGATGAACTGGGATAACCGGCTGCACTGGTATAACATCTGGGACCTGGTCAACATGGGTCCGCTGCTCTAGGGTACAGGCCGCGGGAGTCTGAGATCCTCCCCCAGCCTAGGATGTGGCTGGTGCAAGTGGAATCAACCTCGCGTGAGCTAGAGTACCAAACATGCTCAAGAACTGTATGAGGGTCTCCTGAAGTGTAGGGGTTGCAACAGGCGCCTCAAGTGCCTACCCTCCAATTGCATCTACTAGTGTCTCCTCTGTCGCAGCTCAGGTATGTGCTCTGGTTGAACCAAGTGCCCCTCATGGGCCTCTGCCCCGGACCCGGTCTATCGCGGCTCTAGCAGGGGGCGCGGGTATCTGATCGTCCGATCCAGTGGTGCGCGTCCTCACTGTCTGTGAGAGAATAAAAAGATAAAGGTTCAAAATTTTGAAGTCAACAAATTCGCACGGTAAGGAATCAAAGATGTGAAGTTTCCTAACACTTCCATAGCCTCTCGAAGATAACTACATATGTCTCCGTACCGATCCGCGAGACTCTAAAAAACCTGCTTATGACTCGTAACACCTATGAACCTAGAGCTCTGATACCAACTTTGTCATGACCCCAAACTCCCTCCGAAGGATGATATGATGTCACCTAGTCTCTAAGACTAGGTAATCCGAACATGCATGATGAATTGACGGAAATAATAATAAAACTCTCAATTAAACAAATATTTATCAAAAAAAGGACTCCATAATACAACTGAATATAAC
This sequence comes from Nicotiana tomentosiformis, assembly GCF_000390325.3. Lineage (NCBI taxonomy): Eukaryota > Viridiplantae > Streptophyta > Magnoliopsida > Solanales > Solanaceae > Nicotiana > Nicotiana tomentosiformis. Next base: position 79,652,122 of record NC_090816.1, on the reverse strand, counting down.
TCCCAAAATCTGGTGAGACCGAGTCACAATCTCTACACGAGTATACTGAAACATACCTATACAACAGAATCTATAATAGGAGAATGAAATAAAAACTAGATAGAGGGTGATTCCTAGGCATGCGGACTCCGGCAGGTATACTTTGAAGTCTCCGATCCAAGCTCAACTCAATGATGCCTAGGCTGGTATGAAGTACCTGGATCTGCACATAAATATGTGCGGAAGCATAGTATGAGTGCACAACAATGGTACCAAGTAAGTATCAAGCCTAACCTCGGTAGAGTAGTGACGAGGTCAGGTCAAGACGCCTACTGGAATAAATAAAGAAATTGAACATGTATAATACAATGAAATAATGGAAATAATCAAAATGACACAATGAAGAAATATAACAAGAATAGCTACACTAAAATTAAGGCAATTAAGAAATCACATAAAGAAAACATATAATAAGAATGCCAAGGGAACGATGCAAACAAAACACAAGTGGCGTAAATGAAAGGTGTCAACAAGAATCACTATTGAGGTACCGCCTCGTAGTCTCATTTCACAAATCAAATCACAGTCTTTCCTTATACCACTGCGGGAGCCTTGCATTTAGTTTTGAAAGTCATTTTCCCGAAATAGCTACCTCCATTTTAGCTCACCTTATCACACCGCGTGGCTTCAAGTAGTTCTCCTACTAGCAACACACGTATCAAGCCCACCTTATCTCACTGCATGTGTATCAACCCCAATCCTTGTACCACAACATGCATATCAATATCACAACATATCATAAATCGCACCTCAAGTACCCAAAACCACGGATTGCCAAAGAAGTCAACACAATAATGTTTCCACAATAAATAGCCTATGGCTCAACCGCAATATGTACAAGTGTCTTAACAATAGTAACCGAAAATGAATATCTCATCATGAATGGTATTTCAATAATCTACAACTTTGCCTCAATGTGAATCACGGCCTTTATAACTTCAACACCATAATTCAACAATAAGATATTTCAAGAAATAACAACTTCAAGTAAGGTAACTCAACAGTTAAATAATTAACAAGGAAATGAGAGAACAATAACTTCAACTAAGAATATAAAGGCAATTAACAAGTAAGAGATTAGACAAGTATTTAGAATGTCAAGTAAATCATGTAAGGATAGATTAACGATGATGAAGATAACACGGTATGACAATTCAATTAAAGGTATGAAAGAATCTACATAACTTTAACCGGTCAATTACCACATATAGCCCGTGTACCCACTCGTCACCTTGCATACACGGCCTTTATGTACCACAATTAACACAAAACAACATCAATCCTAAGGGGTAATTCCCCCACACAAACTTAGGCAAGACACTTATATCAAAACACACTAACTCAATCTGCTAGTAAGCCTTTTCCGCGATTATCGAACTCCGAATGACTTGAATCTAGCCAAAATGACTTTATGCCATAAATACAAACCATAGGAAACTATTCCGAATAATAAAGTTGCAATCTTTAAAGAAAAATAAAAAGTCAAGTCAAAAGGTCAACCCCAGGCCCGCTCCTCGGAACCCGACCAAATTACAAAATCTGAACACCCATTCGATAACGAGTCGAACCATTCTAAAATTACTCAAATCCAACCTCAAATCGTCTTTCAAATTTTCAAAATGTAGTTTATGGAGTTTTCACAATTTTCTCCAACTTTTCTAACCCAAAACACTAATTAAATGGTAAAAACAATGATGGTTCATGTATAATAGCCAAATCCGAGTTAGAATCACTTACCCCGATCAATTCCTTGAAAATCCCTCTCAAAATTGCCACAAACCGAGCTCTCTAAGACAAAAGATGAAGAATGAAATAAATCCCTCATTTTGGAAATTTAATAATGTTGCCCAGTTATTGCCTTTCGTGATCGCGGACAAACACTCGCGATTGCGGAGAACAAATCTTCCCCAGCTCATAAAACCTCCTTCGTGATTGTGTGAACTCAGTCGCGAACATCAAGAAGATCCTTCCCAAGCTACGCGATCGCGTTCTAGACCTCGCGAACGCGTACAACATCGCATGCCTCAGCCCCAGCCTCTCCTTCCATATACGCGAATGTGGTCCAACACACGCGTTCGTGATGCACAACCTCATCAACCTTCCCGGTCGCACCCCTGACTTCGCGAACGCGAAAAGTAAAATCCCAGCAGTCCCTAAGGAATCTACGTGATCGCGGGAGAATCTTCGCGAATGCATAAAAGGAAACCAGAACAGAAAAAATTAGTAGTCCTATTTCAAGAACAAAAGGTTTGATATGAACATACCAACAAGTCGTAAAATATAATATGAACTCGCTCGAAGCCTCAAATCTCATCAAATAATACTAAGACTACGAATCACACATCGATTCAAGCCTAATGAACTTATGAACTTCTAACTTCTAAAGCAAATGACAAAACATGCCAAAGCAACTCCAATTGACCTCAGAGTTTTCACACAAGTCATAATTGACACAACGGACCTATTCCAACTTCCAGAACCGATATCAATAAAGTTAACTCCCGATCAAACTTCTCAAACTTCCAAACCTTCAACTTTCTAACTTTGGCCAATTCAAGCTGAAACGACCAACGGACCTGCAAATCAATATCCAGACAAACTCCCAAGTCCAAAATCATCATACGGAGCTATCATAATAGTCAAAACTTCATTCCGTAGTCGTCTACATAAAAGTCAAATTCCGGTCAATTCTTTAAACTTATGCTTCCAACTTTGGGACTAAGTGTCCCATTTCACTCCGAGACTTACCTTAAACCAAAACCAACCACCCCAGCAAGTCACATAACCATAATATAATATAGATGAGGTAATAAACTGTGGAGCGGGGCTAAAATACTCAAAACAATCGACCGGGTCGTTATATATCAGTATTGTGGCCTTGCCAGCCCTGTGTACATGTTAAGTTTTGTATTATTAGTTGCATACGTTCACGGTAGCCTAAGTTGAGGGTTACCCCTCAAGATTTCACAGTTACATAGTGGTATTCTCGGGCCGAGTATGGCAATGGGTGCTGGCCATGCTTTCCCAGGTTTGGGGCGTGACAATAAGTGAGGGAGAATGTAATGACCCGACCGATCATTTTGAGCATTTGCATTTTGTTCAGTGGATTAAGGTCTTGTGTATCTTCATATGATGTATTATGCCTTGCACATTTGGTCGGTTTTAGTTTTTGAGTGGTCAGTAATTGCTTTGGAAGAACGATTCTCAATTTAGAAGCTTTGAGTTCAAAGAGTTGACCAAGTTTGACTTTTATCTATTTGACCTTGGATTGGAGTCTTAATTTTTTTGTTAGGTTTGTATTGTGATTTAGGACTTAGGCGTATGCTCGTAATTGTATTCGGAGGTTCCTAGATTGATTTGGCTATTTTTATCGAAAGTTGGTAATTTTGACGGTGTAGAAATTTCATAAGTTTGACCATGAGTTGACTTTGTGGCTACCGGATTCAAATTTTAGTTTTGGGATTTGGATTATGTACATTTTGTCATTTTTGACTTGAGTGTAAAATTTGGTGTCATTGCGAGATGGTTTGGAAGGAATCGGACACGTGATTGTGATTTTAGCGATTCTTGAGTTTCACTGTAATTTCTATATGTTTTATTGTCCGATCCCTGATTTCGGATGTTATTTTGGTATTTTAAGAAGGCGAGCGAGTTCGTATGATATTTTTAGACTTGTATGGATGTTCGGTGTGGAGCCTCAAGGGCTCGGGGTGAGTTTCGGACGCGTTTCAGATTGGTCTGGGCTTGTTTCTCAGCAGTCGGTGTGTTGGTGCTGCACTTATTGAAAATGCGAGCACCAGTTCGCATGTGCGAGTATTGCATATGTGAAATGTATATCGCATTTGCGAAGGGGGTAGTGGGTGGCAGGCTTCACATTTGCGAAGCAAGCCTCGCAAATGCGAAGGGGGATTGGGCTGGGAGTTGTTCGCTTTTGCGACCTTTTGGCCGCTTTTCAAATGGGGCTGACTTTGCAAATGTGAAGTCAGGTTCGCATTTGAGACATACCCTAGATTTTTCAGGCATCGCAATTGCGATGCATTTGTCGCAATTGCGGGGTTCGCATTTGCGAACCCCAGGTTGTATTTGTCGCATTTGCGAAGCCCAGGTTGCATTTGAACAAAAGATTGTAATTTCAGGACTTAGTCTCATTTTATCACATTTTGAGCCCTAGACTCGGTGGGAGGAAATATTTGGAGGAGATTTTCACACCAAACTATTGGGTAAGTAATTTTGATTGTACAACGTGATTGTTTATGAATTGTAACTTCCAAATCATGATATTTAAGGAGAAATTTTGGAGATTTTTTACTATATTTTGAAAAATAAAAATTTGACATTTGAAAACCAAGCACATATATGGACTCTCGGAGTTATGGCTAGCCAAGATCTACCCCTTGAATCGGATAGACAAGTCTGGGGTTGACTTTTATTAACTTTTTGGGAAAGTTTAACGATCTTAACTTTATTGATTGAAATTAGTTTATCTTGCATTGATTGATATTATTAACTCATTTTTGCAAGATTTGAGCCGAGCGAAGGTCAATTTTAAGGGAAAAGAGTTTTTAGAGTATTCAATTAGCCTAATTGAGGTAAGTATCTTTCCTAACTTTGTGTTGTGAAATTACCCCCTTAGGATTTGGTTTAATTGCATTATTTGTACTATGCGAAAAGATGTGTATATGAAGTGACGAATGTGTACACGGGCTTATGTGTGGTAATTTTAGATAAGACCCTTAGGCTATAAATATGCATTGAATAGAACTTGTTGTTATATGAAGTACATTTCATTGTTGATTCACTCCTCGTACCCTTGTGTTGATGTTGAAATTCTGGTATACATTGTTGTTGAGCCATAAGCTATGTATTGTTGTGGCATTGGTATTGATGTTTTAGCGATTATGTGGCATATGGGCACGTGGTGTGCGGTTAATTGTTGTGTTGTGATTGAGATATGCATGCGACGACATAAGGATGGTGTGTATATTGATGTGCATGTGGCGTGATAAGGGGGCTTATGTGCGTGGTTCTAGTAAGGGAAAATACTTCATTGTGATGCACACGCAGTGAGATAAGGGAGCTTATGCGCATGAAGCTATTTCGGAAAAAATATTTTTAAAATGTGAAGCTCACGTGGCGTTATAAGGATGAATTATGGTTTTGATATGTGGCATATCGAAGTGACTCTTGTTGTTATTCTTGTGTTGGAACGGTTTATGACTTTTTGTGTGTGTCATGAATTCTACGTGATTCGTTGCGTTGTTTCCATTGTGTTAATATGGATCTCTATTATTACTTGATGATTTGTTTGCCAAGATGCATTTACCTATGTGGAGTTGTTATCTCATATTCTGTTGAGTTGTTGGTAACATAATGGATTGAAGTAAAAGAAAAGTCGTTATCATGCTTTAATTTATTTGATTCTTGATTAATCTGTCTTGAACATGTTATTGGTAACTGACATGGGTACGATATACGTTGTGACACGAGGTCTTTGCCGTGCGAGTGTGACTTATATGTGGCACGAGGTTTTTACGTGCGGGTGTGACTTATGTTGTGGCACGACGTCTTTGTCGTACGAGGGTGATTGATAATGTGGGCACGAGGTGCCATATGTGTGTAATTCAATTTGTGACTCATCGTCTAGACTGGACCTTTATTTGTTCTAAATTGACATCATTTATTCTGATGAGATTCAGTTATATGTTATTCTTTCTGTTGTCGGTCTTTGATATTTTGCACAAGTTATATTTGACTAGTGAGTGTCTCGACTTGAACCTCGTCACTACTCCACCGAGGCTAGTCTTGATACTTAATGGGTACCGATCGTGGTGTACTCATACTACACTTCTGCACATTATTGTGTAGATCCAGGTGTCGGAGTTAGCGGACCCAGGCTGCGGAAGCTTCTTTGATCACAAGGATTCAAAGTAGAGATGCTTGTTTGCCACAGTCTCTTGGAGTCCTTTCCTTACATTTATACTGTTAATTCTCTATCAGAACAGTATTGTACTTTGAGATATTTTTATGTATTCAATTAAAGCTTGTGACTCTATACTACCTAGTCTTGGGGATTTGTTGTGATTATCGTCGTATTGGCTTGTATCACCTTTATTTTCGCATTTACATTAAACTCCGCTTTATTATATCATTTTTTTTGGTTTGATTGTTGTAAGTGATTGTCTTACCTAGTTTTAGAGACTAGGTGCCATCACGATCCTTAAGGTGCGATTTTGGGTCATGACAAATCCGATCATAGGTACAAGTCCAAAATAATCATACAAATATATTGGAACCATAAAAACCTGATTTCGAGTTTGTTTACCCAAAAGTCAAACAACCTAGGTCAAGTCTTTCAACTTAAAGCTTCCATTTAGGAACCAAGTTTTCCAAACCTCTTTCAAACCTCTTGGGACAAAAATCACTCATACTTGCAAGTCATAAAACATCCAATGGACCTAGGGGAAGTCTCAAATCAGGGAAAGAGATGCTAGAATTCAAAACAATCGGTCGGATAGTTACATGAACCTTGAAAAGTATGCATTTTAGGTGGCGTCCAGAAAATTCTTGGGTTTCCTTGTTTCCAATAGAGGAACTGAAGTCAATCTCGATCAAATCAAAGAAATAAAAGGGATACTGGATATTCTGACAAGTAAAAAGGAACTACAAAGGTTGACAGGCCGGATAGCACTATTGGGGAGGTCGATATCAAGGTCATCAGAAAGGAGCTATAACTGGACTCAAGAATTCTAGTAGGTGTTAAGAAATCTAAAAAACTACTTGGCTAAACCTCCTTTACTCTTAAAACCTAGGGAAGGAGAATAGTTGCTAGTTTACCTAGCGGTTTCAAAAGTTTTGTTAAGTGTTGTATTAGTTCGAGAAAATAAAGGTACACAGTCTCCTATCTATTATGTTAGCAAAAAACAATTAGATGCAAAACCTAGGTATCCTCACTTAAAAAATGACTTTAGCATTGATGTTGGCGGCCTGGAAACTCAAGTCGTACTTTTAGTGCCATTCTATTTTAGTAGATACAGCATTCCTAGTACAGAGAATCCTCCAAAATAGGAGCTCTTGGGATGGCTCGCCAATTGGGCGGTCGATCTTAGTGAGTAAGATATATCAAACCAACCTTGTGTTGCCATCAAGTCACAAGTCTTCGCAAACTTTGTCGCTAGCTTTAGTAAGAATATCCTTTCAGAGGTTGAAAAAATTGATAATTGCTTTTGAAGTAGCCCCGAAATGTAGACTCTCTTTATAGATAGATCATCTAATGTTAAAGGGTGTGGACTTAGAGTACTACTCATTTCACCTTCGGGGGAAACAGTTACATAGTCCATAAAATATCATCTATAAATAACAATGAATCCCAGTGTGCAGGTGTACTTGCAGGACTCGAATTAACAGAGGTGCTCGGTACAGAACATCTCAAGTTTAAGAGCGACTCGTAGCTCGTGAATAACCAAATACAATGGGCATCCATGGCACTGGAAACATGGATGTAGTGGTATTTAGACAAAGTCAATACTCTTGTGTCTTAGTTTCTGGAATAGAAGGTCACGCAAATACCTCGAGATGAGAATGCTAGAGCTAGTGCACTAGCAAATCCCGAATCAGCAACGAAGATTGTCGAATTTGGAAACAACTAGAAATGAGATAAATTTGACTAACTTAACTTGGGATTAGCATAACAAGTTTGTAAACTACTTGAAAAATGGAACGCAACTCGAAGATAATAAAGTAGCTCAGCAACTCAAAGCACGAGCAGCCGGATATTGCCTCATCAAAAGAGAACTTTACCAGAGAATGTTCAATGGCCCTTTAGCTAAATGCCTCAGACCTAGAAATACAGAATATGTGATGAGAGACATCCACGAAGGGAGTTGTGTCAATCATTCTGGGGATAGATTCTTGGTCTGAAAACTCCTTAGATCCAGTTATTGTTGGACCTAAATGGAAGAAGATATAAAGGACTTCATTAAAAAAGTGTGATAAGTACAAATATTACACTCATAAATTACATCAACCGAAAGAATCATTGCATTCTATCATTTTCCTATGGTCTTTAATATAGTGGGGGTGGATATAGCTGGACCTTATTCTCATGCTCCAGGTCAGGTAAATATTTTACTTATTTTGACTGATTATTTTTTTTAAGGGGGTTGAAGTGGGTGCATTCGTGAAAGTCATAGAGAAATATAATATGTTGACTTAGAGTATCAAAGGATATAGAGTGTGATAGCGGACTGTAATTCATCAGACCAAAGGTCACCGAGCTTTTTGATGGGTGAAAAATCAAGAGGGTAACTTCATCTGCCTATCATCCCAGAGCTAACAGCCAAGCAAAGTCATCAAACAAAGTTCTGTTGAACAATCTAAGGAAATGATTAGAAGTGTCTAAGGGAATATGTTCGGAGGAACAACCCCGAGGTTTACGGTCATACCAAACTACGACAAAAGCGAGCATGGGAGAGACCCCTTTCTCACTCGTATATGGATCAAAAACTTTGATCTTGGTTGAGATAGGGGAACCAAGTTTGAGATTTTCTCATGCGACCGATTGAAGAGTCCAATAAGGAATCCATAACATCAAATTTGGATCTAGAAGAAGGACGTTGAGATGGTATAAATTTGGACTGCACAGAAGCAACAAATTGAGAAATAGTACAATCAGATATCCAACCATTGACACTTCAAACTAGGGGATTATGTCATCCGAAAGGTATCCCATAACGCAAGAACTTAACACCAAAAAGTTAGGCCCTAATTGAGAAGGCATGTATCGAGTTCAGGGAAACGCTGGTAAAAGAGCTTATGACCTTGAATCCATGGATGTGAAGCAGCTCCGGGCTAATTGGAATGTCACACCTTGCAGAGCTACTACTTCTAGAGGATTATGGTTTTGTGCCCTTCATACTCATTTTTTAAGTTGTTCATATATTTTTACTAATTTTTTTAGATGATACCCATAGCAAACCTAACCCGAATTACTATTGATCCTCGACAATATTTTGGACTACAATCATTCTTGGATAGGGTCACAAAATGTCTTACCAAAAAGGCTAAGGAGTCATAAAACACTTTGTATCCCCTTACCTATTTTTCAAGATTAGGATCAGTAGAAGATCACGTCATCGGGATGTGGTAACTAGACTGAAGTTAATGTATGGCAAGACCAACGTTCGAGTTTTCATACGTTAAACTCAAACACTAGGGACTATAGGGAGGTTAACACTCGGGGACTGCTTAGCAAAACTGAAAAAAAATATATAAAGGCAGTCATGTGTTCTAATAAGAGTATATGGTTGGAGAAAAATCTCAGATAAATAAGCACAAGAAAAACAAGCATAAGGACAATCAATGTGTTAATGATCTGACAACGACCATTTTAATTAATTTAAAAATCCTGATTATGAGGCTTATGTTATTTTCATTATAATCAGGATGCATATTATTTCTGTTGATTTAAAGTCCTGAATATTATGAAGACCCTTGAACTTTATTTTCTTTTTATTTCCTTGATATGTTATCCCATATCCTATTATAAACCCAATGTCCCTACATGACGAAATGGATATGAGACATCATCTTCATAAGCGTCAAACTCACTAAGGGAACATTCTTAATTCTAAGCCAATTCACAAGGCAATTAACTTTGATAATGGAATATTCAGAGTATTGGTTTGAAAACTATCATTCCGGAAAGAAATTAAATTGGCATGCGGTTAAATACTATGACTAAGTCATAGAAGATTCCCAAGAAAGTTTATGAAAGTATCTTTAACTAGGAAATGTTTGAAATCAAAATAAAAGTGAACAAGAAATACCAAGAAAAAATAACAAATACAACCCAGTATATTCTCACAAGTGGGATATTGGGAGGGTAGGATGTATGAAGTATTTCCCCTACCTTGGAAGGGAAGAGAGGCTATTTCTGATAGACCAAATTCCAAGAAACAACTCGCCAAAATTTTATTCATGATAATCTCAAAAAGGGGATGAACAAAATACAACATTTAAGAAAAATTAAGTCTACTAGCTACAGGGTCCAGACCAGGAACGGGGTCTTGAGGTTTAGATGACGAAGTAATGTCTGGGAGCTAAGTAGCCGGGAGGTGTGAAGATGTAGGAGGTGGAGAAATATCTTCCTCTTCTTTGTTCTCCCTCAAGTCTCCTGGATTATCCTAACCCACATTGAGATTATATTCTCGGCCGTCGGGGGAAGGATAACTAGGACTTTCCGAATCTCTTTGGTTTGGCGTTCAAGATCCATCATCTTCCATTCCATATGGCTTTTCGTCATGAACCTCGTGAAGAGTATTTAAATGGTTTTCCAAAGCAACCCAATTTTTATCAAGTTTGTTCTTAGTCTCTACCTCTTTAAGTCGATAGGCCAGCTTATCGTAAGCTTCTTGGTAGACAGCTATGTCGACACTACTAGCCCAAGCAAGCTCATCTGAAAGAGCAAGTGCAGCCTCGAGTTCCTTAAGTTTGGCCTCCATATGGGTATGCTCCATTGCATATTTGAGTTCAGCCTCCTCTTTATTGGCCAACTCGGCTTGTATAGCCCGAATCTTTTGTTCGGCTCTTTGATGATCCTAGGAGTACGTCAGCACCATGTCTAAAAGCCCTTTTTGTCTTATGTTCAGACTTTATTCTGTTGTTTCTTGTAATGATCCAATCGGTCATTTTGAGTTCTAGCATCCAGATCTGCGATTTGAGTCTTTAAGTAGGTTCATATGATGTTTCATGACTTGCATGTATGGTTGGTTTGGGTCTCGAGAGGTTCAGAGTGATTTAACACTTAGCTCCTAACTAGAGACTTAAAGTTAAGAGAGTTGACCAAAGTCAATATTTTGGGTAAACGGACTTAGAATCATATTTTGAAAGTTCCTATAGGTTCATATGATGGTTTTGGACTTGTAGGTATATTCCGATTAGGACCAAAGGGGCTCAGATGTGAATCAGTACTATTGTATAAATATTAGAATTTTAAGGTTCATAACCTTGAGTTGAGAGTTGACTTTGTGTTGCAGCATTTTCATTTGTATTTTGAGCCTTTAAACGAGTTAATATAGGGTATTTGGAATTGTGGGGATGGTTTGGAGGGGACTCAAGTGGCTCGACTGAGTTTCGACGCATTTGGAGCAAGTTTTTGAATGATTTAAAGTGCTGAAATGTGATTTTCTACATTGAACCTGACTTTATAAGATAACTGATCGCAATTTATAAAAAACTTGGAGACGATCTAAAAATTAAAGTTGTAAATATTTAAATCTATTTTACATAAATTCAAAATGTTCATTATTCCAATATTTATACAAAAAGTTATGGCTATTTTCGTAAAAGAAATGTAAGGCTATCATTTTTTAAAATCTGCACTAAAGAATTCTGCACTTCTGTATATAGCCCCATTTAGTACCTGGACATTGTTTTATCATTTTGGGAGCTACGAAGCTTAGATTGATGTGATTTCTTAAGCTATTTTTGCCTAAGACAATGGGGTAAGAAATTCTCACTCAAATTTATGATTGTAACATGAATCATTCATCAGTTTTTCCTTAGAATCAATTATTCATAAATGGAAAAGAAAGTTTTTGAATTAAAAGTTAAAATGGTATATTTTAAGGTTTTGAACATCAATTTGGACTCAAACATAAAAATTAATCACATATTTATAATCGTGAGGTTATGGGTCAACAAAATTCAACTTTTATTTTGAGATTTGACCATATAGGCCAGGGTTGACTTTTGAGATTTTGTTAAAGATTGAAGTTTTATCATTCTAAGTTGATTTTTCTAGGTTTATTTGACTTTCTTGAGTATTCTTTGGGTTAGATAGGGCTTGTGTGATGGATTTGGAGCTAAAAGGGGAATTTCCAAGAATAGAGCTAGCCCAGAATAAGGTAAGTATCTTACATAATCTCGACTTGAGTTGACTTTGCTAAATGCTACTTGTTTGGGATAATATATATGCAAGGTGACGAGCGTATATATGGATATCAAGGTATTAACTTGTTTTTGGATAGGTTTTAGGCTTCTTTATGACTTATTTTAATACATGTTCTACTTGTGACATGCTTTACTTTTTTGTATGAACACTTGAGAATTATTACTCATGCTAGAGATCATGTCTAGGATTTTAGCATTTTATTTGGACATGATGGTCTAAATTCATGTTGGATTACATGTTATAATTATAGCTATACATTTTGCATATGCATATGCCATGTATATCAAGTATTTCCTATCATATGCATTGCATCATGCATGTCAGTCTCTTACATACATGCATGGTGAGGATGAGCGCGATATTGGCACGATGGGTATTTTCATGTAAATATATATATATGCATAGTGAGGATAAGAGGGAAATTAGCACGATGGGTGTTTACGTGCAGATTGATATATATTCATAGTCAAGATGAGAGGGATATTGGCACGACAGATATTTTTGCGTGGATTGATGATTGATTGTAGAGCTATTATGCTCAGATATGACGCATGGGTTGGATACATCCCTCCGGAGTCACGTGATTATCCATGTTATCTTGGGTTGTATGTGCGCAGGTTGTGAGAAACCAATGGATTTCTAGTTTGACATGAGATAAGTGTATTCATGCATTCTTACATGCAGTATTCATGCATATCACCCTTATATGCTACTCGATGAATTTTACATATGCATATGAGTTATTAGCATGTTGTTTGACACTTAGAAAGTGTCGATTAATGTAAAGATTGAGTCTTTATCATGCATAGATATTCTAGACTCATGTTGAATCATACGATTAAATGTTGTTGGATACATATCTCTTTTATATGCGGATTCGGTGCATTGATATATGCTTTTGATTATGATATCTAAGAAAACATACTTTGTATCTTCTACTTTTACTGTGTACCTTATTATTGTAACAACTCGATCGGTCATTTTGAGTTCTAGAGCTCTATTTTGTGATTCGAAACTTACGAAAAGGTTCATTTGATATTTTATGACATTTCGTGCATGGTCAGTTTCGAATTTCGAGAGGTTTCGGGAGAGTTTTGGAAGAAGAATTCTCATTTCGGAAGCTTTAAGTTGTTTGAATTAATCAATGTTTGACTATTGTGTAAACGACTTCGGATTGGTGATTTGATGGTTCCATTAACTTTGTATAATTTTGAACTTGTACGTATATTTGGTTTGGGTCTCGGGTGACCCGAGGTCATTTCAGCACTTCTAGTCGAAAGTTAGAAATTTGAGTTATGAACGTTTGAAATTCTTGCATTTTGATGCTTAATTCTTGATTTGTGATGTTGTTTTGATGTTTTAGGTTTATATACTTGTTTGGATTATTGGATGGGGTCCCAAGGGGCTTGGGTGAGTTTCGAAATAGTTTTGGAAAATTTTGGGAAGTTGTCTATTGTTGGTACTACCATTGTCGCAATTACGAACAACAGTTCGCAAATGTGATGTTTGCATTTGCGAATATCACCTCGCAAGTTCGAGGTTTGGGAAGGGGAGTTTCGCAATTGTAAAGCTTGGATCGAAACTGTGATGTTCGCAATTGTGTCCTGCCTATCGCATTTGGGATATTTGTGGCTTAGAAGGTCCTCCGCAATTACAAACACTCATTCGCTTTTGCGAGATGCGCAATTATGAGGATTTTCTTCGTTAGGAGGCGATATTTTAGAGAATTTTCTTCCCATCTTCAAAGGTTAGTAACTTAAACTTATTTTTGATTAATTTTCACTATTCCCCATAGATTTTTATCCCTAAATCTAGGATTTCAAAGAGAAGAGATATGATTTTGGGGTCGTAACTTAAGATTATGTATTTTAGAGATTTAGGACTCGATTTAATGTTGGATCTCGAAAATAAATATATATTTGGACTTGTGGGATTATGGGTTATCATGATTTGGTCTTGATTTTGATTTTAGCATTATTTGACTTCCTTAGATGATTTGACTAGGTGTTGATCATTTTGAAGAGTATTTCTAAGGGAAGCGGTATTGAGTTATTGAACTTGTTCCAATATAAGGTAAGTGTCTTTCCTAGTTGTTCTGAGAGAATTTTTCCGAATAAATGATACTATTTGCTACATACGGGAGTGTTACGTATACAAGGTGCGAGCGTATATGCATGTGCTAGGGTTATCCATGCTCGGGGTAGATTATATGCTTATTTATGCCTTGTTGAACTTTGTGATCTTTTTGTCTTAAGCTTCACTTGATTCTTATGATAACATGAGCACAATTATCCATGCTAGAGATCATGTTTTAGTTTATGATATCCTAATTGAACGTGATGGACTATTCTTAAGATTGTTAATATACTCAATTTAGGTGAGGTCATACTTTATATCATGAGCACGTATCTATATCTGTTATTCTTGTGATAGTTGAGTTTCCATATTCATACTAAAGATCATGTTTAATTTTATTGAGATACTTAAACATTATGATTCTAGAAATATTGGCTCGCCTATTGGTGCAAAAGTTGTGATTATCTCTCACGTGATGCATTATGCTTAATCACTCTTCTTAATGTTATTAATGTTTCCCACCTTACTTGGTATTGTTTGATATATGCTTGGTGCGGAGGAGTGGATTGCACGAAGGGTGATTCTGCACTAGCGAGGAAGAGTTGTTTATGCACGAAGGGTGTTTTCGTGATTGTGAGGAAGAGTGATTTATGTACGAAGGGTGTTTTTGTGCATCTTGATATTATTATTATTTATGCACTATGGGTATTCCATGCTTCATGACATTACAATTATTGGCACGAAGGGTGATTTGGTGTAAGTGAGAATGAGAGTTCATGGCACAAAGAGTGCTTCCTTGCAAGTAAGGATGAGAGACATGCATTGTAATGTGCTTATCTTTTCCCTCGTGTACATAAATATGTATTATGCCTTGATTGTCAGTGTTACTCATGCACATCTAACCTTGTTTGTTGTTGTTACTTCTGTGCCACCTACTTGGTTTGTTGTTGTTGCTTAGGTACATCATGTCTTGTCCGTTACTATCACTTATGTGTATTCCATCTTATGTGTCACTGTTGCCTATATGACTCCTACCTTGCTTACTATCGTTACATCTATCTCTCTTCTAGAATTGACATTTTTTAGCCTAGTAGGCTTCATGCTTATGTTGTGTTGTAGTTGTCCTTATTGGAGTGCAACATGGCTCGACAATGTGATGATTCTCATTTGTTAGTATTGAAAGACATGATGTAACGGGGTGGAGCAAAGAAGGATATTATTGGAGATGATGGTGTTATGCGGCTTAGGGGTCATATTTATATTCCGAATATTGATAGTTTGAGAGAGCTGGTTCATGAAGAGGCCCATGGCTCATGGTATTTTATTCATCCAGGTATCACGAAGATGTATTGTGACTTGACGCAGCATTACTGGTGGCGAAAGATGAAGGCGGACATTGCTGGACATGTTTCATGGTGTTTCTATTGCCAACAGGCAAAGTATGAACATCCGAACCAAGTGGTTTGACTCGAAGGTTAGCCATATCGAAGTATAAGTAGGAGAACATTACAATGGACTTTGTGGTAGGGTTACCACAAACTTCAAAGAAGTTTGATGCCATTCATATCATTGTGGAAAGATTTACAAAATCTACATATTTCATTATGGTGATGACTTCTCACACTTTAGAGAGGTTAGCTCAGATCTATATCAGAGAGATTGTTTGTTTGCAGGGTGTGTCCAATACTATCATTTCTGACCATGGCACGCAGTTTACTTTGAGCTTTTAGAGAGCTGTTTAGCAAGAGTTTGGCACGTAGGTGGAGCTGGGCACTGCATTTCACCCATAGATAGTTGACCAAATCCGAGCGGATTATCCAAATCCTTGAGGATATATTAAGGACCGTGTGTTATTGAATTTTGAGGCTATTGGGATAGTTTCTAACATTGGCAGAGTTTGCGTACAACAACAACTACATGTTCATCATTCAGATGGAGTCATATGAGGCTTTATATGGTCGGCGGTGCAGTTCTCCTATTGGTTGGTTTAAGCATGGTAAGGCTAGGATGTTTGGTACATATTTGGTTCATGATGCGTTGGATAAGGTAAAATTGATTCAGGATCGCCTTCGGACAGTGAGAGAAGGCAGAAGAGTTATGCGGACAAGAAGGTCTATGATGTGATTTTTATGGAGGGCGAAATGGTACTTTTGAAGGTTTTTCCTATGAAGGGCATGACGATATTTGGGAAGAAGGCAAAGTTGAGCCCTATTTTTGTTGGCCCGTTTGAGGTATTAGAGAGAGTGGGGAAGGTTGCTTATAGGATTGCATTGCCTCTCAGCCTTGCAAGGGTATATCATGTATTTTATGTTTCTATGATTCGGTAGTATCATAAAGACAAGTCGCATGTATTGGACTTTAGCACAATGCTGTTTGATGAGAATATTACTTATGAAGAAGAGCCGCTAGCTATTGTAGATCGACAGGTTCAAAAGTTGAGATCTAAGGAAATATTTTCGTGAAAATGCTTTGGAAAGGGCAGCTGATTGAGGAGGCTACTTGGGAGTCCAAGTCCGATATGAGGAGTAGTTGTCCGCATCTACTTACCAGTTCAGGTACATTTCCATGTTAGTTCGAGGATGAATATTTCTTTTAGAGGGGGAGAATGTAACGACCCGATAGGTCAGTTCGAGTTCTATATTTCCTTTTCGTAATTTGAGACATTTAGTAGGTTTATTTGATGATATATGACTTGTGTGCATGGTTCATTTCAATTTTCGCAATGTTTAGATGTGTTTTTACGAAGAAATTTAATTTTAAAATGTTTAAGGTTCTGGTAGGTTCGTGTGATGATTTTGGACTTGTACATATGCTTGGTGTGGGACCAGAGTGACCGGAGGCCATTTCGGCACTTATTGTGGAAAGTGAAAAATTTGAGTTCATGAATATTGGAATTCTTGAGTTTTGATGGTTGGTTCTTGATTTCTAATGTTATTTATTGTTTTGAGCTTACGAGCGAGTTCTTGTAAGACTTATATACTTGTTTGGATGTTTGGAGCGGGGCCCAAGAGGATCGGGTGAGTTTTGGGGTGGTTTATGACCATTTTTGCATAATTTCAGCAGCTGACCTGCTGCTGGTGTTATGTGCATCACGAAGGCGGAGCTTGTCTCGCGTTCGCGAAGGGTTACATAGTGTTGGGGAAATTTTACACTCCGCGAACACAGAGCGCAGCTCGCAAAGGTGATGCCCTGGGGGGGGAACTGGTCTTCGTGAACGCGGTGACCCTTGAGCGAACGCATAGGCTTTAGGCGTTTTGGAGGCTAGTGGACTTTTTTTCATCACGAACACAATGTTGGGGACACGAACGCAGAGGCTTGGGGGAAGAAAGCCTTCGCGAACGTGATGGTCAACTGACCATTAGCCTTTACAAATGTGATGGTACACTGACCATTGGCCTTTTCGAACGCAAGAGTTGCTCCACGAACACGAAGAGCACCTGACGCCCAGGTTTATAAAGGGCTAAAAATCAAGATTTAACTACTTTTCACCATTTTTGAGACCTAGACTATGGATTTGAGAGAATTTTGAGGGAATTTTCACCCCAACTTCAGAGGTTACTAATATTAACTTAGTTTTTGTTTAATTTCATAATTTTTCATAGATTTGCACCTTTAAATCTACAGTTTTATAATATAGAAATTAGGGTTTTGGAGCTAATTTTAGAGATTTAAACCTAGATTTGCGGTCCGATTTTGATATAAATCACATATTTGGACTCGAAGATGAATAGATAATCGGGATTTGGTCTTGATTTCTGATTTCGACCAAGTAGGCATCAGGTTAACATTTTGTTATCTTATCCAAATATGTTAAAGATCGAACCTTTTTTATATTTGGGTAGTTGCTAAAGCGTGTTTTGACTTGTTTGGGCATTATTTGACTAGATTTGAGTGGTTTGGAGGCTTGTGCTAAGGGAAAGCTGTATTGGAGGGTTGATTTATTCTGAAAAGAGGCAAGTGTCTTGGTTAACCTTGATTTTAGGGAATTAAGATGTTATTAGGTCTATTTTCTATATGCTATATGTGTTGGCGACGGCGTATATGCAACATGACGAGTGTATATGTGTTGCTTTGGTGAAGCATGTGGGTAGAATTAACTTAATATATCGTGTTGCTTTTGGTATCATGTCTTTCATACATTAAATAGATTGTGAAACTCATTGATTGTGCTTATTTATGTCAATAGCTAT
This sequence comes from Nicotiana tomentosiformis, assembly GCF_000390325.3. Classification (NCBI taxonomy): domain Eukaryota; kingdom Viridiplantae; phylum Streptophyta; class Magnoliopsida; order Solanales; family Solanaceae; genus Nicotiana; species Nicotiana tomentosiformis. The sequence continues at coordinate 79,633,867 of NC_090816.1, read as the reverse complement.
AATGATCTTGTTGAGATATTGGGCGTTAAGATGTTGAAATGATTGGTTTGGCTATTGGTGTAAAAGTGATAGCTATCGTCCATATGGCTATTATGTTCAATCAATCTTCTTGTGAGGAAGAGTGATTATGCACGAATGATATTTTTTTGTTTTCTTTATATATTATTATCATTGCATGAAGGGTGTTTTCATGCTTATGAGGAAGAGTGAATATGCACTAAGGGTGTTTCCGTGCTTATGAGGATGAGTATAAATGTACGCAGGGTATTGCGGTGCCATTTGATTGATATTTCTTACCCATTGCTTTTACTATGCGGCATGAGGACTTGGCTATGTTGTTTAATGGTTGCCTTATCATTTTTCTTTGACTTGAGATGTTGTGAAATGCTTGTTTGGTGTTATTTGTCAAAGTATTATCGTTATTTTTCTGTAGTTGTTCTTTATTCCTCGTTGTCATGACCCAAAATCCCACCTTGAGGATCGTGATGGCACCTAGCCTCTAAGATTAGGTAAGCCTAACACGTGATAATAACAATAGAAATAAACAACTTAACTTTAAAATACAAACTGGTGTATGCCATAATATAGCCATAACGATAAACATGCCTACAACCCAAAACCCGGTAATACGGAGTTATAAGCTCTATAGAGAGTATACAAGAAATCTCAAATACAATATTGTTTTAGAATTCAATAAAATAATAGAAGGAAAACAATAAAAGGTGACTCAGGGGCCTGCGAGTGGAACAACAGGTATACTTGAAGTCTACCCAACTCAGCTCAATACTGTAGCGACTAGCATGATCCGAGGTACTTAGATCTGCAAAACAATGTGCAGAAGCGCAGTATGAGTACACCACAATTGGTACCCAATAAGTATCAAGACTAACATCAGTAGAGTAGTGACGAGGTTCAACTCAAGATAATCACTAGTCAAATAACCTATGTAAAATATCGATACCTTTATCAGCAAGAATAACAGAAAGTAATAACTGTAATATCATTAGAATAAGCGATAACAATTTATAACAAATAAAAGTCTCATTTCGACAATAATTCAGCAAATATAATCACACACACATGGCATCTCATGCCCAGATTATCAATCACCCTCGTACGGTAAAGACCTCGTGCCATAACATAAGTCACATCCCGCATGGCAAAAACCTCGTGCCACAATATAAGTCACACTCGCACGACAAAGACCTCGTGCCACAATATAAGTCACACTTGCACGACAAATACCTCGTGCCTCGACATATATCACAACTTCACGGTAAAGACCTCGTGCAACAATGTGTGTCGTACCTGTGTCAGTTACCAATAATGTGTTCAAGAGGAATTTATCAAGAATCAAATAAACTAATTCATGATAACAACTTTCCTTTTATTTCAATCCATTATATGCAAACAACTCAATAGAATATGGGATAACAACTCCACGTAGGTAAATCCATCTTGGGAACCAAATCATCAAGTAATAACAGAGTAATATATTATCATATTGGAAACAATGCAACAAATCACGTAAAATGCATGACACACACAAAGAATTCATAAGCACAAACAGGAACACTCCTTTTTCACCACCACACAAACATCATCAATAAAACTCCCCTAGGCCATCACCTATCATCTCCACATAGCCACCCTTATCTCACCGCATGCGCAACAATAAAGTAAATCCCTGCCTTGTCTCGCCACATGCATATTAATAATCATCTCACCTTGTCTCGACATATGCGGAAACTCGATATATATATAGCCCGCCTTGTCTCACCGCATGTACTATATCAACAATAATAATAGCACGTCATAAACCTCGTGCAATTACCCGAACAATACGCCAAACAAGTCCACATGTGCCATAATCATAACAACACAATATGCGAACAATTCTCAACAAGATATAAACTCATAATTTGCAAATGAAGTTCACAAGGACAAACCAATAATGGGAATGCGGATGGGTATTCTACTTAATAACATGAATTCAGCTAACTCAATTTAGCAACAATGTCACAAACGCCCAACTTTGCCAATTTAGAAAATGCAAATTCTAAAACATGATCTCTAGCATGGAACATGAACTCACTTAATCATCCAAAGTGAATACACAAAGAGCAAAAACCTCTCAAGAAAATCAAGGCAATACGAGCAACCTTAGGTCAAATCCGGTCATGAATCAACATACGACCGTGTATACACTCGTCACCTTGGGTATACGCCATTTATGCATAACACAAATAAGCAATTAGGCCAAATCCTAAGGGGTGATTCCGTCACACAATGTTAGGCAAGATACTTACCTCAAAAGCCCTCAATCAATACTCTAAAATATCTTTTCCAATGAAATTCGCCTCCGCTCGGTTCAAATCTAACCAAAAATGACTTAATAATATCAAATAATGCAAGAGAAACTAATTTCGATTAATAAAGTTAAGATCATTACATATTTCCAAAAAAGTCTATAAAAGTCAACTCTGGGCCCGCCTGATCAAAACCCAAGTCGATTTGTAGATCTTGACTCCTCATAACCCCACAAGTCCAAATATGTGTTTGGTTTTCAAATCCGAGTCCAATTCGACTATGAAATCTCAAATTTTTATTTTCAAATCATAGTGAAAAATCTTCAAAATTTTCCTTCAAATTCAATGATTTTGATGTTAAAATCTATAAGAAATCAAGTTAAAATATTGAAATTAAGTCAAAATTACTTAACCGGTAGCTAGATTAGAAAATCCCATCCAAAAATAGCCTCCCACCAAGTCTAAGGCCAAAAAATGTGATAAAATGAGACCAAGTCCCGAAATCCTAGCCTTTTGTTTAGCTGCGGATGTCGCAAACGTGACCCGGGGTTCGCAAATATGAACCCTCGCAATTGCGGAAAAACATCACAAAAGTGGCACCTGTTGATCCTAAGATATGTTGCAAATGTGACCCAGACTTCGCATTTGCGAAGTTAGGCCCATTCGCAAAACAGATCCTATGATCGCAAAAGCGATCCTATGATCGTAAAAGGTCCCTAATCGCAAAACCGATCAAAAGTTCACAAATGCAAAAACTGTAGCCCCAGCCCACCTTGCAAATACGATGCCCACCATGCAAATGCGAGGTCCGCAAATCCAAATAGGATCTCGCATTTGCGAGACTCGCAGCACCAGCCATGCACCAGTAAAATCTGAACCCTCTCAAAACACTCCAAAACGCATCTGCAACTCACTGGAGCGCCCCGAGCTCCACACTAAATATTTACACAAGTACATTAAATCAAAAAAACTTGCTTGAAAACTCAAACCACCAAAATAATATCCAAAACCATGAATCGTACACCCAAAACTCATAGGATTCACAATGAAACTCAAGAATCGCTAAAATCAAAATCAAGCGTTAAATTCCTATCAAACCAACTCAGAATGACACCAAACTTTTCACACAAGTCATAAATGACAAAACAAGCCTATTCCAAGTCATGATAGCAAAATCCAAACCCAAAGCCATGAAGTCAAATCATGGTCAAACTTTGAAAATTTCTAAACCTTTAAGAATGCCAACTTCGACAAAAAGAGCCAAATCAACCTAGGGACCTTCGAATCCAACTCCGAACATACGCCTAAGTCCAAAATCACCATAAAAACTTATTGGAACCACCAGAATATCGTTCTAAGGTCATTTCCACAAAAGTCAAAACCTCGGCCATCTTTCCCAACTTAAGTTTTCACATTAAGAACCAAACATTCCAAATCAATCTAAAACCTCCCCGTAATAAAACCAACCATCCCCTAAAGTCACATAGCCACAAATACACACACAGGAAACAGAGTTCAAATACGAAAATGACCGGTCGGGTCATTACATTCTCCCCCTCTTAAACAAACGTTCATCCTCGAATGTGCCAAGAGTCTTTCCCGAGCCATCAAATAGTTGTATAAACTCACCATACACATACCCATAGGTGATCCCACATCAACCCAATCCACACAAGCCTATCAATACCTTCTCGACTGAAGATTATTCCTTCCACCTTAACTGATAAGCCTTAGAACTAAATTTCAATATCTAAGCCTCCTTCTAAGATTCAATTAACACATATACACACTGTATCAACCTCGACCAGCTACAGCAAATCACAAATACATCCACAAGGTGTGACCACATGATATAACCCATCGCTCGTATACCCATAACAATATCTCCAACAACAATAGCTACCTATTACCAATCCCGGTACCGGTAAATAACCTCATATCAACTAGAACCTTGTTCCAAACCTCCACAACACTCATACCACTCACTCAACCAACAAGTCGTGGACTTCTCTCGCCTGGCTAGAACTAACGCTAAGCTCTAAGCTGATCAACGACATTCTTATCCCGACACACCTCATCCAAGTCCGATCACACCAATTCTAGGTCCAATGATCTCATCTCATTTAGTACAAGTTATTTGATCGATGCCACTTAGTCACGTACGTCGCAATCCATACCCAACAAGCAGCAGCCTGAATGTAACTGAAGATAGGAAGAGAAACACATGAGAGAACTATCCAACAAGTCCAGCAGGCGCAACTCCTTACTAGTACCATACTATGAATCCATCCCACAAGCGAGAAGCAAAACACACAAAATAATCATAAGGAATCTCATCCTAACATAACCCCACCGCGACACTTAGCCTGGTCCAAACATAGTGATCCATATGAAAATACGAGGATCCCATCCTCAACTCAGAATAACAAGTATGATAAACATCCCATCAATCAAAAATCTTACACTAACTCAATCTCGTAGAAAAATACCACAACACTCAACGGACTCCCCATGTCTGTGGAGCACCGCAACCGCAAGTCGTGGCCACAGCTCCAAATATCACGTCAAAACCCACCATATTAAGTAAAAGAAGGTCAACCCTAGTCTCACAGCCCCAATATTGACCAAACAAGAATGATAGACTCAGTCCACCAAAATAGAATCCCCAACAAGCATAGACATATAAACAGGATTACTCAAGGATCACGAAACATATCCAAACACAAAGTAGAATAGGATGACATATACAAATAAGTAGGACCCGGACCAAATAAAATGGATGTATCTCTATGACAAAACGGAACAATACCTGTAATGACATCATCTGGTGTAGTTGCCTCAGTTCTACCAGGGAAAGCATAACAATGGGCCTGACCTCCCCCTCTAAGACGCCCTCTACCCCATGTCTCCCATCTCTAGGTGGTTGTGCAGGTGTAGTAGCAACTGGAGCGGAACCCATAGCTTGAGTACTCTGCTGAGGTACACCCGCCCAGAGTCTGGGATAATCTCTCACCATAGGCCTGATATCCCCACACTCAAAATAACCTCTCTGCTGACGTGGTTGTGGGAACTGTCTGGAACAAGTGCCCTGGGATCCATGGATAACTGTAGTACCATGGGAAGCCTAAAGTGCAGACTGAACTGGCTGACCAACAAAACCTCTACCATGATACGCCTTACCCCCAAAATAGGGACCAGTAGATCCTCCAGGTCCACGAGGTTTCTTAGCCTCCCTATCCTCCTTATCTAGACTGCGGATGTGCTCCAACCTCCTAGCGATCTCCACAACCTAATGAAATGGAGTGTCAGTCTCCAACTCCCGTTCCGTCCCAAATTTGAGACCATAACTGAGCCCCTCAATAAACCTGTGGATTCCCTCTCTAATAGTGAAAACCAAAAGTGTGTGCATGATGAGATAACTCACTAAACCTCATAGAATGCTCGAGCACAGTCATAGCCCCTTGGCGCAACTTCTCAAACTCGGTGTGCAATGCATCTTTGAATGTCTATGGAATTAACTCCCTCAAAAATAGATTAGTGAACTGAGCCCAAGTAAGTGGCGCTGCACCAACTGGCGTACTCTCCTCATAAGTATGCCACCACTTATATGTCGGCCCCGTCAGCTAGAAAGTAGTAAGAGCGACCCCGCTAAACTCCACTATGCCCATAGTGAGCAGAATACGGTGACACTGGTCTATTAAACCTTGTGCGTCCTCAGAAGTTATGCCAGTGAAAGTAAGAGAATGATATTTCTTGAACTTCTCTAACCTCTTTTGCTACTCCTCTGACTCCACTGCCCTGACCTGAAGTTGAACCGCATTCACGGGCTGCACCGCCATAACACCCGGAGTCTGATCAACATGAGTATGTTGCTCTACAGTACGGGCGATGGAAATCTGAGCTCCACCCCCATCTTGTGAAGTAGCTAGTGCAACTGGAATCAACCCCGCCTGAGCCAAGGTACCAAACATGCTCAGGAAGTGCGCTAACGTCTCATAAAGTCCAGGGGTAGCGACCGGTGCCTCGGGTGCCTGCACCCCAACTGAAGCTACTTGTGGCTCCTAAACTACTGCTTTAGCAGGTGCTCTAGCTCTGGTATGTTCCCTTCCTTAGCCTCTGCCTCTGCCCCGACCCCTGGCAACACCGGCCCTGGGGGCAGCATCATTAGTAACAGCAGCTCGTGTCCTCACCTCGGTGAGGGAATAGAAAGATAAGGGCTCAAACTCTGAAATCAATAAATTTGTACAATAAGGAATGAAAGAAGTGAAGTTTCCTAATAGTTTCGTAGCCTCTCGAAGATAAGTACAGACGTTTCCATACCTATCCACAAGACTCTACTAAACTTGCCTATGACTAGTAGAACCTATGAACCTAGAGCTCTGATACCAAATTGTCACAGCCCAAAATCCCACCCTGAGGATCGTGATGGCACCTAGTCTCTATGACTAGGTAATCCTAACACATGATAATAACAATAGAAAAAAATACTTAATTGTTAAATAAAAACTGGAATATGCCATAACGATCAACGATCATACAATCCAAACCCAGTAATACTGAGTCATAAGCTCTACAGAGAGTATACAAGAAATCTCAAATACAAAATTGTTTTGGAATTCAATAAAATAGTAAAAGTAAAGTATTTGAATGTGACTCTGAGGCCTGAGAGCGGAACAACATGTATATCTTGAAGTCTCCCCTACTCAGCTCAATACTCTAGCATCCAGCATAATCCAAGGTACCTGGATCTGCACAAAAATATGCAGAAGCGTAGTATGAGTACACCATAATCGGTACCCAGTAAGTATCAAGACTAACCTCGGTGAAGTAGTGACGAGGTTTAAATCAAGACACTCACTAGTCAAATAACTCGTGCAAATATCAAAACCGGCAATCGAAAGAATAACAGAAAGCTATAACTTTAATCTCATTAGACTAAGCGATAACAATTTAGAACAAATAAAGGTCCCGCTTCGACAATAAGTAATCAAATAGAATCGCACACATATGGAACCTCGTGCCCACATTATCAATCATCCTCATAAGGCAAAGGCCTCGTGCCACAACATAAGTCACACCCCACACGGCAAAGACCTCGTGCCACAATATAAGTTGCACTCACATGGCAAAGACCTCATGCCACAATATAAGTCACACCCACACGGCAAAAACCTCGTGCCTCAACATATACAACAACTGCACGGTAAAGACCTCATCCCACCATGTGTGTCGTACCCGTGTCAATTACCAATAACGCGTTCAATATGAATTTATCGAAAATAAAATAAAGTAATTTCATGATAACAACTTTCCTTTTATTTCAATCTGTTTTGTTGCCAACAACTAAATAGAATATGAGATAACAACTGCACATAGGTAAATCCCTTTTGACAACCAAATCATCAAGTAATAACAGAGACACAGATTAGGACATTGGAAACAATGCAACAAATCACGTAAAATGCATGACACACACAGAGAAGTCATCGGCACAAATAAGAATACTCCTTTTTCACCACCACAAAAACATCATCAATAAAATGCCCCTAGGCCATCACATATTATCCCCACATAACCACCCTTATCTCACCGCATGCGCAACAATAAAGTAAATACCTTCCTTGTCTCACCACATGCATATTAATAATCATCCCAAGCTGCCTCCCCACAAGCGCAATCTCGATAGATATATATAGCCCGCCTTGTCTCACCATATGTGCAATATCAACAATAACAGTAGCACAGTAGAAACCTCATGCAAACACCCCAATAATCCGCCCAACAAGTTCACATGTGCCATAATCATAACAACACAATATGACAACAATTGTCATCAAGATATAAACTCACAATTTACCAATGCAGTGCTTAAGGAAAAACTAGTAAAGGGAATGCGAATGAGTGTTCAAAATAATAACATGAATTCAGCTAACTTAATTTTGAAAAAATCTCACAAATGCTCAACTTGGCCACTTTAGGAAATGCAAATCCTAAAACATGATCTCTAGCATGGAACATGAACTCAACTAATAATCCAAAGTGAATACACGAAGAGCAAAAACCTATCAAGCAAATCAAGGCAATAAGAACAACCTCGGGTCAAATTCGGTCATGAATTACATATACAACTATGTACACACTCATCACCTCGGATACACGTCATTTATACATTACACAAACAAGCAATTAGGCCAATTCATAAAGGGTAATTCTCCCACACAAGGTTAGACAAGATATTTACCTCAAAAGCCCTCAATCAATACTCTAAAATAGCTTTTCCTATGAAGTTCGCCTCTGCTCAGCTAAAACCTAACCAAAAACAACTTAATAATATCAAATATCGCAACAGAAACTAATTTCGATTAATAAAGTTAAGATCTTGATGCATTTCCCCAAAACTCAACAAAAGTCAACCCCAGGCCCGCCCGGTCAAAACTCAAGTCGAAGGGTAGATCTTGACAACCCATAATCCAACGAGTCCAAATATGTATTTGGTTTTCAAATCCAAGTCTAATTCAACTCTAATACTCAAATTTTTATTTTTCAAAACATAGTCAAAAATTCCCAAACTTTTCCTTCAAATCCCGTGATTTTGATCCATAAGAAATCAAGTTAAAATATTGAAATTGAGTCAAAATCACTTCCCTAATAGCTATATGTGAAAATCCCCTCAAAATATTCGCCTCCCACCAAATCTAGGGCTCAAAATATAATAAAATGAGACTAAGTCTCGAAATTCCAACCTTTTGTTCAGCTGCGGATGTCATAAATGCGACTAACGGTTTGCAAATACGAACCCTCGCAATTGCAGAAAAACCATCTCAAAAGTGGCACTTGCTGATCCCAGGAAATGTTGCAAACGCGACCGTGACTTCGTATTTGCGAAGTCAGGCCCCTTCGCTAAAGCGATCCTATGATCGCAAAAGTGATCTCCCCTTGTAAGGCCCCGTAAAATTTTGCCTAAAACCCGAGGTTTCATGGTCTGCATACCGCAGATCTGCCGCAGACTGAGGCAGAAATCTGGGCAAATTTTCGGATCATTATGCGGTCCATTATGCGATCGCATAATTATTTTGAGGACCGCATAACCCATCGCAGACCTAGCTCAAAGGTTTTCGGAGAGTGATTCTGCGGTGCATTATGCAACTGTAGAATAGGTCTGCAGACCGCAGATCGGTCGCAGAGTGAGGCAGAAGTGCCCAGTTTGGGGGGCCATTATGTGGCCCATTTTTCGGGCTGCAAAAGCGTTATGCGGTCGCATATGCGACCGAAGCTTCATTTTTATAATTTAATAACTCGTCCCCAATTCATTTTATCTAGCCATAGGGATCATTTTTTAGGGGTTATCTGATATTTTAGAGAGAGGAGAGAGCTATCCTAGAGCGAGAAAGGGGATGATTCAATGATTTCACTACTCAACTTGGATCAAGCTTTGGAATTTCATCTAAAGGAACTTTCCAGGGTATCTAAAAGGTAATAATTTCTTCCCCCAATTCTCCAATTTTGAATTTGGGTAGAAGAGGGGTAAAGGGGGAGGGTGATTCTTAGGTGTGATAATAATATTTATACATGCATATACCAATAAGGTTTATGGGAAGATTGTTGAGCTCAAATGGGTAAAGATTGGGTTGTGGAGTGAATGAAATCTTGTGGTAGAACCTTGTAATCAAGTTTGCACATCTAAAGTTTGATAAAATGCTCAAATGAGCTGAAACTATGAATATCTTCTTAATTTATATTCAATTTTATTATGTCTCAAAATAGATTGAAGTTGCTAGGATTTCCGAAATATTATAGTAATTTAAGGAAAGCTCAAAGCGAGGTATGAAGGCTAAACGCTTCTTCTAGTATTGAAATTCCCGAATCCTTGTAAATTTCTATCATGTATAGTCGAACTTGAAATGCTATTGATGTGGGGTATTCAACTAGTAAAATTGATTCTCGATTGGCATAACGTGTTAGAAACCTCGTGTGTTAATGACTCTCTATTTTTTACTTAATTATGTTATTCTCCTTTTTTTGGGAAGAAGATCTTGTATGAACTCAATGGGATTAAACACTCATAAATCATGTGATGTGACCTTGTGAACTTACACTCGCTAAGGCCAAAGGTGCCAAATGGTTGATTTAAAAAGGGAACTCTCTTGTATAAACTATTATTGTTCTGGGAATCCGAAGTGTGGCATTGTGAATACATCTCCACCCACATACATTGGGGTGAGTCGGCGGGGCCGCTTTGTATAGCATTGTGGTATTGTGAATACACCTCCACCCGCATACATCGGGGTGAGGCGGCGGGGCTTCTTTGTGTAGAGTTTGCGGCATGGTGAATGCTCTTCCACCCGCATATATTAGGGTGAGGCGGCATGGCCGCTTTGTGTAGAGTTTCTGGTATTGTGATTGCACCTCCACCCGCATATGTTGGAGTGAGGCAGCAGGGCCGCTTTGTGTAAAGGTAGTTGTAGAGGATCCCCGTCTTATGAATTTATAATTGTTATTGAAAGATCTTAATAAATTTGCTATGGCTTTAACGGCTAACTAAGCCTTTTATTTTTATCATGATTCATCATATCCATGTTGTAATTCCAAGTCCTTGTATATGTTTGGTTTTCATACTAGTACTATTCGACATGTACTAACATCCCTTTTGCTGGGGGCGCTGCATCTTTAATGGATGCAGGGGGTTCCATAGCAGGTGGTACTGATCAGTGATAGCAGCACACACACCCCCCTCCCCCCTCAGCTGACTTGGTGAGCCCCACTTCATTCCAAGGTCCTGTATATCTTGTTCCATGTACATAATGTGGGTTGTATCTGTTTTTGGGAAGGTTAAACTAAAAATGTTGTAACCGTATCATCTGTTCCACTTTAACTATGATTGTACAATGTACTGTTTTGGAGACTTGTTAATGACGTAACTAATGAAAATGAACTGGTGTTATTTACATGACCTCTTACTGTAATGTCAAATTAATAAAATGTATTCTTCTCTTTATTCATGGGTAAGTTGGGTAGAAGATATTGTACAGGCTTGCTCGGCCGGGGTATCTCGGTTGAGTGCCAGTCACGCTCCCCGAGGTCGGAGCGTGACACCCCTGACCAGGCCCCCAATCACAAAAGTGATCAAAAGTTTGCAAATGCAAACACTACAGCCCACCTCGCAAATGCGAACAGGATCTCGTATTTGCGAGACCTGCAGCATCAGCCCTGCACCAGCAAAATCTAAACCCTCTCAAAACACTTAGAAATGCGTCTGAAACTCACTCGAGCCCCTGGGGCTCCACACTAAACATTCACACAAGTACATAAACATTGTACGAACGTGCTCCCAAGCTCAGACCACCAAAATAACATTCGGAACCACGAATCGAACACCAAAAATACATCGGATTCACAATAAAACTCAAGAAACGCTAAAATCACAACCAAACGTCTGATTTCTATCAAACCAACTCAGAATGACACCAAACGTTGCACACACGTTAAAAATTACAAATATGACCTATTACAAATCCCAAAATCAAAATCTGAACATATAGTTATAAAGTCAAACCATGGCCAAACTTAGCAAATTTCTAAACCTTTAAAAATGCCAACTTTGGCAAAAAGGGCCAAATCAATCTAGGGATCTCTGAATCCAATTCTGCACATACACCTAAGTACAAAATCACCATACAAACATATTGGAACCACCAGAATACCGTTCCGGGGATGTTTCCACAAAAGTCAAATATCTGTCAATATTTTCAACTTAAGCTTCCAAACTAAGAACCAAGCGTTCCAAAACCTCCACGGAATCAAAATCAACCATCTCCGCAAGTCACATAGCCACAAATACACACACTGGAAGCTTCAAATGGGGAATCAGAGCTCAAATAAGAAAAACGACCAGTCGGGTCATTACACTCGTACTATTTCTGCTTCTTATTACTCTCATTATCTAACTCGTTATATTTCTTGTTATCTTACTTGTTATTTCTCCTCGTTATCTTAATTTCTATATCTCTCAACATTTTTCCTCGTTATTTAATGGAACAGGATTATATATTAGGTGTCTTGTCTTAGCCTTGTCACTACCTCGTCATAGTTAGGCTTGAAACTTATGGAGTACATTAGGTCGGTTGCACTCATACTACACTTATGCACTTTTTGTGCAGATACTGACATCGTATCTAGTTGTACTCAAAGGATTGAGTAGATGGTGATTTGAGGTACTCGAGGTAGTATTGCACTCTCGTCCGCGGGCCTTGAAGTCACCTTTCTATTAGATCTTCTACTATTTATTTGTATCGAACAATGTTATTTATCATTTCAGACGTTGTATTTAGTAAATCATTAGAAGCTTAAAAGCTCGGTGCCGGCAATTCTGAGAGTTTATTAGATGAATGTTTGGTTGACTTGTTATGTATTACTGAACTTTACTCTTTACTATGATATCATGTTGTTTTATGCCTTTTTTGTTCCTTTATTTCTGTTAAGTGTTGGCCTGCCTAGCAAGCGTTGTTAGGTGCCATCATAATCCTTTGGTTGGGAATTTGGATAGCGAAAGATAACTACACAATCAATTGGGGGCTGCCATGTACACAGAGTATTAAATGGAAAGGACCCATGCCTTTCTAGATTCAAAAGTAAAAATTGTGGTTTTATGCAATTTCTTGCTCAAACCTTTTTACTTTTGGGATATCATTCTGAAAACTATTATAGCAACCCCTTTGGCAAGGTGCAACTTACGAAACAAAGTTAATTTACTACTTACAATGTTCAGAAGATATTAATCTAAAAAGACATTCATAATTATTTAGTAGCTGAAATAGGCTCATGCGATAAGGAAATACAATGTAAAAGTATCAAGATAATGTGATACAACCCTCTTGAATAATCAACACGCTAAAGCAACTTCCTAACAAAATTATACTTTTCATTCGACATCACTGCAGGTTTATATTGTACATGAATCTCAAACTAGCAAGCATAAAAGGAAAACTAGTCTTCTCCTTTGTACATATTTAAAAGACAAAGTATAAATTTAGCATATTACAAGACCTGGGTTATTAAAACACCCTAAAACAGCGAAATAAGTCATGAAGTTCAAGTTACAAGCTTATGATCATGAGATCCAATAAGCCTCCTAAATTACATACATAAGTTTGACACATAGATCATGTACACATCCCAAAACTATACAAAACCTAGGTGCATATGCAAATGTGATCTCCACAAAAGCTCCCGAAAAGTCTACTCCCAAAGGCCTTCTTCAAATCTCTTCTCGCACATTACCTACAATAAAAAATAACTATCGCTAAGCATAAAGCTTAGTGGTCTATAAACTTTAGGCTTGGAGCCATTACATTCTCCAATTCCCCTTTTCAGTGGTAGGTGTATCAAATGAAACATAAATTTAAATCAAGTAAAAAAATATATCAAATGTATCGAATAAAAAACCTTGAAGTGTTTCCAAATATCAATAACAATGTTCAAGATTCAAGTGTCAAGAATGCGTATAATATCAATCCAAGAGAGTTTGCCAAATATCCATTTTTTGTTAATGTTACGTCATGACATCACACTAAGCATAATCAAATATCAAGATGGACCGAAGCCCAAAATCGAGTAGGGTCGAAACCCAATAGTCAACAGAATCAAGAACTATATTAAAAATGGCTTTGTAGTTCGTACTTAACACGGACAAGTTCTATAACTTAAGACGAACTACAAATCCAAAGTAAATATAGCAAAAGATCCAAATCAAGAGGCATGCTGAGATGAGTGACAAAGTCACTGCCACAAGAAGGACAAAGTCCCAACAAGAATGCAAAATGATCAAGCAATCCGTACGAGTGGGCGATTTAGTGAATATCTTACAATACTTGATATAACACAAATAAATGATATAAATTAAATACCAAAGAAACAAATTCTCATTTTATTTCAAACCATTCCAGCAAGTAAAAATAGTACAAAGTTTATTCACAAACCTTAGTGTTTTACCACAAAATAGTTCAACCACAACTTGAGGACGTTCGAATCGTCTATGCCATAGACCAACCAAATCTGTCCACTTCCTCAAACACTTACCCTTAGATTTTACAAGGATATATATACCTTAAATACATAATCAAATATCTATATAAGTTCAGTGACTTCAGCATGTCGAACTCAACATGATATTGGTGAAAATCACCCTATATATTTGAAACAGAAATTTTGAACAATCCCACTGTCTTGTGTTGTGGCTGAGGTTTGAAGAAGTAAACGAACAAAATAGACTTTATGGTCTACATTAAAGTTATAGATGTATGTCTTAGGGTTCCGAGGAATCTTTAAGCACCTAAATATCAATTTCGTAAAAAGAGTTATGCTAAAAATACTAATAGTAGTACAGGGAGGGTTTGCAAAATAGAAAATCTGGGCAGCACCTACCCTGTACTTTATCATCCCTTTTTGGGTAAATACAAGTAAAACTAGGTTTTGGTGCCTGAATAATTAGTTTTAGAGCTATGAAATATCTTTCCAGCAAAGCTTAGATCACTTAAAATGGAGCTCGATACAAGAAGATATGGAAAAAAAAATAGTTGTCTAGTGTAAAAATGGGTTTAGAAACTTACCACAAAAGAGATGAGCAACTTACACCAAGAACTAGTTTGGCTGGTTGGTTTAATGAAAACTTCTGATGGTATTCATATAGTATTTCATGTGATTAGAAGAAGAGAGGGTATGGGTTTTCTTTGGCATGAAGGAATGAAATATGAGAGGAGGTTATGGAAAAGCCAGTCACAAAAGTAATATATATAAACTTTGGATAAGTATGAAAAAAATGGCTGCCCAAAGTACTAAATATCTTTAGATAATATGGAAGGTTTGTTTCCCAAAACATTATACATATCTGTTGTGTTTAATAAAAATTAATCAAAAACACCATGGAACTTCTTTATAGATATTAACATAATCTAGAGTAAGAAACTTTCCTATATCGTCAAATTCACATTTAGGAAGTGCTAAATAAAATCTATCCTCATTATAAAGATGTTCAATCGAGAATACAAACATTAGTTAAATCTTTGGGGTGTTACAACTCTCTCCCCCTTAAATAAATTTTATCCCGAAATTTAGCTTACACTAGTCCCAAAACAAATGTGGATATCGAACTCGCATATCCTCTTCTTGCTCCCAAGCAGCTTCTTTGCTAGAATGATTTCTCCAAAGGACCTTCACTAAAGGGATTCTCTTATTTTTAAGCTCTTTTATCTCACGCGCTAAGATTTGAATTGGTTCTTCTTCATATATCAAATCAGGATTGACCTCAATAGACTCAATAGGAAGAACATGAGATGGATCTCAGTGGTATTTTCTAATCATAGAAACATGGAAGACGTTATGGATCTTTTCTAACTCAGATAGAAGAGCTAGTTTATAAGCAACTGGGCCAACTCTCTCAAGTACTTCATATAGTCCAATAAATCGAGGATTAAGTTTTCTTTTATGGCCAAATCTCATAATCTTCTTCCATGGAGAAACCTTTAAGAATACCTTATCGCCCGCTTGATACTAAATTTCATGCCTCTTAAGATCGGCATAAGACCTTTGTCTATCTGAAGCAATTTTTAAGCGGCCCTTGATGATTTTCACCTTAGCTTCAGTTTGTTGCACAATCTCAGAACCCACTGATCACGCCCAACTATGACTTATAAAAAGGACTAAGCGGTCGCTGCAAAAATAATCATATTTAAGAGTCCGGAGTCGAATACCACAGGGAACTAACCAATTTGCTTCAACTTTTTAATATCACTAATGATAAGCTCAGACAACTTTCAGAGTTTACAATTTGATTTGTGAATTAACGAAAATTACTTAACTAAGACATAATAACAATAAAAACTATCAACTAGCAAGAATGAGGTTGAATCAAGGATAAAAAGTTCTAGGGTTTATGATTTCCCCAATTGCCGGATTAATTCCTAATACGTTAGCTATAATCTCGCCGCACCACTCTCTAAAGAAGATGAGTTCTTGTTTATCGTAATTATCTCTCGATCAATTACGATTTTTACTAGAAGTATTCTCTCGAATTACTCTAGCTGACAATTCGTACAACTCATAAAGTTCATGCCAAAGCTTTGTTATCTCTAATCCCGCTTTTAAATCCAAGTAATTAATCTCTTAACTTACTGGCATTGTTCAACAACAATCTAATCAAGTATTCTCTCTCAAGAAACACAAGATATCTAGACATGATTAATCAAGGGCCCTTCAATTAACCACAAGAAGTACATAGTTGAACAATTAGAGAGTAAAAACGGCTCAATTATATCAATATGCAATTAAGAAGCCATCCAAAAATTGGTTCCATCAACCCTAGATGATGAGTTTAGCTACTCATAATACTATGCAAGATTACAATATAAAAAGTCATAACCAACAATAGAAATATGAAGAAGAAAGTGAAAAACTCTTAGAAGAATTCTCCGCCTTGCTCCTTGTGTGTTTCTTGCCTCCCAAAGTATTGTGTAACCCTTCAAAAATGGCTTGAGGTTGTATTTATACCGAATAGGGTTGATGTAGGGCATCCTTGATCTCCCTTATACATAAGACATACGAGCCAATAAGGCCAAAATAACTACGCGTACACTGAACATAGGCCGACAAGGCCATACAATCTTTTACGTATATGACATTTGTCTACAAGCCTCTAAGAATACATAATTTTCATAAAGGTCGGGACAGAGTCCCGCATACCAAACAATACACATCTAAATCATACTGACCAAACAAGTAACTCCGGAGCAAATAGAGCGCACCAATATCTTCCGCTGAGCTAATAGCCTACTTGGAGGGCTCTCGACCTGTCTATCGGGACCTGCGGGCATGAAACGTAGCATCCCGGGCAAAAGGGACGTCAGTACAAATAATGTACCGAGTATGTAAGGAATAAAAATTAGTAAATAATAGACATGAGAGAAACATGGAGTAAAAGACTCGACATGTACGTCTGCATAGCTTTGTGAATCATTTCATTTTTATAATGTCATGCATATGCGTATAAATGTCATACCATGCATAGGTATATACGTTCATAACATCATCAAGCCTCTGAGGGCATCCCATCATATTATTTCGGCCACTGTGGGAAAATCATCAACGTATACCAGCTGATCAGGTGGTGGTACGTATATAACGCCATAACCTTTTTACATATCCCATATACATATAATATACGCGTATATAACACCATCTGGTCATGGGTTAATGTACATGTATAAATGCATGAAATGCATAAGAATTATATTAATAAGATTTCTCGGAATATCATAAAATCAATATGCCTTTCGGATAAACTTTATGAAATACGTATTTTTCTGAGACCAATGAACAGATGATAGAATAATAAGACACATGGGGAATCAAGAATATAGACACCCCTAGTATTTCTATGAATAGAGTCATTTATGAAAGTTGTGTATTTTGCTCGTTTTATTTGTATCATTTGGATCATGCCAAAAAGAAAGAAGGGATAGCCTTAACATACCTGAACCGATTCTCTTGACAATCCCTTTAACACCCGTTGATTGCGACAACACGTAATAGCGGATCGAAGTAGGGGAAAATCCGTATGATATTCTTGAGAAAGATTGCACCTACTCCCTTATAATTGCAAAATCTCATGTTGTTTAAGATGCTATGAAATCTAGTTGAATTGCTATGAGAATCTCATTGAAGACGATATGAAAATCTTGTTGAAGATGATATGAAAATCTCACGTTACTAGTAGTCTTGTATGAGTTCTTGTAGCAAATTTCATATAATCACTTTGTGAAATTGATCATAACCTTGTATGATACTTGCTGGAGCAATCACGTTGAAAGACTTTTATGGGTTTAGTGAATTTCATATCTTTGTGAATTAGTCAAAATCTTGAATTGAGAAGCCTTTGGTTTTGATCAGGTTCTTTAATCAAATGGGATGAGGTGCTCATCTCTTTACATGTTGCCACTTTGCCAAGTGATTTAAGAGTCACTTAATGGCTCTTATGTGGCTGCCACGTGGGGGGCTTTGTCCCCACCTACTAATTATCCACAAATCCTTAATTATATTGTTAATCTCTCATTAAACTAATAATTAACTAGTTACTCACATAATTAAGAATTATCTCAAATTACTAAAAATATTACTCATTTTTAACACACTTTATACATCATACTAACATGGTTATGTGGTACCTTGTATGGCACAGGTCTAAAAATACCGGTATTATAGCTTTGACCCTATTTTATCCTAAGATGACAAACTTCGACGAAATTCATTTTCTTCGATTTGCTTACCCTCTTACCTTCACGAATTTACTCGTCACTTGTTTGAAATAGCATAATGCTTAAAATCCCAAAATAATCTCAATCCCGAACTTACGTCAATTAACTTACAATGAAACTTTAACGTATAAAAATGCGGGATGTAACATCTCATTTTCAAGCTTTCATCAATTTATTTATGGCGTACTTTCACGTACGAAAATATAGGGTGTAACAAAATAAAAGAGAGATAACACTAGGGAGGGGAACATTTTTACCTGTTAGCCGACGAGAATGGGAGGTGGCAGGCGTTAGTGGTGTAAGGGAGGGGCAGGCAAGGAATTTGGGTGTGGGGAGATTGACGTGAGAGAGAGGGACAGACGTGCGGGGGAAAGCGGTCGTTGGGTTTAAGTGAGAAAGAGGGGAGGGGATTTGGGTTTTACTAGTTTCATTATTTCCTTTTATTTTATTTTATAATATAACTTACATGGGAGCATGCCAGGTCCAATGTAATTCTCTATACTTCATTGTTTTGCGAAGTTGGTACCACTGTTAGCGTGCCAACATTCGTGCAATGTGCTGGACCTAGCACGCTCAGTCACTGATTTTTTTTCCTTCACCCTTGAGCGATGCTTCCTTGCATATTTTTTTTCATACCTGCAACACTCAAAAACATGTCACACACCCCAAAAATCAAAATCAAAATCAAAGAGAAAAATGAACAAAATCACGAACTTTGGGTTGCCTCCCAACAAGCGCTTAATTTAACGTCACGACACGATGACTTACAACAAAATCATGGGTTTCCTTCCAGGAAGCCCTTGATTTAACATCGCGGCACGACGTAGGATTTCAGGAATATGCTTTGCTCACATATTGGGGTTCGCTCAAGTACATCACCTCTTTCTCGCATTTTTCTTTAATCATTCCAAGGTAATGCTTCAACCTTTGTCAATTCCCTTTTAATCTGTTAGTTCTATCTTCAGACTCAATTTTTACCGCTCCACTTGGGAATACTTGCACAACTCTAAATGGTCCGGACCATCTAGATTTCAGCTTACCCAAAAATAATCTCAATCTCGAGTTATACAACAATGCTAAATCAGTGATCGTGCATCATCTTCATCCTTTCCTTATACAAACTCCTACTCTTGAATGCCTGGAATCGAAACTTCTCGAGTTCGTGTAGCTCTATAACTCTACTTGGGCCAGCGGCTTCTATATCCAAATTCAACTGCCGCAATGCCCATAAGGCTCTATGCTCAAGTTCCACCGGTAGAAGGCAGGCTCTTCCAAACACCAGCTTGTATGGAGACATACCGATTGGAGTTTTAAATGCTGTGTGGTAAGCCCATAATGCATCATCCAACTTCCTTGCCCAATCAGTCCGAGTAACATTCACTGTCTTAGTTAGGACACTTTTGATTTTCCTGTTAGATACTTCCACTTGCTCGCTCGTTTGCGGGTGGTATGATGTGGCAACCTTATGGCGAACTCCATAGTTTTCTAGCAACTTTGCAAAAGCTCTATTGCAAAGATGAGTTCCACCATCACTGATTATAGCTCTCGGAGTGCCAAATCATGTGAAAATATTTTTCCTTAAAAACATTATCACTCCTTTTGCATTATTTGTTGGAAGAGCCACAGCTTCAGCCTATTTGGAGACATAATCAACTGCTACCATATGTACTTGTTACCATACGAGCTGACAAATGGTACCATAAAATCAATCCCCCATACATCAAATACTTCCACCTCTTGAATTGTAGTCATCGACATCTCATGACGGCGAGATATGTTGCCAGTTCTTTGGCACCCATCACAATTTTTCACACAAGCATGGGCATCCTTGAATAAAGTCAGCCAATACAAGCCCAACTCCAACACTTTTGCAGTTGTCCTAATTCATCCAAAGTGCCTACCATATTGTGAAGCGTGACAGGCCTGCAAAACAGAAGATTGATCTTTCTTGGGGATACACATCCGGATCATGTTATCCACACTGATTTTAAAAAGTAAAGGTTCATCCCAATAATAAGACCGACAATCACAAAAAAACCTTTTCTTTTGGATCGAAGAGAGTTCATAAGGTACAATACCGATTGCCAAATAGTTAGCAATATCAGCATACCAAGGCATCTCCTCCATTGCCACTGCCAGTAATTGTTCATCCGAGAATGTCTCTGTTATATCTTCAACCTCTATATTCTTTTCAGCTCCCTCCAACCTTGAAAGGTGGTCTGCCACTTGGTTCTTTGTTCCTTTCCTATCGCAGGTCTCCAAATCAAATTCTTGTAGCAAAAGAACCCAACGGATCAAGCGTGGCTTTAACTCCTTCTTTGTTATTAAGTACCTAAGTGCTGCACGGTCAGTATAAACAATCACTTTTGAACCTATCAAATAAGACCTGAATTTGTTGAATGCAAACAATACAGCTAACATCTCTTTCTCAATCACGGTATAATTGAGTTGTGCACCGCTTAGCGTTCTACTTTTATAGTAAATTAGATGCACCATTTTGTCCTTTTGCTGCCCCAAAACTGCTCATATAACATAGTCACTTGCATCACACATGAGCTCAAAAGGTTGCTCCCAATCGAGTGCAACGATGATTGGTGCAGTCACTAATCTCTTCTCCAGATCCTTAAATGCTAACCTGCAATCATCAAAAAACACAAAGGGTAGATCCTTTTCGAGTAGTTTACACAATGGATTAGCAATTTTAGAGAAATCCTTTATAAACCGCCTGTAGAAACCGGCGTGCCCAAGGAAACTTCTTACAGCCTTGACCGAAGTGGGCGGTGGAAACTTCTCTATCACGTCAACCTTAGCATGGTCGACCTTGATACCCTTACTTGATACTCAATGCCCCAAAACTGTACCTTCTTGTACCATAAAATGACACTTCTCCCAATTCAGCACCGAATTTGTCTCTATACACCTTTTCATCACTCTTCTCAAATTGTTAAGACAGTCATCGAATGAATTTCCCACCACTGAGAAATCATCCATAAAGACTTCCATAATATCTTCAACCATATTAGTGAAAATGGCCAGCATACACTTCTGGAAAGTGGCCGGTGCATTGCATAGGCCAAACGGTATTCTCCGAAAAGCAAAGATGCCATACGGATAAGTGAATGACGTTTTCTCCCTATCCTCAGGGGTTATTTTTATCTGACTGTACCCCGAATATCCATCCAAAAAGCAAAAGTCAGACCCCCCTACCAATCTATCTAACATTTGGTCAATGAACGGCAAGGGAAAGTGGTCCGGGTGGCATTGTTAAGTTTTTTGTAATCCATGCAAATTCGCCAATCTGTGACCGTACGAGTAGAGATCAACTCATTAATCTCATTATGTACAATAGTCATGCCACCTTTTTGCGGAACATATAGGACTGGGCTTACCCAGATGCTATCCTAGATAGGAAAAATGATGCCTGCATCCAGCTACTTAATCACTTCCTTCTTCACCACTTCCTTCATGTTTGGGTCCAATCTTCTTTGATACTCCATGGAAGGCTTGTGCCCCTCTTCTAAGAAAATATTATGCATATAAAAGGCCGGGCTAATACCCTTAATGTCTACCATGGTCCAACCAATAGCAGTTTTACATTCCTGTAACACTTGTAAGAGTTGTTCTACCTACACAGCTAACAAACCAGATGAGATAATAACAGGTAAAGTAGAGTTAGGCCCTAAGAAAGCATACCTGAGGTGAGCTGGAAGTGGTTTCAGGTCCAACTATGGTGCTCCTCTATTGACGACTTCGCAGGTGGTATTTTTCTTTCTTCTAAGTGTAATGGCTCAAACTGAGGTTCCCTTTTCCTGAAACCTTGAACTTGGAGAGCCATAACCCACTCTGACAACTCTTCACCATCCACTTCTTTTAAATTCATCAAACAAGCTTCCAATGGGTCTCCGACGTGAAGAGTATCATCCTTCTCTTGTAGTATCACATCAACTGCCTCCACTAGCGAACAATTTGCAAATTTGCTAGGCCTCTTCATAGATTGTTGAACGTTGAATATTATTTCTTCATTGTTCAATCTCATTTTCAACTCTTTAGTCTCACAGTCAATCAATGCTCTCCGAGTAGCTAAAAAATGGACTTCCCAAAATTATGGGTATTTCTTCATCAACCTGGCAGTCAATTACAACAAAATCAGCAGGAAATACAAACTTTCCCACTTGAACGAGCATATCATCCAGAATTATTGTTGGCCTTTTCACTGTGCGATCAGCCAGTTGCAGTAACATTGAGGTTGATCTAGCTCTACCAATGCATAACTTTGTGTAGATTGCCAAGGGCATCAAGTTAATACTGGCTCCCAAGTCACACAATGCTTTAGCAAAAGCATAACTCCCAATTGTGCATGGGATAATGAAACTACCGTGATCAGACAACTTTTGAGCCATAGGCCTTGTCACTACAGCACTATAAGTTTGAGTGAGAGTCACAGTAGACAGGTCCTGGAAGTCAAACTTTCGAGACATCAAATCCTTCATCATCTTAGCATAGCCTGGAATTCCCTCAAAGCATCCATCAGAGGAATATTTAATTGAATCTGCCTTAGCATTTCCATGAATTTTCTATATTGATCATCTTTCTTTTGCTTTGCCAGTGTTTGAGGGAATGGTGCTGGAGGTCGCTTCTATCCGCTGATCTGTGTCTTTTCCTAATTAGAAGTCTTTTCTACTTCATGTTCTGGGAGTTGTTCAATTTCTTTCTCCTTACCTTTGACAACTTGTGCTTGTTCAATTACAACCTCTATGAGCTCCGTCGACTCTTTAATCTCGAATGATACTGGAGTAGGTGGCACTATCTCTCTATTTAATTGAGCAAATTCTTGCTCTCTATCCAAATGCCTTCCATTCCTAAGACTTACTGCTATTAATTAATTCTAGTTCTACTCTTTTGGATTGATGTGTGTGTCTGCAGGCAATGTTCCTTGTGGGCGATTGTTCAAAGCCATGGAAAACTGGCCTAACTGAGTTTTAATTCCTTTAATAGCCGAGTCATGTACGGCTAACTTTTCTTGCATCTTTTCATTAGTCCCAACGATTTGTTGCAACATGCCCTTGATTTCTATCATATTATTATCTTCTTGTCTGGACAATTGCTGTTGATGAGGTTGTTGGTAAGACAATGATTATTAGTGCTTTTGATTGTAACCTGGTTGCCTTTGCTAGGGCACAACTTGGCCATGTGGTCGTGCTCCCACAGGATTAGTATTGTACTATTGATGGGCTGGTTTGTACTGCTGATTTTAGGGTCCCCATTGTTGTCCACCTTGCCTTTGACCCCCAAAATTATTTACCTAATTCATGTCTTCTCTGAAGCCTTGGTTATCATTTTCTCCACTCCACGAGCAAACATACTGCTGATTGATGCAAGGAGTGCATAGGCCTCCATTTGTTGTGTCAACAATGTGAACCTGTTTTGTGCCCATCTCGTCAATTTTCTTTGCCAACAAACTCATCTGGTTCATTAGAGTGGCTATGTTTTCTGCATTTGTATTGTTTGGGTAAAGAGCAACGGAATGCACTATTAGAGTGAGTGTTGTATCTCTCGTCATCCAGCCTAAATTTTGAGCCATCTTGTCAAGAAGAATCGTACACTCTGTGAATGATTGGCTCAAGAATGCACCCCCCCCCCCCGCTAAAACATTTATATTAGCCTTTAGACTGTCAGCCAAACCCATATAGAATCTTTGTCCTAGCATCTGATCTGGGATGCCATGGTGTGGACACTTTACCAACATACCCTTAAACCTCTCCCAGGTTTCTTGTAAAGTTTCAGTTGGTTTCTTCCTGAACTGCAATATCTCATCAATTTGCCTTGCAGTCTTGTTGGGTGGATAAAACTTGTTTAAATACTGCTTGACTAGTTCCTCCCAAGTAGTAATGGAGTTTATTGGGAGTGAATTCAGCCATGTTTGAGCTTCCCCAGTCATTAAGAATGGAAACAGTAACAATCTGATTGCTTCGGGTGTCATATTCGGTTGTCTTTGAGTGACACAAATTGATAGAAAATTCTTCAGATGTTGTTGTGGGTCTTCGATGTAAGACCCGGAGAACAACCCTTTATTCTGTAGCTGAAGCAGAGATATAAGATATTATTTTCGGACTTTGAGTTCATTTTATCATATTTTTGAGTTTGGGAGATCGGATTAGGAAGATTTTGGAGGGGATTCTCACAACATGGATTGGGGTAAGTATTTTTTACTCGAATGTTATCTTTTACATGATTCCATCTTTGATTTTGGCATTGGATTGATGAATCTAAAAGATAAAATGGAAGTTTTTGTCTAAACTTTTGTAAAGTGAATAATTGAGTTTTGAACATCGATTTGGAGTTGGATTTGAGTGAAATTAGTATGGTTAGACTCATATTCGAATGTGTTATCGGAATTTGTGAGTTTTGTCGGGTTCTGGGATGCGGGCTCGAGTAGACTTTTTGGTTAACTTTGAGTATTTGATTAAAGATTGGACATTTATCTTTTGGATTGGATTCCTATGGCATTATTTGATATTTTTGAGTTTCTTTTGACTAGTTTTGAGCTGTTCGGAGGTCGATTCGTGTGGGATGGCGCTTATCTTTGATGGGAGAATTTTTCCTAATAAGATGATATTATTTACTACATGCGGGGGTGATACATATGTGAGGTGAGGAGTGTATATGCATGAGCCAGGATTATCCATGCTCGGGGTAGATTATACAATTCTCTATGCCTTGTTGAACCATGTGAATTTCTTGCCTCATGTTTTACTTGACTTCTACAATAATATGAATATGAATTTCAATGCTAGAAACCATGATTCAGCTTATTATAACTTGATTAAATTTGACGGACTTTTTGTGAAACTGTTGATGTGCTAAATTCAATCATCACTAATCACGAATACATGTCTATGACCGTACTTTTAAGGTACTTGGGTTCAATACTTATGTTGAAAAGCATGTTTGAGCTTTGTCGAGATACTTGAACAATGGGTTCTTGAAGTTTATTGAATTGTTTATTGGTTCGAGAGTTGTGATTGATGTTCACGCGGTGTATTTGCTTAACCATTCTTTTTGATGTTATCCATACTTCCTACCTTGCTTGTCATTGATATACATATGTTTGGTGAGGAAGAGTGTAAAGCACGAAAGGTGATGTCGTACCATGGTGTATACATTATCATGTGAGGAAAAGTGTAAAGCATGAAGGATGATGCTGTGCCATTTCATATACATTATTAAGCACGAAGGATAATATCGTGCCATTAATTTATATTATCATGTGAGGAAGAGTGTAGTACACGTAAGGTGATGTCATGCCATTTCATATACGTTATTGTGTGAGGAAGAGAGTAAAGCATAAGGGGTGATGTCGTGCCATTCCATATATATTTATGTCTTCTTTTCAAGTTGTCACTGATGCACCTATGCTTTATATGTGACTTCTTGTTGTTGTCACGTATTTGCCTCCTACCTTAATTGTTATTGTTCTATCCACACTTTTTATCTGTTTATCTGATCAAAAACATGATTTCTGTCTTGTTTGTTATATTTACATCTATGTCGTTCCTCTTTTGTTGTGCTCTCATCTAAAAATTCTACTTTGCCAGATAGTGAAATTTATGTTCTCCTACCTTAATTGCGATCATTACTTTTGTGCTTCCCACCCTGTCTGTTACCATTGTCCGTATGCTCTACCTTGATCGATATTGCTACTTGTGTATTTTCCACTTTGCTGTTACTGTTATTGGCATTTCTTTTATCTGGTTAATACTGTTATACGTATGCTTGGTGAGGATGAGATAAATGCACGAAGGGCGTTGTCGTGCCAATTGATTTGAATACATTTATATATTTGGTGAGGATGAGATAAATACACGAAGGGTGTTACCGTACCATTTGACTTGATATCTTGAACATATTCATCATACTATGAAGATTCACAGATTTACTATGTTGTTTGGTGGTTATCGTTTTAAGAAAAGGATTGGTTGTGATATTGAGAAAACTGACCGTGATTTCTATTAGTAATCATTTACTGTTGGGCATATTTGTTCTTGTACTCTTCTCTGTTATTTCTAGTATTATTTCTATTACAAATTCAACTACACATGTTATATTAGTGAGTATCTTTGACCTAAAAAAACCTTGTCACTACTTCACTGAGGTTAGTCAAGATACTTACTGAGTACATAGGGCCGGTTGTACTCATACTATACGTCCGCACCTTGCGTGCACATCTTGATGTTGCGTAGCTGTGGAAGACGAAGCCTTGCATTGAAGACGTACCTGTGTTCCAGATTCAAGCTACCTCCTGTTCATGGTAGTTCAGGATTTAAGTTCTGCTTATGTCAACTTCAAACACATATTGTATTTATTCTCCACATTGATTTTGTAAATCTAAATCATAGTAGCTCGTGACTTATACTACCAGTCCTTGGGGTAGTTGTATTGAAACCGGTTGTAGTTTCTATTATATATATTGTTGATTTCATAGTTTAGTTGTAGCTTATTTTGTTTGGCTTACCTAGCGGGTTGAGTTAGGGGCCATCACAATTTAGTGGTGATTTCGGGCCGTGAAATCAATTGACCAAACCCATATCATATAATAAAGTCTTTTTTATAGTTTTTTTTTATCGTCTGATTTATCGTCATTGATGATTTGTAATTGTTAGCCTCTGCATGATACCCTGATTATTTCAATCCCAACAAGTGGCATCAGATCTAATAGTTCAATGAGGTTGAAAACAGGTACAAAGCAGATTCATATCAAGTTGCAGCCTATTGACGATAATGAAGATTTTATCAGATACGTTTTAAAAAACGTTTGTAGCGCTACATGTGGAGATGAATTTCAACTATATTTTCAAAAATCCTGCTGCTATATTTTTAAAATCAAAACTCACTTTTAACCCTACAAATAGCTCATTTTTAACCATGCAAAGGGCTACAAAAACTCTTAACCCAAAAGGGCTACAATACTTTTAACCCGCAAGGGTTCAAGTTTTAAAACATGTCAAGCAGTAGTGACGAAGATAATTCACGTGAAGAAGGTGAATCAAATCTTGTATAAAAATCATGGCCAAAAAGGGAAGATTTGTTAGAATATTTTCCATGATATTTTTACCATATTTGAGTTTTACTTTTCTCTTAAAGGAAAGTTTAACGACCCGACCGGTCGTTTTATGTATTTGAGCCTCGTTTCCCCTTTTAATGCTTCACACATGTGTATTTATGATTTTATAACTTGCGGGATTGGTTAGTTTCGTTCCGGTAAGGTTTTGGATTGATCTGTACCCTTTGGTTCTTGGTTTAGAAGCTTAAGTTAGAATTATTGATCGAAGTTTGACTTTTGTGAAAATGACCACGGAAAAGTGTTTTGATGGCTCTGATAGGTTCGTATCATGATTTTAAACTTAGGTGTATGCCCGGGATTGAATTCAGAGGTCCTTAGGTTGATTTGACTTGTTTTGTCAAAAGTTGGCAATTTGAGGTTTGGAAATTTCCCTAAGTTTCACCGTAGGTATACTTTGTGTCTATCAGGTTCGGAATTTGGTTTTGGGACCGGGAGTAGGTCCGTTTTGCTATTTAGAACTTGTCTGCAAAATTTGGTGTCATTTGGAGTTTGTTTGATAGGATTCAGACGCTTGGCTGCAATTCTAGATGTTCTTGAGTTTTCTTTAAAAATGCATGTGTTTTGATGTCCGATTCGTGGTTCTAGCTATTATTTTGGTGTTTTGATAGCACGAGCGAGTTTCTATGATATTTTTAGACTTGTGTGGATGTTTCGTTTGGAGCCCCAAAGGCTCGGGTGAGTTTCAAACGTGTTTCTGAATGGTTTGGACTAAATTACAAGTTGCTGGTAGGTTGGTGCCTCAGGTGTCGCAATTGCAAACACCAGCATCGCAACTGCAATCATAGCAAAGGGGCCTCAGGTATCACATTTGTGATACCTTGATCGCAATTTTGAAGAGTAGGCTAGTCAGGGTAGGATTGCATTTGCGACAATTTAGTCGCATTTGCGATGGGAGCAGGCTTCGCAAATGCAAAGCCGGTGTCGCAATTTTGACTGACCATTAGGCCGTCATATGCCACAATTGCGAGCTCCCTCTTCGCAATTGCAAACGCAGTGTCGCAAATGCGACATCTGTGCTTGAACAAAAGGACTGGGAAGAAGGGATTTCATCTTATTTCTCTCATTTTTGAACCCTAGACTCGATCGGAGGCGATTTGGAGAGGGGAATTTAACCTAAAATCATTAGGTAAGTTATATTTTCATCAATTTCCAACTATATTGCACGGTTATATATGAGATTTAACATCAAATTTATGACAATCAAAGAGAAATATTGGGGATTTTAGTCTATTGTTTGAAAAATAAAAATTTGGGATTTGAGAGTCGAATTGGACTCGAATTTGAAAATAAAATACATATATAGACTCGTAGGATTATGGGTAGTCGGGATCTACCCTTGGACCCGGGTTATGACCACGATGGCCCGGGTTGACTTTTGTTGACTTTTGAGAAAAAGTGTAAAGATCTTAGCTTTATTAAATGAAATTGATTTCTCTTGCATTGTTTGATGAAATCGTTTTTGGTTAGATTTGAGTCGTGCAGAGACGAATTATAAGGGAAAAGCTATTTTGAGTGTTGAATTTGGCGTAGTTGATGTAAGTGTCTTGTCTAACTTTGTGTGGGGTAACTACCCCTTAGGACTTGAGTTGTTTGTACTATTTAAGTTACGTGAAAGACGTGTACATGAGGTGACGAGTGTGTACATGAGGTGACGAGTGTGTACATGAGCTTATGTGTGGTATTTGACCCGTTTAGACTCTTAGGTTACTTTTAATCACTTATTTGAAGTTATTATTATTTGTTCTATATCTCGTTGTCAAGTTGGTTCTTATATGCCTTTATTGAAGTTGCTATTACATACCCTAGTTTCCATTGTCAAGGTTACTCTTATATGCATTTATTTGTAGTTGTTGTTACATGCTATTCTCTCCATTTTTGAATTATTCTCATACATTTAGTCGTAGTTGCTATTTTATGGTATCTCATTCATTGTTAAGCTTATGTTATATACTTGAACTAGAAGTTTCCATTTCATGGAAATATTTTTATTTGTTGGGTTATTGAAGTTGTAGTTGTGAAAGCTATTAGCACCTTGTGGTTGAAGTTGTTGATTATTGGGATACTTTTCCCTTATTGAGTTGTTTCTCATTCATTTTGTTATTATTGAGATTCTTGTACACATTGTGGTTGAGCCGTGGGCTTTGTATTGTGGTAACATTGGTATTTTTGATTTTGGAAATGTTGTGGCATTTGGGCATGTATGGTGCGTGTTGATTATTGTGATGAGATATTGATGTGTATGCGATGGTATAAGGATAGGAGTTGATGTGCATGCTATGAGATAATGTGAGATTTATATGCGTGTTGCTAGTAAGGGAATTACTTAAAGCCACGCGGTGAGATAAGGGGGCTAAAGCGCGTGTAACTATTTCGGGAAAAATGTTTGATTAAAAATATAAATGCAAGGCTCAAGCGGCGCTATAAGGAAGATTGTGATTGTGACTTGTGAAATGTGAATATCAGGTGTGGTGTCTTGGTATGATTCTTGTTGTACATTCCATGTTGGGAAGGCTTGATGATTTGAACAATTGTTGCTCTTCTTTCCTTATTTCTTTCTTTTTGCATTTTGATTGTAAATGGTTACTTGTTGTCTTTATCACGCGTACTCTCTTGTTGTTATTTGTTGCATTATTTCCGTTGTTAGCCATGTATTGATAAATTGCTTTATTGTCCTTAAATTGCCTTTAGCTTTTGTTATTAGATTATATTATATTCTCTTCAGGTTTTCTTTTGTTTAGTAGGTGTCTTGACTTGGCTTCGTCATTACTCTACCGAGGTTAGGCTTGATATACCATTGTGATGTACTCATGCTATGCTTTTGCACATTTTTGTGCAGATCCAGGTACATCTGCTCATGCCGGACGCTAGTGATTTGATCAGTTACTTCGGAGACTTCAAGGTAAACCTGCTTGACGCTCACAGGCCTCTGAGTTACCTTCTATTTTGGGCTATACTACTGTTTATTTCCAGTTCAAAACAGTATTGTATTTAGAATTTCTAAGTGTACTTCATTTAGTGCTTCTAACTCAGTTCTACTAGTTTTGGGAATTATTTGACTGTTGTACTGTTTGGGTTTTGTTATGATAGCTTACCAGTTTAAATTTATATCTAAATTGTTATTTTTGTTGGTTCTTACAGTATGTTAGGCGTACCTAGTCTTAGAGACTAGATGCCATCACGACATCCTAAGGTAGGAATTTGGGGTCATGACAAGTTGGTATTAGAGCTCTAGGTTCCTAGGTATTACGAGTCATAAGCAAGTTTAGTAGAGTCTTGCGGATCGGTGCCCATACGTCTGTACTTATATCGAGAGGCTACGACACTATTAAGAAAATTCCACTTCTTTGTCATTATCGTGCGAATTTGTTGATTTCAAAATCTGAGTCTTTGTCTTTCTATTCTCTCATAGATAGTGAGGACACGCACTGCTGGATCAGATGATTAGACACCCCGGCCACCTTGCTAGAGCCACGAGAAGACTGAGTCAGGGTAGAGGCCGAGAAGGAGCACGTGCTGCAGTCAGAGCACGTGTCAGAGCAGCAATTGAGGAGCCACCAGTAGCTCCAGTTGGGGGACAGCCACCTAAGACGCATGTTGTTACCCCCGGACTTCAGCAGGCCTTAGCACACTTTCTGAGTATGTTCGGTACTTTAGCTCAAGCGGGATTGATCCCGGTTGCTCCAGCTACATCTCAGGCTGGGGGAGAAGCTCAGACTCCCGCGGCCCGTACTCCAGAGCAGTGGGTCCATATTGATCAAGTTTCGAGTGTGATGCCAACACAGCCTGTTATTTCGGTTCAGCCTGAGTCAGGCCAGGGGAATCTGAGGAGGAGTAGAGGAGACTTGAGAGGTTCAAGAAGTATGATCCTCCTACTTTCAGTGGCGCAGTTACTGAGGATACGCAGGGTTTTTTGGACAAGTTCCACCGTATTCTTCGCACCATGGGTATTGTGGAGGTGAGCGGAGTTGCTTTTACTACATTTAAGTTGTCAAGAGCAGTGTATGGGTTGTGGAAGGCTTACGAGGAGGGTAGGCCAGCTCATGTAGCCCGACTCACTTGGGCTCAATTTTTAGAGATGTTTTTGAGGGAGTTTGTTCCCTAAACCCTTCGGGATGCATGGCGTATAGAGTTTGAGTAGCTGCATTAGGGGATTATGTCAGTGTCAGAGTATGCCATTAGATTCAGTGAGTTGTTCCCAAATGCACCTTCCTTGGTTTCTACATTCAGAGAGCGAGTCTGCAGATTCATCGAGGGGCTCAGTTATGGTCTTAGATTCAGCATGCTCGAGAGTTGGAGACCGATACTCCATTTCAGCAGGTTGTAGAGATTTCTCGAAGGATGGAGGGTATGTGGGGCTGAGAGAGGGAGGACGGGGAGGCCAAGAGGCCTCGAGGTTCTGGAGGATTTAGTGGTTCCCACGCTGCAATATCAACCTATCATGGCAGAGGATATATGAGTCGCCCAGTTCATTCAGCACTTCTAGCTACTCGCAGTGCTCTGGCTATTCTGAGGTCTCAAGTCACATATTATGCACAACTAGTTTCTAGTGCACCTCCTGCATGGGGTGCCTTCAACGGCCAGTCTAGCCGACCAAGTTAGAGTCAGTTTTAGCAGCCACGCCCACCGAGAGCTTATTTTGAGTGTGGTTATACTAGACATATAGTGAGGGGCTGCACTAGACTTAGGAGGGGAACACCTCCATAGACTACACAGGCTACACGTATTCCACAGGGGTCAACTGGGTTCACTGGCCATGGTTACTGCTCTAGTTGCCGCTCCACCTGCGTCGCCAACTAGGGGTGGAGGTCAGGCGGGTAGAGGTCGCCCTAGAGGGGGAGGCCAGGCTCGTTTCCATGCTTTTCCTAGTATGACAGAGGATGTTGCATTGGATGTTGTCATCATATGTATTATTCCGGTCTGTCTTAGGGATGCATCAGTCTTATTTGATCCGGGTTCCACTTACTCATATATTTCATCTTACATTGCCTCGTATTTGGATATATCTCGTAATTCTTTAAATGCTCATGTAAATGTGTCCATACCTGTGAGAGATTCTATTATTGTATACCGTGTTTATCGGTCGTGTTTAGTCACTATTGGTGGTTATGAGACCAGAGCTAATCTATTGCTACTCAGTATGGTAGATTTTGACATGATCTTAGGCATGGACCGATTGTCACCCTATCATGCTATTCTGGATTGTCATGCTAAGACCGTGCAATTAGCTATGCCAGGTTTTCCGGTTAGAGTGGAGGGGCACGTTAGATTATATTCCTAGCATGGTTGTGTCCTTTCTGAAGGCACATCGAATGGTTGAGGAGGGGTGTGAAGCATATCTAGCCTTGGTGAAGGATGTCAATATTAATACACCTACCGTTGAGTTAGTTCCGATAGCGAGAAATTTTCCAAATATGTTCCCAACAGACTTACCAGGCATGCCGCTCGATAGAAAATTTGATTTTGGTATTGACCTGGTGTCGGGCACTCAGCCCATTTCTATTCCACCATATCGTAGGCACCAGTGGAGTTAAATGAATTAAAGGAACAACTTCAGGAGTCGCTTTACAAGGGTTTCATCTGGCCGAGTGTTTTGCCTTGGGGTGCTCCGGTTTTATTTGTGAAGAAGAAGGATGGTACTATATGAATGTGTATTGATTACAGGCAACTAAACGAAGTTACAGTCAAGAACAGGTACCCATTATCACGCATTGATGACTTGTTTGATTAGCTTCAGGGTGCTAGAGTATTCTCGAAGATTGATTTGAGGTCAGGGTATCATCAATTGAAGATTCAGGACTCAGACATTCCAAAGACTGCTTTCAGGACTCGGTATGGTCGCTATGAGTTTTTGGTGTTATCATTTGGGTTGACCAATGCCCCAGCAGCATTTATGCACTTGATGAACAGTGTGTTCCAGCTATATCTTGATTCTTTCGCTACCGTGTTCATTGATGACATCTTGGAGTATTCTCGCAGCCGGGAGGATCATGAGCAGCACTTGAGGATCGTGCTCCAGACCTAGAGGGAGAAGAAGTTAAATGCAAAATTCTCCAAGTGTAAGTTTTGGCTTGATTCGGTGATGTTTTTGGGTCACGTGGTGTCTAACGAGGGGATCAAGGTGGATCCGAAGAAGATTGAAATAGTTCAGAGTTGGCCAAGATCGTCTTCAGCTACTGAGATCCGGAGTTTCCTTGGTTTTGCCAGATATTATCGCCACTTTATGGAGGGTTTCTCGTTCATTGTTGCACCCTTGACTAGGTTGACCCAGAAGGGTGCTCCTTTCATATGGTCCGACGAGTGTGAGGTAAGCTTTCAGAAGCTCAAAACTGCATTGAATACGGCTCCAGTGTTGGTGTTGCCTATAGGTTCGGGATCTTATACTGTGTATTGTGATGCACCGCGTATTAATCTTGGCACGGTGTCGATGCAGGACGATAAGGTGATTGCCTGTGCATCTCGACTGTTGAAGTTTCATGAGAAGAACTACCATGTTTATGACTTAGAGTTGGCGGCCATTGTTCACGCGCTAAAGATTTGGAGGCATTATTTGTACGGTGTTCCATGGGAGGTCTATACCGGCCATCAGAGTCTACAACATTTGTTCAAGCAAATGACCTTAATTTGCGGTAGCGAAGATGGTTAGAGTTACTGAAAGACTATGATATCACTATAGTATATCATCCATGGAAGGCCAATGTGGTGGCCGATGACTTGAGTAGAAAGGCTGAGAGTATGGGCAGTTTGGCATATTTACCGGCATCGGAGAGGCCACTGGCCATGGATGTTCAGGTTTTGGTCAATCAGTTTGTGAGATTGAATGTTTTGGAGCCTAGTCGGGTTCTTGCTTGCATGGCTTTTCGGTCTTCTTTGTATGAGCGCATCAGAGCGCGTCAGTATGATGACCCCCATTAGCTTGTCCTTAAGGACACGGTGCAGCACATCGATGCCAAGGAGGTTTCTATTGGAGATGATGGGGTGTTGCGGATGTGGGGCCGGATATATGTGCCCAATGTGGATGGGTTGTGTGTGTTGATTCTTGAGGAGGCCCACAGTTCGCGGTACTCCATTCATCTGGGTGACACTAAGATGTATCAAGATTTGAGGCAACACTATTGGTGCAGGAGGATGAAGAAAGATATAGTAGAGAATGTGGCTCGGTGTTTGAACTGTTAACAAGTGAAGTATGAGCATCAGAGGTTGGGCGATTTGCTTTAGAGACTTGAGATTCCCGAGTGGAAGTGGGAGCGTATTACTGTGGATTTCGTTGTTGGACTCATATGGACCTTGAGGAAATGTGATGCAATATAGGTTGTTGCACCTTATTTTGCACAGGTCAAAACAAGATTCAACTAGTGCTTCTTATGTTGTTGATAAAAGAGAGTCGCTACCTAATATTTTAAGGTATATTAGGGTTCTTATGTATCTTTTAGATTATTATCCTATTGGTCTTCTAATCAGTGAGATTCGGGTAAGGGTTCTTGTTCTTCTAAGAGGAATATTTTAGGCATCCCTTAAAATCTACCTGAGGTAGTTTCGTAGAATTTAGGGTAGGTTCGGGGAAGTAAAGGTCTATATTTTGCTTAGTTAAGTACTTAAAGTCTATAAATTATTCTAAGTCTTGTCTTTAAAATCTACTATTTTGAAAGAAAGTTTGTATATGTACTTCGGAAAAGGGATCAAAGGTTTTATAAAGTTTATAATTTATGAAAGATCTTTTGAAATGTTCATACTTACAAAATTTGAGAAAAGGCTTTATGAAATACTTCTATGTTTTTTGAAAGAATTCTAAAAATTTCATTTCTTAAAAAAAAGTGGTTGTTCATGTAACTTTGTGAAATAGAACATGTCATGGGTATACCTTTTAGAAAATCGATTTCAACCGAAGTTATGCTTTTGAAACTCATCGAAGTTTAGACTTGTTCGCAATTACCAGCCGTGTTGGTTTTATTTGTTGAAAACCAGCCTTGTAAACATTCTTCTGATTCTTTTTCAAAAAGTGACCGTTCGCTTTTTTTTCGAATCTGTTCAATCTCAAAGCCTTACTGAAAACAGTTAGTAATAATCAAAAACGAAGTCGTTTATTTGTTAACAGGTAAGTGATCAAAACATCGAAATATTTTAGTGAACATAATATAAACTCAGATTCTTTTCCTTTATTTACCTATGGGCTTTGGGTTTTCCTATTGTTCCTAAAAAACAATCAAAAGTATCCACATATAATTCAATAACAGCGTTAGTTTCAAATAGGGCACATTTATAGAATAAAGACATAATTAGCAGTTATTATCTAAAATAAGAGAAAGAGGAAGGTTGGACTCTTGATGTTGAGCCGAAGAGAATTCAGGTCCAGCGGACTTTATGCACAGCAACGGCAGACTCCATAGGGCGGGAAAGAGCATCCTAAGTTGGAACTTGGGCCTGAGTTCCCAAGAACTCTGCAGGCCCAGTTTATATCATGCATACAATAGAAATAAAGGACCATTAATGAAATCAATATGAGGCATATTAAAGTAAAACCATAACACATAAACGAGACTGAAGAATACAGTGTAACCAGGTTCAATTGTGTTAATCCTAGGAGGATTAATAAGGGTTAATAATTAAAAGCTTAGGGTAAAACCTTATTTATGGACAAAATACCCTTTGGACCCCTGGTACTTTAGAGTTCACAAGGGTCTCATGGAACCCGAGCAGTGCTTGTATCAGAGAAGGGTATCTTAATCACAGACTATGTTTCACCCCAAATACCCTTAATAACTCACACTTACCCTTCCCCAAAGGTTTAGATACAAATGAGGTATTCACTTTAGTAATTAACATGAGAGCAACAGTAAACACAAAAGGTTCAAATACACAGAATTCAAAAGCCGCAGGGAATATCATCAAAGTGCAAAGACATGAACACTTTAGAATTATACTATTAACCTTGAGATCAGAAACCAGAATGTAAAAGCCAACTACTGCAAGTACTTATAATGCCCAAGGATATTTAATGATCATTCATGGAATGCATCAGAACATTTAAAGAGACTATCACAGATGTAAAACAAGGAGAGTTCATGATAAACCATCAATAAACTAATCCAAGCTTAGAAATGCAAAGTTAAGTGATCCAAGTGGTAGGGAAGACATGCATATTAATATTATTAGTTCTGCTGAAGGTTCAACATTTCAAGAATCCTTAACTAGGTTTACAGTACTTCAATCAGTCATTGCAGTAGTATTCAGAACAGTCAAGAGTAAGCATATACATAATTAAGGCCTCACTCCACTAAGGACTTAGACCAACATCCTTGTTCAACCAAACAAAAACATCAAAGTAGACCAGGTGGTCAGTTTTAATCTAGTCCGAACTTAGTAGAATGATCACTAGTCTATTAAATTCTCAATCAACATCCAGATTCAAACTAGGTCATTATAGACAAGGATATCAACCAAGCATGGAGCAGTGTATATTTTAACAAGACAAGTAAGCATTATGAGTTTTCTCAAGCCAATGAATGACAACAGTGGACTTCTTATTTCATATTCTGTATAGCTCAGCTTGCTAAGTTATTAGAGTAGACAAGTTTTAACTTCTTCTTCTATAAGGAAGTTTTGAGTGAAGAGTATAGTAATTTAGGCATGAGTCCTTCTTAAATGAAAAATAAACAGGAAGTTCATGAGCATAACTGGGTAAACACATAAGTATAGAAGTCATTAAGGATCACTTAACCAACACGCAGTGAGATTTCCACAAAGCTTCATGATCACAGAACATATCAAATGAGCAGATAGCATGATAACTAGGCTAATGAATTCATTACAGAAGTTCATATCATAAGGACATGTGAACTTTTAAGCGTGTACAGCTGACATGGTTTCAGTAATAGATTATTTAATCAAAGCAGATAGGTTAAGTGTGTGACTTGATACTATGATGGAGATCATTTTTAATTAAATCAACAGGTGGTATAACATTACGAATTCAAAGATCAATATAGCACAGATGTAGCAAATATGAATTCTCAACAGGGCGTTAGGGAAAGTATGAGAAAACAGCTTAGTTATGCTAGCCAAACATGGTAGTAAAGCTGACAAAGCACACATCAAAAAAATTTTAGCTAATGAAAAAGGTTCAGCAGAACTTATATTATTCACTATAACAGATGTTTATCTAGTTAAGTCAAGAAGTTCGTTAACACAGATTAACCAGCAATACTAGAACAATCATAGCTTATCAGGAAAATAATCAGCTTTAATCAATGAGAACAGCAAAACATGATGAACAATCATAAGTTACTAACATATATCATGAACGTAAGGAAATCAACGGAGAAGACATTAGAATTATCAAATAAACACATATAATCAAAGAAAAAAGAGGGTCAGTGTACATTGACTTTCTATAGGGCAGCAAACCAAGCAAGAGCATTATGTTTAGCCATTTAGGAATCCAAACCCTGTAATTAATCACGTCAGAGGTCAAACCCGAGCAGAAATGAAAGAATAAAAAGAGAAAATTAGGAGACGCTACTTGAACTTAAGAATTTAGCCAAAAAGACTTAAACTTTCAATGTTTTTGCTAATAATGTTAAGTGTGTGTTCATCTGTTAGGTGATGTTAGGTGAGAGTATTGAAGGCTCCTATTTATATATAACACCTCGAAAAAATTTGAAGTATTTAAGTGTAAAGCCCGGTAAATTTTGCAAAGAAAATAATATTTCATGGTGCCGAACTAGGCTTACGTGTTAGAAGATTATAGAAATTCTTCGCGGCGAGCAAGCTCGCCGCGGCTCGGATTTTTTGGGTTGAACAATGCACCGGAAAGTAAAGGAAAATTTTTGGCGGAAAAGCGAGTTTATGCGGTCCATTACGCGACCGCATAATCACTCTGCGGGCCGCATAATGGCCGCAGAAGTGAGCAGGAGAGGGCCAAATCTGGCAGCAGCTATGCAGTCGACTATGCAACCACAAAACTGTTATGCGGTGCATTACGCGACCGCATAACAGTTATGCGGACCACATAGTGACCGCATACACAGACAGATTTTTGATCGGTTTTGTCAGCAAGTATGCGGCCATTATGCGATCACTTATGCGACCGCAGAATCTGTTCCGGGGCTTATTTTTGGGATTTTAAAACCCGATCCTACTTCGTTAAGTACACTCTTTGGGTTATTTTTAAACTAGAATCTGACATTTTAGAGTGAGAGAGAGTGCCCTAAAGTGAGAAGGTGTTCTTCAATAATTTTTATTTAATTCTTGCTCAAGTTTTGGAAGATTAAGAAGGGAAGCTCAGTAGGTCTTCATCCTAGAGGTAAGATTCTACATCCTAAACCCTAATTTTCTGAAAATGGGTAATTAGCAAGATAATTCTTGGGCATGAGAGTTGTTTATCTTACATGAATGTGTTATCAAAGGGTGTAGGAAGATTGTTAGCTAAGAATGGTAAATATTAGGTTGTGGGATGATGGAATCCTCTATAAAAGGGCCTTGAAACCTTAATGCACACCTAGTGTTTGATAAAATGCTCAAATGAGCTAGAACCATAATGATCTTCCTAATTTTGGTTCAATTTGTTATATTTCTAAAATAGATTGAAGTTGCTAAGAATTCCGGAATGTTTTAGAGTTTAAGAAAGCTCAATTGAGGTATGTTGGCTAAACTTTTCTTTAAGAATTGGAATTCCCAATATCCTTGTAAGTTCCGAGATGTTGATTATAAAAGGAGTATTCCGATAAGTTTTGTGATGAAGATATATGTTCAATTCGTGTTTCAAATGCTCTTATCATATTGCATTATAAATTGAGGATGTGTCCCAAACTATGGATTATGTATCCACATGTTATAATTTCTAGTCGTGATTTATGTGAAAGTTATTATGCCAAGTTGTGTAGAGATTGTGATTGTGATACACCTCCACCCGCATACATTGGGGTGAGGCGGCATGACCGCTTTGTGTGGGGATTATGGTACAGAGATTGTGATTGTGATACACCTCCACCCGCATATATATTGGGGTGAGGTGACATGACCGTTTTGTGTAGGGATTATGGTATTGTGGGACTGCACCTCCACACGCTTACATTGGGGTGAGGCGGTATGACCGCTTTGTGTATAGTTTTGGTATTATTGTGGCACCACCACCCGCATATATTGGGGTGAGGCAGTTGGTATTGGTATCATTGATGCATTTTCACCCGTATATATTGGGGTGAGGTAGCATAGCCGCTTTGTGTACTTGGTACTGTGGTTATACATCCACTCGCATACATTGGGGTGAGGCGGCAGTGGCTTGATTAGAGTTGTGGTATTGTACGTACACTTCCACCTCCATACATCGGGTGAGGCGGCGGGGCCGCTTTATGTGAAGATGGTTACAAGGGATCTCGTCTTAAATCCTATAAATGTTATCTATAGCTTTTAATAAGCTTGCTATGGTTTAAACGGTTATCTATATTATTCTATTGCTGCACTGGTTCATTATTTTCATCTTGTATTTCTGAATTCTTAAATTAGTGTTTAGT
The DNA here is from genome assembly GCF_000390325.3 of Nicotiana tomentosiformis. Lineage (NCBI taxonomy): Eukaryota > Viridiplantae > Streptophyta > Magnoliopsida > Solanales > Solanaceae > Nicotiana > Nicotiana tomentosiformis. Next base: position 79,593,624 of record NC_090816.1, on the reverse strand, counting down.
TTTCATACTAGTACTATTCGACGGTACTAATGTCCCTTTTGTCGGGGGCGTTGCATCTTTTAAATGGATGCAGGTGGTTCCACAGCAGGAGATATTGATCAGTAATAGTAGTACACCTTCTTCCCAGCTAACTTGGTGAGCCTCACTTCATCCCGGGGTCATGTATCTTTTGTTCTTTGTGTATTCTGTTTGAGGTATAGCCGGGGCCTTATTACCGGCATTATCATTGAACTCATCTTTATCTATAGAAGCTCCGTAGACATAGTGTGGGTTATAGAATGGTGCTGGGGAAGTCAAACTCGTGTGTTGTGCTTCAATTACTATTTCCACTTCAGATTATGAAAAATGTGTTTGGAATTGAGACTTTAAAATAAAGTAACTGATGGTAAGAAATTGGTATTGCAACATGATCACTTTATTGGTTGATTAACGAAAACATATATATTCTCTTTATTCATGAATGAGTTTAGGTAGAAGAAAATCTAATAGGCTTGCTCGGCCGGGTTCACTCGGTTGAGTGCCGGTCATGCTCCTCGGTTTTGGGGCGTGACATTATAGAGGTTGTTGAGCCTTAGGGTTTCAAATTATTCGAACAGGTAGTGGATGATGACGATATGGTAGATTACGACAGTGAATAGGTGAAATCAGAAGGGAAGGAGAGGAAATTGGAGATGAGTTTTTACTTGAGCATGAGAGAATAAAGAATCGACCGTTGAGAGTGAGGATCCATCGCTCAAAGCTCCAATGTCCAGAGATCACTGCATTTGGCCTTTGAACAACGAATAACAATGATGAATCTGAATATATCAACTATGCATGCTCCGATTTGAAAGAACATAAGAGGGATTGATGGATTCTAGGTTACACGTTTTAGGGTCTAGGGTTTCATATTGGGTTTTGAGTTTTAATGATGAAAGGGGAAAGAATCAGGCGACATTCGTGGATATAGGAGGTAGTTTGAGTGTTGTAAGGTTTGAATTTGTGACCTTATACCGATTTGTGCAAGGTTTCATGATTGATGGGCATGGAGGGTTTGAGAGAATAGAGAGGAAAAGAGGAAAGAGAGACGGCCAGTCTATGTGAGAATGATTAGGTTATGGGGGTGGTCTCTGGGTTAAAAATGAAAGACGAATCTGGGCTGTTGGATTATTTGATCAATGGCCCTGATAATTCAGGTAATATGGATTTAAGGAAAATGTTATTAGGGAAAATAAGGACCGTGGGATCTGTGTGATCCAACGGTTGAGATAATATCTGGGGTGGGGTTTAAATTAAAGTGGAAAACGGGAATAAACATGGACCATCGATGATTTGGACCGACGGCCCAGATCAAGTGTGTTTGTTTTCTGAGCGACTGGTAAGAGTAGTGTGGCTCGATTTTATTTGTCCTCAAGAGTTGGCCTGGATTGCCAAGGTGGATAGGAAAGGCTGGTTCCGGACCGGGTCAGGTGGCATTGGGCCTGTATTTTGGGTTGATTTAGATTTATCAAATAGCCACATTGTGTTTGATTAGGCATTTGCAATTATAGCCTTTTAAGCTTTAAACCCCTTTAAAATTAACTTAATTAAGCTTAATTAATGCTAATTGAATGTGATAAAAATATAGTTGTCAAATACACTATAAATTACTATAATTAATGAATTATCTATTAAAATACTTTATTTACCGAATTATAAAATTAATTTTGGATTAATTTAAATAATAAGGGATGTAATTAAAAATCAAAGATTAATCTGTTAAACTAATTGTAAAACTTGTGTACCAAAATATAGAGGTTATTTTAATAATTTCAAAATAGTAAGGGTGATATATTTTATAAATATTTAATATCGAATTATTAATTTAGCACTGTTAATTACTAATTTCCTATTATATTTATATAAAAATAGGTATTATTGATTAGAAAATATTTTCACCACATTTATTGCAAATAATTAAGTATAAATAATTTAATTTTAAAAGGGAGGGTCAAAATTGATCGTCAACAACTGCCTCTCATTGACCGGAGACGATGAAAGAGTTTTTGGGCAGAGAAATTGAATTAAGACTAATTTTGCCCCGACTTCAGACAAATTTTGCCCCTAAATTGAAAAGTTTTTGACAGGAGATGATGAAAGAGTATTATTATTTTGCCCCTCTTTGTTGCTTTCTCAACACTCGCAGTTGGGATTACAATAGGTGGGAGCGGTGGTTAAACATTTCTTTCAAAGTTCAAAAACGATTACTTGGGCTCAAAGGCTCGACGTTAGAGAAATGAAAGGGGTACAAGATAAAGGAAATCAACCAGCCACTAATAATCGTCCCCGGAGTCCCCTCCCAAGCTTTCTTCTTCAGTCTCCTCCTCAAGGTCCTCTTTGACTTCTTCTTCCTCCTCGCCATTATTGTACTCAGGCTCTTCCTCCAGCTCTATTTCTGACTCAGACTTTATGTACTCGATCACCTGGTTATCGTCCTCTGGCGGTGGCAACATGTGGTCGACCAATCCTGGAACCACCTGTTGATGCATGGCGGTGGTAACGAGATAGTGGGGCAAAATCTCGTGATATATCTGTAGAGTTGTTATTGCATCCTCTAGTCCGGTCAACCTTTCTCTGCTAGGTGTGGCCAACTCATCCACCTCGTTGATCCACAAGAAGTATTCAGGCGTGCACCAGGAATTCTGACCCATCGGCATCATGATCAAGTCATTCCATTCATCTTGAAGTCTCCTTACCCTTGGGATGGGAATTTGTTTGTTGTAATCATCTTCATATAGAGCTGTCCTTGACCAGAGGAGCACGTCTTGGATTAGACCAAATTGCCTTAGATTCGGCAGAGTGCGTATGGCTGAATTCCTTCAAGTCCCACTAACTCGATGAAGTATTTTTTGGGGCTCCTCAGAATTGCCCTGTCACTTAACCATGAAAGTTTCCAGTTCATCCATTCTCAACTCATATAGGTCAGTATGTCTCTCCACTCTTCTTCCCCGTGCGGTGTAACCCAGTGTCTCATCCTCTCGTTGTGGCTCTTGATCATGTTATTGATGCCTACAAAGTAATAAATAGTTGGCTCTCTTTGAAAGAAGTGTTATGTGGCCCATATCTAGAGTAGTAGGTTGCAATCTTTGAAAAAGTCATATCCCCAAGAACATGCTGACAGTGCGCGTAGTGTCTTTGCCAATATCATGGGAACAAGGGTGACTTGGAGATTCCCTCGAAAGGTTTCCAAGACCAGGGGCATCAGATTGATGTTGATTCGCCCCTTTCTTTGCGGGAAGACTAATAATCCCAACAATGCCAGAGAAAAGATTAGGGGGCAGAGACTCTCCCATGTTGCTTGATCGCATTAAAATTCTTCAAGGTGCCACTCGTAACTTTCTCGGTATTCGAATCTGTCGAACATCTGGTTTAAACTCACCCATCCTTCTTCAACATTTCTCAGGTTTCTGTTATTTGACAATCCAGATGCATAAAAAAACCTATAAGCAGGCATGATAACTGGCAGTATTGGTTTTTACCCAGCAAACAGTAACTCCGTAAAGCTAGTGATTTCCTCCAGTGTTTGTGCCAATTTACAGTCGACAAACTTGGAAACCACCTTAACTGGGTCCCAAAACTCTATTAGTAATCTAGTAAGTACTTTGTCAGCTCGATTATTGTGTTCTGATCTCATCCCCATGCTCCCGACGAATGTTCCTCTACCACTGCTTCAGCTTGTGCGGTGCACCCATGACCATATTAATCTTGGGGACGTTGTGGTTGATTTCCATCTAAAGATGTGAAAAGGGTTTGGTAAGTTTTTGCTCCGGGTCTTTAGTGCCTTATCTGGTATGTCTCTAATGCACGTTTGAGGACGAATATTAGTTTTAAGAGGGGGAGAATATAATAATCTGACCTGTTAATTTGTTTATTTGAGGCTCATTTCCTCTTTTAATGCTTCACATATGTGTATTTGTGGTTTTATGACCTGCGGGGTTGGTTAGTTTTATTCTGGAAAGGTTTTGGGTTGATTTGGACCCTTTGGTTCTTGGTTTAGAAGCTTAAGTTAAAAATATTGATTGAAATTTGACTTTTGAGAAAATGACTCTGTAACGGTATTTTGATGGCTCCGATAGGTTTGTATCGTGATTTTAGACTTAAGCGTATGCCCGGAATTGAATTCTGAGGTCCCTAGGTTGATTTGACTTGTTTTTCTAAAAGTTGTCAATTTGAGGTTTGGAAGTTTCTCTAAGTTTGACCGTAGGTTATCTTTGTGGCTATCGGGTTCAGAATTTTGTTTTGGGACCGGTAATAGGTCTATTTTTCTATTCGAAACTTGTCTACAAAATTTGGTGTCATTTGGACATGGTTTGATAGGATCCGGAGGTTGCAATTCTAGAGTTTCTTTAGTTTTCTTTTGAAATTCATGTGTTTTGATGTCCTATTCATAGTTCTAGATATTATTTTGGTATTTTAGTCATGCGAACATGTTCATATGATATTTTTAGACTTGTGTAGATGTTTGGTTTGGAGCCTCGAGGGCTCGGGTGAGTTTCGGACGTGTTTCAGAATGGTTTAGACTCAATTACAGGTTGCGGTGTGCTGTTGCCTCAGGTGTCGCAATTGCAAACACAAGCATCGTAATTGTGATCATAGTAGAGGGGCCTCAGGTATCGCATTTGCGATAACTTGATCGCACTTGCGAAAAGTAGGGTAGTCAGGGTAGGCTCGAATTTGCGACAATTTAGTTGCATTTGCGATGGGAGCAGGCTTCGCAAATGCGAAGCTAGTGTCGGAATTACGATTTTCCATTAGGCTGTCAGGCGCCGCAATTGCGATCTCCTCTTCGCAATTCTGAAAGCAGTGTCGCAAATGCAACATCTGCACCTGAACAAAGGGCTAGAAAATGGGATTTCATCTATTTTCTCTCATTTTTGAACCCTAGTCTCGGTAGGAGGCGATTTGGAGAGGGAATTTTCACCTACAATCATCGAGTAAATGATTTTGATCAATTTCCAACTATATTACATGATTATATATGATATTTAACATCAAATTTATGAAAATCAAAGAAACATTTTGGGGATTTTTGTCTATGTTTTGAAAAATAAAAATTTTGGATTTAAGAATCGAATTGGACTCGGATTTGAAAAAAAAATACATATATAGACTCATAGAGTTATGGGCAGTCGAGATCTACCCTTGGGTCCGGGTTTTGACCGGGCGAGCCCGAAGTTGACTTTTGTTGACCTTTGGGGAAAAGTGTAAAGATCTTAGCTTTATTAATCGAAATTGATTTCTCCTGCATTGTTTGATGATATTAAGTCGTTTGTGGTTAGATTCGAGCCATACGGAGGCGAATTATAAGGGAAAAGTTATTTTTGAGTGTTGAATTTGGCCTAGTTGAGATAAGTATCTTGCCTAACTTTGTGTGGGGAACTACCCTTTAGGACTTGGGTTGATTGTGTTAATTGTACTATGTGGAAGACGTGTACACAAGGTGACGAGTGTGTACACGGACTATAAGTGGTATTTTGATTAGTTTAAACTTTTAGACTTCTTCCATGCATTTAATTGAATATATTATAACATGTTACACTTTTCAATATTAAATCTCCTCTCTTGCTCTAATTAACATTGTTAGCATTTGTTCTACCCTTTATTTTTGTAATTGCTCTTATATGCTTTAGTTAAAGTTGCTACCTATCTTATTGTCTTGTTACCCCTTTATTATTGAATTACTCTTACTTGAAGTTGTTATGTCGTAGAATATCTTCTTGTTGGGTTGTTGATGTTGAAGTTGTGAAAACCATTATCACATTGAGGTTGAAGAAGTTAATTATTGAGATATCTTTCCTTGTTGAGTATTCCTCATTCATTTTGTTGTTATTCAGATTCTTGAAACACATTGTGATTAAGCCATGGGCTATATGTTGTGGTAACATTGGTATTGTTAATTTTGGCAAGTGTTGTGGCATATGGACATATGTGGTGCGAGTTGATTATTGTGTTATGATTTTGATATGCATGTAGTGGTATAAGGATAGGGTTTGATATGCATACGGTGAGATAAGGTGGGATTTATAAACGTGAAATCACGCGGTGAGATAAAGGGGCTAAAATGCGTGTAGCTATTTCGGGAAATGTTTTTAAAAATAAATGCAAGGCTCTCGCGGTGATATGAGAAAATATTGTGGTTGAAATTGTGAAATGTGAATATGAGGTGTGGTACCTCGGTTGTTATTCTTGTTATACATTCCATGTTAAAATAGGCTTATTGGTTTAACAGTTCTTGTTGTTTTCTTCATTGTCTTACTTGTAATTGCCCGTATTTGACTATTTTTTGTTTCATCATGTGTTCACTACTTGTTGCTTTACCACTTAAATTTCTGTTGTTAGCTTACATTATTGAACTGCTTATTTGTCATTTACTTCCTCGCTTTCCATTATTAGACTATGCTATACTCTGTTCAATTTTCTTATTCTAGTAGGTGTCTTAACCTGGCCTCGTCACTACTCTACTGAGGTTAGGCTTGATACTTACTGGGTACTATTGTAGTGTACTCATACTACGCTTTTGTATATTTTTGTGCAGATACAGGTACATCAGCTCATGCCGGACGCTAGTGATCATTCAGTTATTTCCGGAGACTTCAAGGTATACTTGCCCGACGCTCGCAAGCTTCGGAGTCACCTTCTGCCATTCTCTTATTACTGTTTATCCTCTCTTCATACAGTATTGTATTAGAGATTTTAGTAGATTCTTGTAGAGCTTATGACTAAGTCTCACCGGGTTTTGAGAATATTGTGTTGTGGTTCTATATTGAAGTTATTATGAGACTTATCAGCTTTATTTCATGTTTTTAATCATTATTTCTGTCATATCCTTGTGTATGTTAGGCTTACCTAGACTTAGAGACTAGGTTTCATCACGACATCCTAAGGTGGGAATTTGGGGTCGTGACAAGTTCGTATCAGAGCTCTAGGTTCAAAGTTTTCACGAGTCATAAACAAGTTTAGTAGAGTCTTACAGATCGGTACAGAGATGTCTGTACTTATCTTCGAGAGGCTATGGAACTGTATAGAAATTCCACTCATTTGATTCCTTATCGTGCAGATTGGTTGACTTTGAAATCTGAATCCTTGTCTTTCTATTATCTCACAGATGGTGCAGACACGTACTGCTGGATCCGATGATTAGGGGTCGGGGTAGAGGCCGAGGAGGGGCACGTGCTGCAGCCAGAGCACCTGTCCGAGCAGCGACAGAGGAGCCATCAGTAGCTCTGGTTGGGGGACATGCACCCGAGGCACCTGTTACTGCCCCTGGACTTCGGAAGACCCTAGCAAAGTTTTTTGAGCATGTTCAGCACTCTAGCTCAGGCGGGATTGATTCCCCTTGCACTAGATACATCCCAGGCTGGGGGAGGAGCCCAGACTCCCGCAGCCTGTATTCCAGAGCAGCGTGTCCACATTGATCAGGTTTCGAGTGCCATGCCAGCACAACCCGTTATGCCGGTTCTGCCTGAGGTCAGGCAAGATACATCTGAGGAGGAGCAGAGGAGACTTGAGAGGTTCAAGAAGTATGATCCTCTACTTTTAGTGGCACAGCTATTGAGGATGCGCATGGTTTTCTAGAGAAGTGCCACCATATTCTCTGCACTATGGGTATTGTGGAGGTGAGTGGAGTTGCTTTTACTATATTTCAGCTGTCAGGAGCAGTGTATCAGTGGTGGCAGGCTTATGAGGAGGGTAGGCCAGCTGATGCAGCCCTACTTACCTGGGCTCACTTTTTAGAGATATTTTTGAGAGAGTTTGTTCCCCAGACCCTTTGTGATGCATGGCGTACCGAGTTTGAGCAACTTCATCAAGGGACTATATCAGTGGCAGAGTATGCTATCAGATTCAGTGAGTTGTCCCGACATGCACTTGCCTTGGTTTCTACAATTAGAGAGCGAGTCCGCAGATTCATCGAGGGGCTCAGTTATGGCCTTAGGTCCAGCATGGCTTGGGAGTTGGAGATGGATACTCCATTTCAGCAGGTGGTAAGGATCATGCGGAGGCTGTAGGGGATGCGGGGACGAGAGAGAGAGGACAGGGAGGCCAAGAGGCCTTGAGATTCGGGAGGATATAGTGGTGCCCGTGCTCCAATTGCAACCCGTCATGGCAGAGGCTATGTGAGCCATCTAGTTCATTCAGCACTTCCATCTACTAGCGGTGCTCTAGCTATTTAGAGGTCTCGGGTTGCCTATTTTTTTCTCACCCACTGTCCAGTGTACCTCCTGCACGGGGTGCCTTCAGCGGTCAGTCTAGCACGCCAGGCCAGGGTCAGTTTCAGCAGCCACGCCCATAGAGAGCTTGTTTTGAGTGTGGTGATACCAGACATATGGTGAGGGACTACCCCAGACTCAAGAGAGGTGCACCTCTACAGATTACACAGGCTCCAAGGATTCCACAGGGCACACAGAGTTCACAGGCCATGGTTGATACTCCAATTGCCCCCCCACCTGCACCGCCAGCTAGGGTTGGAGGTCAGACAAGTAGAGGTCGCCCTAGAAGGGGAGGCTAGGCTCGCTTCTATGCTTTTCCTGGTAGGACGGAGGAGGTTGCATCAGATGTTGTCATCAGAGGTATGGTTCTGGTTTGTCATAGGGATGCATCAGTTGTTTTGATCCAAGATCCACTTATTCATATGTGTCATCTTACTTTGCTCCGCATTTGGATATATCTCATGATTCATTGAGTGCTCATGTATATGTGTATTATTGTGGACCGTGTTTATCCATCGTGTTTAGTTTTTATTGGTGGTTATGAGACCAGAGTTGACCTATTGTTACTCAATATAGTATACTTTGATTTAATGTTTGTCATGGACTAGTTGTCACCCTATCATGCTATTCTGGATTGTCACGCTAAGACTGTGACATTGGCTATGCCAGATTTGCCGTGGTTGGAGTGGAGGGGTACATTGGATTATATTCCTAGCAGGGTTGTGTCCTTCCTTAAGGAACAACGGATGGTTGAGATGTGGTTTGAAGCATATCTAACCTTCGTGAGGGATGTTAGTGCTAATACTCCTACCGTTGAGTCAGCTCCGGTAGTGAGGGATTTCCTAGATGTGTTCCCATCAGACCTACCGGCATTGTCGTCCGATAGGGATATTGATTCTGGTATTGACCTGGTGCAGGGCATTCAGCCCATTTCTATTCCACCATATTGTATAGCACTAGTGGATTTGAAGGAATTAAAGGAATAGCTGCAAGAGTTGCTTGATAAGGGTTTCATCTGACTTAGTGTGTTACCTTGGGGTGCTCCAGTTCTGTTTGTGAAGAAGAAGGATGGTACTATGCGGATGTGTATTGATTATAGACAGCTGAACAAAGTTACAGTGAAGAACAGGTACCCCATTACCACACATTGATGACTTGTTTGACTAGCTTCAGGGTGCCAGAGTGTTCTCGAAAGATTGATTTGCGATGAGGGTATCATTAGTTGAAGATTCGGGACCCGGATATTTTGAAGACTGCTTTGAGGACTTAGTATGGTCACTATGAGTTTCTATTGATATCATTTGGGCTAACTAAAGCCCAACAACATTTATGCACCTGAGGAACAGTGTATCCCAGCCATATCTTGACTCATTCATCATTGTGTTTATTGATGACATCTTGGTATATTCTCGTAGCCGGGAGGATCATGAGCAACATTTGAGGATTGTGCTCCAAACCTTGAGGGAGAAGAAAGTATATGCAAAATTTTCCACGTGTGAGTTCTTGCTTGATTCGGTGGCATTTTTGGGTCATGTGGTGTCTAGTGAGGGGATCAAAGTAGATTCGATGAATATTGAGGTAGTTTAAAGTTGGCCCAGACCATCTTCAGCTACTGAGATTCAGAATTTCCTTGGGTTGGCTGGATATTATCGCCGTTTCATAGAGGGTTTGTCATCCAATGTTGCACCTTTTACTAGATTGACCCAGAAGGGTGCTACTTTCATATGGTCTGAGGAGTGTGAGGCGAGCTTTCAAAAGCTTAAGACTGCTTTGACTACAGCCCCAGTATTGGTGTTGCCAATGGGCTCGGGGTCTTACATTATGTATTGTGATGCGTCGCATATTAGGCTTGGCACAGTGTTGATGCAATACAATAGGGTGATTGCCTATGCATCTCGGCAGCTGAAGGTTCATGAGAAGAATTACCCGATCCACGACTTGGAGTTGGCAGCTATTGTTCATGCATTAAAGATTTGGAGACATTATTTGTACGGTGTCCAATGTGAGATCTATATCGACAACCGGAGTCTCCAATATCTGTTCAAGCAGAAGGACCTCAATTTGCGGCAGCGGAGATGGTTTGAGTTGCTGAAAGACTATGATATCATTATTCTGTATCATCCGGGAAGGCCAATGTGGTGGCGGATGCCCTGAGTAGAAAGCCAGAGAGTATGGGCAATTTTGCATACTTACCAGTAGTAGAGAGGCCACTAGCCATGGATGTTCAGGCTTTGGCCAATTAGTTTGTGAGACTGGATGTTTCAGACCCAACCGGGTTCTTGCTTGCGTGGTTTCTCGGTCTTCTTTATATGAGCGCATCAGAGAGCGTCAGTATGACGACCCCCATTTTCTTGTCCTTAAGGACACGGTGCAGCATGACAATTCCAAGGAAGTTCCTATTGGACATGATGGGGTGATACAGATGCAGGGCCAGATATGTGTGCCCAATGTGAATGGTTGGTTGAGTTGATTCTTGAAGAGGCCCACAGTTTGCGGTATTCTATTCATCCGGGTGCCGCTAAGATGTATCAGGATTTGAGGTAGCACTATTGGTAGAGAAGAATGAAGAAAGATATAGTTGAGTATTTGGATCGGTGCTTGAACTGTCAACAAGTGAAGTACGAGAATTAGAGACCAGGCGGTCTGCTTCAGAGACATGATATTCTCGAGTGGAAGTGGGGGAAAATTACCATGGACTTCGTTGTTGGACTCCTACGGACTTTGAAGAAATTTGATGCAGTATGAGTTAATGTGGATAGGCTGACCAAATTGGCACAGTTTATTCCGGTAGTGACCACTTATTCTTCAGAGCAGCTAGCTCAGATCTATATCCAGGAGATTGTTTGTCTCCATGGCATGCCGGTGTCTATTATCTCCGATCGACGCACGCAGTTCATATTGCATTTCTGGAGAGATGTGCAGCGTGCGTTAGGCACACGGGTTAATTTGAGTACATCATTTCACCCCAGATGGATGGACGGTCCGAGCGCACCATTCAGATCTTGGAGGATATGCTACGTGCATGTGTTATGGATTTCGGGGGTTCACGGGATCAGTTTCTACCGCTTGTAGAGTTCACCTACAACAGCAGGTACCAATCGAGTATTCAGATAGCTCCTTATGAGGCCATATATGGGAGACGATGCCATTCTCCAGTTGGTTGGTTTTAACAGAGTGAGGCTAGGTTGTTGGGCACCAATTTGGTTCGGGATGCCTTGGAGAAAGTCAGGTTGATTCATGATCGGCTTCGTACAGCACAATTAAGATAGAAGAGTTATGCTGATCGGAGGGCTCGTGATGTAGTATTTATGGTGGGGAGAGAAGGGTTTTCTCCGGATTTCACCCATGAAGGGTGTGATGGGGTTCAAGAAGTAGGGAAAAGTTGAGCCTTGGTATATCGCTCCTTTTGATATCCTTGAGAGAGTTGGTGAGGTGGTCGACAAACTTGCATTTCCACCCAGCCTATCAGCGATCCACCCGGTGTTCCATGTTTCCATGCTCCGGAAGTATTATGGTGATCCTTCCCATGTATTAGATTTCAACTCAGTCCAATTGGACAAGGATTTGACTTATGTTGAGGAGCCGGTGGCCATCTTGGACAGGCATGTCCGAAAGTTAAGGTCAAAGAACATTGCTTCAGTGAAGGTTCAATGGAGGGGTCATCTAGTCAATGAGGCAACATGCGGAGTCGTTATCCTTACCTTTTCATCACTTCAGGTATGTCTCTATGTACGTTCGAGAACGAACGTTTGTTTTAAGAGGGGGAGAATGTAACGACCATACTGGTTGTTTTGTGTATTTGTGCCCCATTTCCTCTTTTGATGCTTCACACATGTGTATTTATGGTTTTATGAATTGCGAGTTAGTTACTTTTGTTCTGGGAAGATTTTTGGTTGATTTGGACCCTTCGAGTCTTAGCTTAGAAGTCTAAGTTAGAAATATTGACCAAAGTTTGACTTTTGTGAAAATGACCCCAGAACGGTATTTTGATGGCTCTCATAGGTTCGTATCGTGATTTTGGACTTGGGCGTATGCCCGGAATTGAATTCGGAGGTCCCTAGGTTGATTTGACTTGTTTTGTCGAAAGTTGGCAATTTGAGGTGACCGTAGGTTGACTTTTGACTATCGGGTTCGTAATTTAGTTTTGGGATTTGGAATAGGTCCGTTGTGCTATTTGTAACTTGTCTGCAAAATTTTGTGTCTTTTGGAGTTGATTTGATAGGATTCGGGTGCTTGGTTGCAATTCTAGAGGTTCTTGAACTTTTCTTTGAAATTCATATATTTTGATGTCTGATTCGTAGTTCTAGATATTATTTTTGTGTTTTGATCGCGCGAGCGAGTTTGTATGATGTTGTTAGACTTGTGTGTATGTTTGGTTTGGAGCTTCGAGAGCTCGGGTGAGTTTTGGATGTGTTTTGGAAAGGTTTGGACTGAAAATAGGTTGTTGGTGTGCTGGTGTCTCTGATGTCGCAATTGCGAGCACCACCCTCGCAATTGCGAAGTGAACAGGTGATGGTTAGGTATCGCGATTGTGACGTCTCACTCGCAATTGCAAAGATATTCTAGTCCGGGTAGGATCACATTTGCTATGGGGATAGGGTTCGCAATTGTGAATCCACTGTCACATTTGAGAAGTTCCCTTTAGGCTGTTAGTAGCCGCATTTGCGAGATTTTCTTCGCAATTGCGAACTCAATATCACAATTTGCGACATCTACAACTAATCAAAAGGGTGAAAAATCAAGATTTCATCTCATTTTCTCTCATTTTAGAACCCTAGATTCGGTAGAAGGCGACTTGGAGAGAGGATTTTCATATATAATCATTGGGTAAGTGATTCTAATTAATTTTCAACTATATTTCATGATTATACCTTAGATTTAACATCAAATTTATGAGAATCAAAGAGGAATTTTTGGGGGATTCTTGTCAATATTTTAAAAAATGAAAATTTGGGTTTTGAGAGTCGATTTGGACTTGGATTTGAAAGTAAAACACATATATGGACACGTGGGATTATGGATAGTCGGTACCTACCCTTGGACCCGAGATTTGATGGGGTTGACTTTTATTGACTTTTTGGAAAATGTGTAAAGATCATAGCTTTATCTATCGTAATTGATTTCCCTTGCATCGTTTGATGATATTAAGTCATTTTTTGGTTAGATTTGAGCCGTGTGGAGAAAATATTTAGGGTCTAATTGACATTGTTAGCATTTGTTCTACCTTTTGTTGTTGTAATTGCTCTTATATGCTTTAGTTGAAGTTGCTACCTCTTTTATTGTCTTGTTACCCCTTTATTGTTGAATTACTCTTACTTGAAGTTTTTATTTCGTGGAATATCTTCTTGTTGAGTTATTGATGTTGAAGTTGCGAAAGCCATTATCACATTGAGATTGAAGATATTAATTGTTGAGATTTCTTTCCTTGTTGAGTATTCCTCATTCATTTTGTTGTTATTGAGATTGTTATACATATTGTGATTGATCCATGGGCTATATATTGTGGTAATATTGGTATTGTTGATTTTGGCAAGTGTTGTGGCATATGAGCATAATGTTGACAGTCAATTTTGACCCTCCGTATTTAAAAGTTAACTTCTTCAGGCTTCCTAATAAAAAAATGTAATATTTTACACATTATTTAGCTCTCATGCAATTTGTTGATAATTATTCTTATTTTTAAAAAATATAGAAATTTTTATCATTTTATTGTAATTAGTTAAATACTACCATTTTCGTACTTTTTTTTTAAAATTTTAAGCAATTTATTGATAATTGTCTTATTATTTAAATATTAGGATATTCTATCAATTTATTGCCTTTTCAAAAAATATAAAATAATAATTACTACATATTATTCTAGTATTTGGCATTTTAATAAATATTACAAGTCGTATTTCTAATTAAATAATTATTTTTCAATACATAGTATAGTCTATTAATTACACGGAAGCCAGTGGAATTTATCTCAAAATACGAATCGAGTCCAATCAAACCTAATGTTCCGTCAACGTCCGATGTGACAACACAAGTGATGTGACATGACATATGACGCGACGTGACATGTGATGTGACTAGACATTTGACTTGACCTCTAACATGACTAATCACAATTTTATACAAAAAATAAATAATGATGATGTTTCTTATCCAATGGGTAAAAGGGGGACCTATTTGCACTATACAATAAAAAAGAGGCGATTTTAGTAAAGGGGGAGATAAGACTTTTTAGGGAAAATGGCCGAATATATCCCTCTACTTTAGGATATTATTTACATTTAACTTTTATTATACTATAAGGTTAAATTTACCCCATCGTTATACTATCCGGCCAAATTTACCCCAACTATCATCAAACTTTTAAAAATTACCCATTGATCTGTTAAGTAATTCAAAATCTCTCTTTCCTTTTATTTAAATCACTTGTTGTTTTTCTTGCTCCACTATTTTCAGAAATTATTATTGATGTGAATGCTAAAGGTATTAGACTACACAAATTATTCATGAATATTTTTAGTTACCAATGCACCCATTTCCCTTTTTGTAATAATGATTTTAGAATTAGTTTAAAATTTTATTATTTTTCAATCATATACACACCGTAGAATTCAGTGAGTCTATTTATTATGTATTATATGCAGCTGATCATCATGTATGTACATGTATATTCGAATATATTTTGTCATTGTCTGGTTAGTATAGAATTCGATCGACTAACTTAAGAGTACACAATGCGTAGGCATTTCATTAAAACAAAGTTGAATTTGACAATGTAACTTCAACTTCTATCATTAATACTTGCAAAGTCTTCATACCTTTGATGCAACGAATTCATTAAAGTTGGGATGTTGTAAATACTTTTGGAATTTAGACAAGCTACCTAATTTAGATTCTTCAATTTACTATACTTTATTTACACGTTATATTATTTTAATATTATTTTTTCTTATTTTTTTTAATTAAGAAAGCAGGTAAATACTAATTATTTCGAAATTAATGGATCAAAAAGAAAAATAAGTGACTTAATTAATATCATTTGGGAGATTGTAAGTCACTTGAGGGACTTAGGGTAATTTTTAAAAGTTCGCTGATGGTAAGGATAAATTTGGCCTGATAGTATAACGGAAGTTAGATATAGACAATATCTGAAAGGAAAGGGATATACTTGAACTTTTTCCCGATTTTTTAAAGGGTTGTATTTTGAAACCCTAGTCTTCACTATTATCACTCTCATTCTCTCAATAAGAGAGATGGCAGCCGCTAGCCACCATCCCCAATCTCCCCTCTCGATCTCGCCGGCGGCCATCGTTGGCCAGCCACCAACGACGCCTCCCCCCTCCTCACTCCCCATCCCCATCTTCCCCTCTTCGTTCTGCACTGTTGATGCGCGGGGAAAAACTAAATTCCGGCAGATCTGAGACGTAACAGCCGGCAGCCACGGTCTCTATGTGCTTCATCGTATATATTCCTTTTGCTAACTCTCATTTTACTCTACAGGCATGGCATCAGTGAAAATGGCCAGATCCGGCCGTATTTGGTTAATTTAAATCCGTCCGGCGACGCTCTATCGTCTGGTTCTTCTCTTACTGTTTTATTTTGCTTTTTCTTCTGGTCGTGATGGATAGACAGATCTGAAAACTTGTTTGTAACCACCGGTGAGTTTAGCCGGAAAGGTTTTCCGGCGACCTGTTGCTTTCCGACGATGGCTGTCTCATTTGCTGCTGCCATTTATGGCGATTAACTAATTTTGGACCACTATTCCGTTTGCTTCTGTTGGTTGACATTTCGACGCTTTGGCCGCTTCCTCGTAGTTTTGGAATTTGATTCTGTTATTTAGCACTATTCGTTGTCCTCGCTGATTTGCTTATTCATTGATGTTATTGTATTGGTTCTTACTAATGTTGTTTGCTCATAATGTCGTTTGGCACTACTTGTTGCAAAATGGTTAAAATAAAATATTTAACCAACCATATTATTCATTAAAAAAAATGAGTTTGGTAATGAATTTTTTAAAAATGGATCAAATATGAATAAGAATTATATTATCCATTTAGAAAATGGATAACTAATGAGTTTAACTTTTACATTTGTAAATCCTCAAATTGAGAATTTCTTAAGTTTGGAAGAGTAGAACTTCTTTCAAAAGTGATCATATTCAATAAGTTATCTTATCCGCCATTTAATTTATTTTTTATCCGTATTAAATATGACTCGGGTCAGATAATATATTTATTTTTTCATTACCTGTTTTTTATTCGAATCATATCCGACCTGACCTGCTCTTTTGCCACTCCTATTTGACACTGTCATCAGATATGGTCTGTGATTATACCTGTTTGGAGACATTGTTTTACTAATTATATGACTGGTATTGAACAAGGTACTACATGGGAGACTTGGGCTGATGAGAATAAATTTTTTGAGGCCTTGTGATAATTTTTGACTGATAAAGGACAAGATACTACACTGTCTCTCGGATCCGGAACAAAAATATATTTATGAGGCGATTACGATAGCCAAAAAAAAATAAAAGACGAGAATGCGATGATCCGTGCTTTGGAAGGCAACACGGTTAATCATCAGAGTTGCTATCAAGTCGGCCTTTGCGTTCTAATGTCTTATTGCTATATGACATACACCATCCGAGCCTCAAAAAATATTTTTAAAAGAATATTTTCCTATGTTATTTTTAAATCATTTTTTCAAAACTATATTCCAAAAACAATTTGCCAAAAACATTTCCAAACTATTTTCGAACAATTTGATTGTCTATATGTGCATTTTATTAGTATTTTTTTTTTATTCAATTGTTTAAAACGAACTCTAAGGTCTTTCTTATATGGTCTTAATTTTCTTGTCATAAAAATCAATATTCCTTTATAATTGTACATCTTGACAAACCTTTTTATGCTTTATTCTTCCAACATCTAATCAAGTATTTTAGTGAATTACAAAATTCTTACTCACTTTAGAAGATATTTCTTTCCGTTATTTACTCATTTTTCCACACATTTACTTGTACATTTAAGACAATCCATTGTAGTAATCATTTGACTTTAATCATAAAATAACTTTTTTAAAGTTATTCAAACTCTTTTTTCAGAACACCTCAATTGTTGATATACATTCCTTATTTGATTTAATCACTCCATTGTCAAATGTGAGATTATATGTAGATAACTTCTTTCTTATACTTTCCTATCTATGACAACTCCTCTTACTTTATTTGGTCATTTCTTTTAAGATAAGTGGTGGTTATTTATTCAAAGATAATTCTTTACCATTTTATTATATGTATTCAATTAAGATTAATCTTGCATAGTTAAATCACTCGGCTTTAATTATAAATTGAAGTTTCCTTTATACTTTTGTTTCAACCCAATTCTTTAAAACAAACTTCAAAAAGATTTTTGTGTTTTAATTTACTTTGCATATCCTATTGTATATATTTTACCACAAATGAAATGGTCATGCTTTGAATATTTATTCACTATGTGACAATTGTATTGACTACTCTTTGATGGAAATTCTTTGTGACGTAGTTAATCATTCTTTTGAACCTTCCCTCTTTTATTTGATCGAGTCTACCAGAACCACATTTGTGGATCTTGAGGGATGCCTAACACATTCCCCTCAAGATAATTTCAACCCTTATCCAGAATGTCAACAGTTTCGTAGACCATAGTCGAAGTGTACATTATATAGTGTAATATAGGTGTCCAAGTGTACCTTAAACATTAGGTGGCGACTCTAAATTTTAAATAACCTTGTAGATTACTATAAGTTATAGTTTGTTTTGCCTTGTGCGGAATAGGGTGCAACAATATGGCGACTCTGCTGGAGACACAATTAGGTTCTGACCTTAGTAGACTTAGACTAATTTGGCATTTAGATTTATTTGTACATTGCCTTAATTGTAGATAATATTGCAATTACGTGCTAACGTGCCTTATTTATTTTTTGGGCTTATTATCATGCTTATTATTGCTAAACTCTTATCTGTTAATGCTTTATATACACTGTCATCATATTTTTTCCTATCGAGTCTTGGTCGTACACTATCACATACAATGACACGCAAGGGTTGTCTTTTACACCCCTCCGAACCTTCTTTCCAAAAAACTCTCTAGTTTCAGAGAATGGCTTTGTCAGGTCAACTGACATAACTTCTCATAGCCATCAGTCCAACTCAAAAGTAGGAAACACTCTACTCTAGCAAAAATAGGGCATACTGCATAAACCTTAGGTGAGTCGGTCCTTGGCATCAACACACAATTAGGAAAGATACCCTAATGTCAATGGGTCATGCACCCAATGACATGACTTCTATGGAAAGACAAAACAAAATTGACAAGACACTTAAAGATCCGAAGCAAATACTTACCAAATACCTTTCTTTTACCCACTTCAGAAAAATAGAAATCAACGAAAACATCCTTGACATTAACATGGTAATGGGAGCGCCACATAAGTTGAAGCAGTGGTGGAAGAATATTTGCCGGGCACATGGAGATAAGGTTCAGACGCACTTGGGGCCACTAATAGCTTTGCTAAACATTCTAGAAGACAGGGTGCTCACTTGCCTGTTGATAGAGTTTGGGGATTCGGCCAAGGTGGTGTTCAAGTTTGCCGACTGTGAGTTACTACCGACATTGGAGGAAGTCACTAGCTTCACGGAGCTGCCGTTCAACGGAAGGAAGCCGATATTGCTAGTTACTATGCCCGGTTATCGATTCTTGGATGATTTAGGCCTGGCCAATAGTAGACCAGCTGTTTGATAGATTTGGGCACCTTGAAAGCTACGAGTGTTATTTAGGGGAGTTTCAATGTGACCAAACGACGTGGGAGAGTCTCAGGCCTATCACTTTCTCAATGGCACTATTGGGATTATTGGTCTTCCCGCAGAGAAGGGGTCGGATCAACATCAACTTATTACCTGTGGTTCTGGCGACCTTCCGTGGCAACTTTCAAGCTACTTTGGTGCCGATAGTGCTAGGTGAGGGCTTTGTCCGCATGTGCACGAGGGTATAAATTCTTTAAGGTTTGTAATTTGCTACTTCAGATCTGGGCTACTGAATATTTCTTCCAGCGAGAGGCCACCATCAACTACTTTGTGGGCGTCAGCAACATGATCCGCAACCACAACAAGAGAATGAGACATTGGGTCTCCCCATATGGGCAAGAAAAGTGGAGGGAAATGCTGACCAATTTGATTGGAGAATGGATCAACTAGAAGCTATTATGGTTAGATAGAAGAGCAATCTTAAGAACTCCTCAAGAATACTTCATTGAGTTGATCGAACTTGAAGGTATTCAACCATACTCACCCCTGCGGGTCCTCAGGCAGTTCGGGATGATCCAATATGTGCCTCTGTGGACAAGGACATCGTTATATGAGGATTAGTACAACATGCAGATTCCAATCCTCGGGATAAGAAGACTCCAAGAAGAGTGGAACTACCTTGTCATAATGCCGATAGGTCAAAACTCATGGTGCGCTCTTGAGTATTATATCTGCATCAATGAGGAAGACGCGATGGCCCGACCAAGCACAAAGGGTATAGCCTGGTTAGAGGATGCAGTGGCTTCTTTGCAAATTTACCATGAGATCCTGCCATATTACCTTGTGACTACTTCGATGCACCGTCGAGTGATCCCAGGATCCATCGATCATATGTTACCACCTGCTGACGACGATGACCGAGAAGTGGAGTGCATCCAAATAGAGTCTAACACAGAGCTAGATGAAGATCCGGAGGAGGAGTCAGAGTTCAATGATGATGAGGAATTTGAAGAAGACCCGGGGGAGGATCCGGAAGAAGAGCCAGAAGAAGAAGAGGAGACGGAAAATGACTCAGGGGATGGTTATTAGAGTTGGTTGATTTCCCCTTCTTTCCCGCTTTGTATCCTTATTCACAGATTTCTTTTACTTTCCAAAAGGGCAAGTTTTCCAAGCCCATGTAGTTCTATGAAACAGTGATGTAATCCTTGTTCTCACTTATATCAATCCAAATTATCAATGAAAATAAATTTGCTTCTGATCTAGATGTGTCAAGTCTAAATGTTTGTCAAATATATATGATTTAGGCCTACCTCCAGCAATGAGAGGCCCCCACGAATTGTAGGAAATGCACTAGCCTTAATGCACGGATTAATTGCTCAGTGTGATTTTCTGCTTGTATAAATGAAGAAACTGACTCTTGTTCCTTTTTCTTTTTCTTTCTTCTTATTTTTCTTTTGCTTTATTATTACCGCCGAAAAGAAAAGAAAGTTGGTTTGTGTCGACCAAAACGGGCAAAATCACCATACAATCTAAGATGAAAGGGGAAGATATCAGCCACAGAAAACCCGACTGAACATACTCTGGTCATAGCCGACAGCCCAGGGCGATCAGGGGAGAAGGACGATACCAAGAATGATGAAGAGGTGGACAGGATGGCCCAGGAAATGGAGTTTCTAAGGGAGAAAGTATAGCATATCAGGGAACTAGCGCATCTGGCCGTGACAACGCTTCCTCAACCACCACGATTTCCTTCTTTGGATTCAATCCTGACCACTTTCCTTCCACATCACACCAAAACAACAACACTCCAACTTCAATTCCTACCACTCAAGTCATACCTCTAGTAACCCTCGCAAACCCACCAAATCCCCCTATCCACACTCCCTACGTACCACAGTACGTTCAGACCCCACAAAACTCACCTATCACCACCAATGTAACTCACACCCCTCATCGTGACAGAGTCACTTTTACCACTAACTAGCACATGCCTGTGGCACATACCGCCGCCCATGAGCAGTATGTTCCCCCTATATATGCCATTTATAAACCTACCTTTATAGCGCATATCATGGTCAGGGTGCCTTATGAGATTGACCAATACGCCGATATGGAAATGGAAGCCAGGTGTAAGGAAGAGGAGTCAATATCTTAGCAGCTGCAAATCTTGAGAAAGCAAATGAAGAACCTCCAAGTTGCCTGAGGAAGTGAAAGTTTGGACTACGAGGATTTGTGTATTAATCCGGATGTGGATATGCCAGTAGGTATAAACCTCCAAAGTTCGATATCTTCGATGGGACGGGTGATCCCCACGCACATTTGAAGGCATATTGCGACAAGTTGGTCGGAGTGGGGAGGAATGAGAAGTTAAGGATGAAGTTATTTATAAGGAGCCTGACGGGAGAAACACTCATCTGGTATACTCGACAGGATCCGCGAAATTGGAGAACTTGGCAAGATATGGCGGAGGACTTCATGAATCGCTTTCGATTCAATACAGAGATCACACACGATTGGTTCGCACTGGTGAACCTGCAAAAAAAACCATTTGAGTCATTCCAAG